>NW_011494809.1:1014040-1031667 GCF_000754665.1 Bison bison bison | reverse complement strand
GCTTGTGATTCATCCAGTCTGGCATTTCGCATGATGTACTCTGCATATAAGTTAAATAAGCAAGGTGACAATATACAACCTTGATGTACTCCTTTCCCAAATTTGAACCAGCTTGTTTCATATCCAGTTCCAACTGTTGCTTCTTGACCTGCATACAGGTTTCTCAGAAGATGGGTCATTACAGAATGCCTTTTGTGAAGGCTTTTCATAGACTGACAAAGGGATTATTTCACTTCTTCCTAGCTTTTCCCAGGTTTCAGCCCAATAAACACTTTCCTATGAGTCACTTTGGTGGAGGGGTGGGGGTGGAGGATATTTTATAGAGACAAAATGAAAATAGAGGACAGCAGTTGCCCTGAAATCCCATAACTTGAGTTCATCTCAGATTAACTGATAGGTGGAAGGCTTTTGAGTTCAGCTATTATTCCTCTGTAGGATGGATGGCTTACGGTGATCTCAATGTTAATGAATGGATGAATTCCCATCTTTTCAGTTCCAGGGAGAGCCAGAGGAGTTGAGATGGATACCAGGACCTTATTGTAATAAAGTGGGTATAATACTACTCCCAGCAGTCCCATTCTATAACCAAGACCTTTTCTCCTACCTCCTTTCTCTTCTCACAAATGTTCATATCATCTCTCTAAAGATGGTAAGACAGGAGGTTTAGAAAATGAGGAGGCACAAGGAGGCAGAAATGGAGTTCTTATATTGACTGATTTACTTCTAAGTCATAGCAGAAGAATATAGATTAATTCAGTTCAGTTCAGTTCAATTCAGTCTCTCAGTCATGTCCGACTCTCTGCAACCCCATGAATTGCAGCACTCCAGGCCTCCCTGTCCATCACCAACTCTGGGAGTTCACCCAAACTCATGTCCATCGAGTCGGTGATGCCATCCAGCCATCTCATCCTCTGTCATTCCCTTCTCCTCCTGCTCCCAATCCCTCCCAGCATCAGGGTCTTCCAGTGAGTCAACTCTTCGCATGAGGTGGCCAGCGTATTGGACTTTCAGCTTTAGTATCAGTCCTTTCAAAGAACACCCAGGAATGATCTTTAGAATGGACTGGTTGGATCTCCTTGCAGTCCAAGGGACTCTCAAGAGTCTTCTCCAACACCACAGTTCAAAAGCATCAATTCTTCAGCTCTCAGCTTTCTTCACAGTCCAACTCTCACATCCATACATGACCACAGGAAAAACCATAGCCTTGACTAGACGGAACTTTGTTGGCAAAGTAATGTCTTTGCTTTTATATATGCTATCTAGGTTGGTCATAACTTTCCTTCCAAGGAGTAAGCATCTTTTCATTTCATGGCTTTAATCACCATCTGCAATGATTTTTGAGCCCCAAAAAATAAAGTCTGACACTGTTTCCACTGTTTCCCCATCTATTTCCCATGAAGTGATGGTACTGGATGCCATGATCTTCGTTTTCTGAATGTTGAGCTTTAAGCCAACTTTTCACTCTCCACTTTCACTTTCATCAAGAGGCTTTTAAGTTCCTCTTCACTTTCTGCCATAAGGGTGGTGTCATCTGCATATCTGAGGTTATTGATATTTCTCCCAGCAATCTTGATTCCAGCTTGTGCTTCTTCCAGTCCAGAGTTTCCCATGATGTATTCTGCATATAATCTAAATAAGCAGGGTGACGTTATACAGCCTTGACGTACTCCTTTTCCTATTTGGAACCAGTCTGTTGTTCCATGTACAGTTCTAACTGTTGCTTCCTCACCTGCATACAGGTTTCTCAAGAGGCAGGTCAGGTGGTCTGGTATTCCCATCTCTTTCAGAATTTTCCACAGTTTATTGTGATCCACACAGTCAAAGGCTTTGGCATAGTCAATAAAGCAGAAATAGATGTTTTTCTGGAACTCTCTTGCTTTTTTGATGATCCAGAGGATGTTGGCAATTTGATCTCTGGTTCCTCTGCCTTTTCTAAAACCAGCTTGAACATCTGGAAGTTCACGGTTCATGTATTGCTGAATCCTGGCTTGGAGAATTTTGAGCATTACTTTACTAGCATGTGAGATGAGTGCAATTGTGCGGTAGTTTGAGCATTCTTTGGCATTGCCTTTCTTTGGGATTGGAATGAAAACTGACCTTTTCCAGTCCCGTGGCCACTGCTGAGTTTTCCAAATTTGCTGGCATATTGAGTGCAGCACTTTCACGGCATCATCTTTCAGGATTTGAAATAGCTCGACTGGAATTCCATCACCTCCACTAGCTTTGTTTGTAGTGATGCTTTCTAAGGCCCACTTGACTTCACGTTCCAGGATGTCTGGCTCTAGAGATTAATTACCATAGCATTAAGTTCTTGATCTTACTTATAGATACAACTTGAATTAAATAATTAATTTAATTATTAATTATAATTATTAATTATAATTAATTTAATTAAGCCAGTAAATTCTTCTGGCTACATCATGTTGACCAAACTGGACTATTTTTTGTCTTTGAATCCTAAGTAATGACATGGTCTTGGCTTTTTATTTTTTAAAAAGAGAAAAAAATATTTGCAGAGAAAATTTTGTCTCAAACTGACACCTATTTTCCTTCTTTTGTCTTCCTAACACTTTAGTGTTAGATTATTACTAATAAAATTAAAAGCCCTTGCTATCTTTATGGGAAGGAAATAATCAGATTAATTTATTCCAAAATACCTGTTATTTTGGAATCTTAGTACTTCCACTTCCTTTTATCTCAGCCCACAGAAAGGTGGAATATATCTGAAGTCTTGCTTCTAAATAAACTCAATACTATATTCCAGGAATTATTTAAAGGGGACAAGTACAATTTCAATAATTAAGGTTACTCTGAGTCCAGATTGTACAGCTTTTTTTCCCCCAGGTATTGGTTCTTGATTGTGTGCTAGAGGAAAACATTACCACCTTTATTAAAAATGTAGCATGAACAAACAATGAAGATTTGTCAAGTGACTGATATTTCAAAGTAATTTCTGCCACAACATACCAGTCTTGACTAAAGTAAGCTAGAAGTCCAAAATGAGAAAACTGATATGAAAAAAGGCATTCAGCTTTGTCAAGACCAGTTGTTGTTTGGAAAGAAAGAAAGCATTTGAAGCTAGAATATCAATGTGGGCAAAAGGAGAGATGTCAGGTCCACGTGAATAAAGAAGGAGAATGATGAGTACAAAGACAATATTGGAAATTATAATTGACCATATGGTATAGGGCCAGAGTCTGAAATCCAGTGTATTACATAAGATACTTTAACTGCAAGTAACAGACTGATTTGACCTAGTTTAATCCAAACAGAGGAAATTATTTAAATGATATGGAAGAGTTTAAAGGAACCAGAATTGAAGAATGCCACCAAGGCTCAGAGAAGGTTGAGAACCAAATCTGGGACAGCTGGCAGAAGCACCTTTTCTGAAAATTGCACTGCTACATTTTTCGGTATGTGTTTTTCATCCTTCTCTCTCTCACACTCTGCAAATGAGCTTTCTTTGCTTCTATTTATGTGTTATAGTTCTAGACACAGACTGATAATTTCTAGATTCCAATATAATATCCCAAGAAAGATGACATTTGGGTACTGTGAAAGTCACATCCCCCACCAACTCAATCGATTGTAGGCCAAAAGGGATGATTATATCATACTTACCAGGGTGCTTGAAACTCACCCTGTAAACAAGAGTTTCCCACAAAGGAGACGGCTTTGTGGACCAGACTAGCCCCTAGTAGTCGCTCACTACAGAAAGATAAATTAATATATGATAGCTTATACAACAATGAAAAGGCAAATAATATGATAAAAACTATTTTAGAAAATTTTACATTGGCATTAATGAGCAAAGTAGATAAAGATCAACAAAATAGATCAAGAAACATACATGTGAACATGTGTCCTAGCAAAATTAGCTGTTTATTTCACAACAAAACTAAATATGAAGTAAAATTCAGTTAAATTGTGTCAATAATCATGATTATTTCTCATTTGATATTCCAATACTTGAATACTTGAATTCCAGCACAATACTGAGTGGATAATTTCTTATTTGGTTAAAGGCATATTTTTTAATGGAGCAAATCAAGTCAGTTCCTCAAATTTTAAAGATAAACACACACAGACCTCATAACATTAGTAAATGAAACATTAATGCTTTCTACCTGGTTGATAATGGAATTTTCTTTATCCTTAAACATTTAACATTTTATGTTTAACTTTTCAAGCTATGAATAATATATTTTCTCATATATTTTTTCATTGGAAATTTTTATCCTCTTTTGATTCAATCCTGAAAAGAAATGATAGTTTGATAAGGTGGAGAGGGCCTTAGCCTGATAGTTATAAGACCTGCTCTGATCATAATTCCACCTCTCTTAGTCCTTGAAGAACAGAACTAGGCAGAAAGAATCATTGTTTCCTCAAAAAGATATTGATTTTTAAAAAAATATTTAACAAAGAGGGTTTTGAGCAACACCAGAAAGCATCATTTGGTTCAGGCTGAAACCAAACGCAGAGAGTTGGTACATGTATGGTCTCCCCATTTCCTATGCCATCCTGTGTACTACTGTGATTGACTGAGTAGCAATAACCCCACCATAACACTGGACTCTCAGAAAAGAATCTTAGAATCTTGCTGTATTCCCTTCCTGTGGTGCTCTGCATTGTGGAGGATAAGGATGTAGCCTAACAGAGGACATCAGAGTCTGAACTTGGGTGTGACTGTTCTAGGGTTTCTGAATGCCAGCAGCCCTACACAAAGCTACTTACAGGAAGTTGATCTTTTCAAAAACTCAAGCCTTAATTATTTACTGAGGTGTATAATTTTCCTGTTCCAAGGTAGTCTGACACTGTGCTTGTGCTTAGTCACTCAGTTGTGTCCAACTCTTTGTGACCCCATAGACTATAGCCTGACAGGCTTCTCTGTCCATGGGAATTCTCCAGACAAGATTACTGCGTGGGTTTCCATACCTCTCCAGGGGATCTTCCCAACCCAGTATTTGAACCCAGGTCTTCCGCATTGCAGGTGGATTCTTTACCATCTGAGACACCACAGAAGCTCAAGAATACTGGAGTAGGTAGCCTATCCCTTCTCCAGGGGAACTTACTTACCCAGGAATCAAACCAGGGTCTCCTACATTGCAGACAGATTCTTTACTAGCTGAGCTACCTGGGAAGACCCAGTATCTGACACTACTTACCAGCAAATAGAAAGATAGAAAGGCATGCATGATCTAAGTTTTCTTTTCTACCATCACTTGATGATAGGGTTAAAACTTACATTTTCAAATAAACATATGTTCTCCCAAACCTATAGTAGTATAAGCCATGATTTGATCTGGCACAACTTCTACTGACATCTCTTATCATACAATGTTAGTGTCCCCCATTGAACTCTGAAACCTCAAGGGAAGATAATTTGCCCTTTTTGTCTTTGTATTACCTGAACATTTTATACTGCTTAAAACAGAATATATTAGATGATCAATAAATATTAATTAGACTAAGAAAACACAAAATGTTTTCTTATAAAATAAACATCCAAAAGAAAGAAATGAAGGGGAAGCAGAAGAAGATGGTGGGGGAGTAAGAGAAGGAGATTGCCTGCCTCCCCACAAATACATAAAAGAACTCATCAAGATACAGAACAACTCCTATAGAGCAACTTCTATATGACAGCAGAAGACCCTAGGCCTCCAAAAAGGCAAGCTAATCTCCCTGGAATGAGGTAGGACAAAGATAAAAATACTAAAAAAAAAAAAAAAAAAGACTTCAGGATGGGTGCTCCAAGGGGAAAGAGGGAGTCATGAAGGAAGAAAAATTTCCATGCACTCAGAAACCCCATCCGAGGCCAGACCAACAGGGAGTTGCAGAACCTCAGAGTGCCATGCAACAGAGCGGGGCTTAGAAGGCAAAATACATAGAAAGTTCACAAACAGCACTTCTCAGCCCATAGGCAGCTTATAAACCACAGCCTGGACAAGAGGGTTGGGGAAGGGAGCCTAGAGAAGCAGCTAGCAAGCCCTAGCCTGGCCCAGAAAGAGCAGTTAGGGAACCAAGAAGAGGCACACAAACATCCACCTGAGAAGAGGGTGGTGGTAGGGAGCCAAGAGAAGTGGCTAGCAAGATCTGGCCTGCCTGCTATAGAGGTTGGGACCAGAGGTGGAAGCTCCTGCAAAGATCCCAGGGAGAGGTAGCAGGCTGGTGGCCGTGAGGATGTGCTCAGAGGCCTCTTTGACATGGCTGAAGAAATGGATATGCCTATCACAGCCAAAGCCAGGAGAGGTGCTGAAGGCAGCAGATAAAATACCACCAATGTAGTCTCAGTCCCAGAGGTTGCAGCTAACACCAGGCTGTGAGCAGGCACAGGTTACTGCTCACAACCTGCTAGGAGCTTAAACAACTGAACTCTTTCTAGGGATCCATGAAATGGGGCTTTTTCTTTTGGGAGAACCCACAACTCTTCTCAGATTGTAACAACATCCAACAAGTCACTATTAACACAGGCACTCCAAGTACAACCCATATGTGGCTTCCATATCTTCCCCTCTCCCCAGCCCAAGAGAGCAGGTGAGCCCTAATGAGTCTCAGACTTAGCCCACCCACCATGTCCAGGTGAGTAATAGACTGTGGATTCTAAGTGCAACTGTGAACATTAGGGGCAACTACAAGTTGAAATAAAGCCAGATCTGAGACTGAGGTGACCACATGCTGCCCAAAACAGGTCCAGAGACCTTCCTAGAAAGATTAGAGGACTTAGGTGTAAACCTGACTGGGTTATCTGGGCTGCTGAGTGTTGCCTTCACCAAGAGTACTGGGACCTTGTCTTTCATGCTGGGTGTCTTGTGAGGATTTGGAGCCTCAATCAACCTTGAGCCTGAACCTCTGACGTGGGAGACTCAAGCCCAAGACTTTGAACCACCAGAGAACTCTCAACCACAGGGATCATTAATAGATGAGAGCCTCAAAAGGCCTCCATCTTAACACCAAAACCAAGCCCACCCAAAGGCCAGCAAGCACCAGTGCCCAGATATCCCACATCAATCCTTCAACAAAAAACAGAAACACAGCATTGCACACTAGCAGACAGGCTACCCAAAGCCATACTGAACCCATGTTGTTGTTTAGTCACAAAGTCATGTTCAAATCATTACCCCATTGACTGCAGCACATTAGGCTTCCCTGTCCCTTTCCATCTCCCAGAGTTTGCCCAAATTCATGTCCATTGCATTGATTATGCCATCCAGCCATTTCATCCTCTGTTGCCCTCTTCTCCTTCTGCCCTTCAATCTTCCCAGCACCAGGGTTTCTTCCAATGAATTGGCTCTTTGCATCAGGTGGCCAAAATATTGGAGCTTCAACCTCAGCACCAATCCTTCCAATTAATTTTCAGGGTTGGTGTCCTTTAGGGTTGACTGGTTTGATCTCCTTGCTGTCTAAGGAGCTCTCAAGAGTCTTCTCTAGCAATACAGTTCAAAAGCATCAATTCTTCAGCACTCAGTCTTCTTTTTTTAATTTTATTTTTTAAATTTACAATGTTGTATTGGTTTTGCCATATAGCAACATGAATCCACCACAGGTATACACTTGTTCCCCATCCTGAACCCTCTTCCTTCCTCCCTCCCCGTACCATCCCTCTGGGTCTTCTTTATGGTCCAGCTCTCACAACCGTACATGACTACTGGAAAGACTTTGCTTGCTTGCTTTAGTCACTAAGTTGTGTCAGACTCTTACAACTCCATGGACTATAGTCTGCCAGGCTCCTCTGTCCATAGGATTCTCCAGGCAAGAATACTGGAGTGGGTTGCCATTTCCTTCTCCAGGGGATCTTTCCAACCCAGGAATCAAACCCAGGTCTTCTGTACTGCAGGCAGATTCTTTACCAACTGAGCTATGAGGGAAGCCCCCTTTGGCAGCCCATGGACCATACAGTCCATGGAATTCTCCAGGCCAGAATACTGGAGTGGCTAGCCTTTCTCTTCTCCAGGGGATCTTCCCAACCCAGGAATTGAACCCAGGATCTCCCACATTGCAGGTAGATTTTTACCAGCTGAGCCACAAGTTGGAAAGACTTTAGCCTTGACTATATGGACCTTTGTTGGCAAAGTGACGTCTTTGTTTTTTAACACACTGTCTAGGTTTGTCATAGCTTTCCTGCCAAGAAGCAATCGTCTTCTAATTTCATGGTTGCAGTCACCAACTGCAGTGATTTTAGAACTCACGAAGAGGAAATATGTCACTGCTTCTACCTTTTCCCCTTCTATTTGCCATGAAGTGATGGGATCAGATGACATGATCTTGGTTTTTGCTTTTTTTTTTTTTAATATTGAGCTTTAAGCCAGGGTTTTCACTCTCCTCATTCACCCTCTTCAAGAGGTTCTTTAGTTCCTCTTCACTTTCTGCCATTAGAATGGTATCGTCCACATATCTGAGGTTGTTGATATTTCTCCCTGAAATCTTGATTCCAGCTTGTAACTCATCCACTTGGCATTTTGCATGATGTGCTCTACATATAAGTTAAATAAATAGAGTGACAAGAAATAGCCTTGTCATACTTCTATACTCCTTTCTCAATCCTAAACCTGTCAATTGTTCCATACAAGATTCTAACTGTTGTTTCTTGACTGGCATACAGGTTTATCAGGAGACAGATAAGACGGTCTGTTATTCCCATATAAACCTACTACTTGACACAGTATGGCCCTTCAGAGGGACAAAATCAGCTCCATTGACCAGAACACTGGATGGAACCCAATGCAGGACACCTCACCCAAACAACAAGCAAGACAAAAACACAAAACCAATCAGCAGACAGGATTCCCAGAGACAGCCCCCAAAATATCACCTTACACAGCCTGACCCATCAGAGGGAAAAAAAACACCTCCTCCCACTAGAATGCAGGCACAAGTCACCCCCAACACCAAGACAACACAGACCACTGGACCAAGCTTACCCACCAAGGACAGAAACCAAAAGAAGGAATACAACCCTAAGCACAGGAAAAGGAGACCTCCAATGTAGTAAGTTAGAGAAAAAAAAAAAAAAATGAAAAGGCAAAGAAAAAGAGAGCAAATGAAGGAACAAAGTACAAATTCACCAAAAAAAAAAAACCAATCAGGAAATAGGCAAACTCTCTGAAAAAAAGATTTCAGAGTAATCATAGTAAAGATTTCCCAAAGCCTTAAAAATAGAATGGAGAAAATGCAAGCATCAATTAACACAATTAACAAGAACCTAGAGAAATAAAGACTAAACAAACATAGATGAATAACACAATTATTGAAATTAAAAATACTCTAGAAGGAACCAAAGGAGAATAACTGAGGTAGAATTGATAAGTGAGCTGGAAGACAGGATGGTGGAAATAACTTCTGAACAGCATAATAATGGAAAAAGAATGAAATGAATTGAGGATAACCTCAGAAACCTCTCAGGATTCCCTGGTGGCTCAGATGGTAAAGCGCCTGTCTGCAAAGCAGGGGACCTGGGTTCGATCCCTGGGTTGGGAAGATCCCCTGGAGAAAGAAATGGCAACCCATTCCAGTATTCTTGCCTGGAAAACCCCATGGACAGAGGAGCCTGGCAGGCTATAGTCCACTGGGTCACAAAGAGTCGGACATGACTGAGAAACTTCACTTTCACTTTCAGAGACCTCTGGAAAATATTAAAGGCACCAACATTTGAATTATAGGGTTCCCAGAGGAAGAAGAGAAAAAGAAAGGGTCTGAGAAAACTTTTGAAGAGAGTGTAGTAGAAAACTCCCCAAACATGGGAAGGAAATAGTCAATCAAGTCCAAGAAGTACAGAGAGTCCCATACAGGATACATCTAAGGAGATATACATTGAGACAAATACTAATCAAGCTAACAAATATTAAACACAAAGAAAGAATATTAAAAGCAGCAAGGGAAAAGTATACAAGTAACATTCAAGGGAAAACCCATATAATCAACAGCTGATTCATGTAGTCAAAGCTATGGTTTTTCTAGTAGTCATGTATGGTTGTGAGAGTTGGACTATTAAGAAGGCAGAGTGCAGAAAAGTTGACGCTTTTGAATCGTGGTGCTGGAGACGACTTTTGACAGTCCCTTGGACAGCAAGGAGATCAAAGCAGTCCATCCTAAAGGAAATCAACCCTGAATATTCACTGAAAGGATTAATGCTGAATCTGAAGCTCCAATACTTTGACCACCTGATGCAAAGAGCAAACTCCTTGGGAAAGACCCTGATGCTGGAAACATTGGAGGCAGGAAGACAAGGAGGTGACTGAGGATGAGAGGGGTGGATGGCATCATGGATTCAATGGACTTGAATTTGAGCAAACTCACGGAGCTAGTGAAGGACAGGGAAGCCTGGCATGCTGCAGTTCATGGGGTCACAAAGAGTGGGACATGACTGAGCAACTGAACAACAACAACAACAGCTGATTATTCACTCAGCAGAAACTGAAGGGAATGGCAGAATATAATTATAGTACTGAAAGAAAAAAAATCTACAATCAAGATTACTCTATAACACAAGGATCACATTCAAAACTGATGGAGAAATCAAAAGCTTTACAGAAGAGCAATAGTTGAGGGAATTCAACACGACCAAACCAGCTTTCCAATAAATGTTAAATGGACTTATACAGGCAGGAAACACCTATAGAGAGAAGGAAAAGACCTATAAAAACAAACCCAAAACAATTAAGAAAAATACTATAGAACATATATATATATATATATATATATATATATATATATATAATTACTTTAAATGTAAATGGATTAAATACTCCAACCAAAAGAAACAGACTAGCTGAATGGATACAAGACTCATATATATGCTGTCTACAAGAGGTCCACTTTAGACCTAGAGACACATATAGATTGAAATTAAGAAGACAGAAAAAGATATTCCCTGTAAATGGAAATCAAAACAAAGTTGGAGTGGTGATTCTCATTTCAGATAAAATAGAGTTTAAAATAAAGATTATTACAAGAGATGAAGAAAGACACTATATAATGATCAAGGAATCAATCCAAGAAGACATAATAATTGTAAATATTAATGCACCCAACATAGGAGCACCTCAATACATAACGCAAACATTAACAGACAAGAAAGAGGAAATTGATGGTAACACAATAATAGTAGGGAACTTTAACACCCTACTTGCACCAATTAATTATCCAGACAGATAATTAATAAAGAAACAGAAACCTTAAATGAAACATTAGACTGAATGGATCAAAAACTGATATCTTTAGAACTTTCCACCCAAATGCAGAAGGATATACTTTCTTCTCAAGTGCACATGGAACATTCCCCAGGATAGACCAGATCTTAGGTCGTAAATCAAGCCTCAGTAAATTTAAGAAAATTGCAATTGTATCAAGCATCTTTTCTTACAACAAGCCTATGAGACTAGATATCAATTACAGGAGGAAAAACTGTAAAAAACACAAACACATGGAGATTAAACAATACATTTCTAAGTAATAAATAGGTTACTAAAGAAATAAGAAGGGAAATTTAAAAATTTCTAGAAACAAATGACAACAAAAACACAATGACTCAAAGCCTATGGGATTCAGAAAAAGCAGTTCTAAGAAGGAAGTTTATAGCAACACAATCCTACCTCAAGAAACCAGAAAAACATTGAATAGACAACCTAAATCTACACCTAAAGCAGCTGGAAAAAGAAGAACAAATAAACACCAAAGCTACTAGAAGGAAAGAAATCATAAAGATCAGAGCATAAATAAATGAAAAAAATGAAGGAAACAATAGTAAAGTTTAATAAAACTAAACTGATGTAGATATATTCCATGCTCCTGGGTTTGAAAAATCAATATTGTGAAAATGAATATATTACTAAATACAGTTGACAGATGCAATGCAATTCCTATCAAATTACCAATGGCATTTTTCACAGAAACAGAACAAAAAAACTCACAATTCATGTAGAAATACAAAAGACCCTGAATAACCAAAGCAATCTTGAGAAAGAAGAATGGAGCTGGAGGAATCAACCTACCTGATTTCAGAGTATACTACAAAGCTACAGTCATCAAGACACTATGGCACTTGCACAAAAACAGAAATCTAGACCAATGGAACAAGATGGAAAGACCAGAGATAAACCCATGCACCTATACACACCCATGTTTATTTAACAAAGGAGGCAAGAATATATGATGGGAAAAAGATAATCTCTTCAATAAGTGGTACTGGGAGAACTGGACAAAAGAATGAAATTAGAACACTGCTTAACAACATACCCAATACATTCAAAATGTATTAAAAAACCTAAATATAAGACCAGGAACTATAAAAACTCTTAGAAGAAAATATAGGCTGAATACTGTATGACATAAATCATAGCAAGATCCTCTATGACCCACGTCCTAGAATAATGGAAATTAAAAACACAAACAACTGGGACCTAATCAAACTTAAAACTTTTGCAAGGCAAAGGAAACTATAAACAAACTGAAAAGACTACCCACAGAATGGGATAAAATAATAGCAAATGAGACAACTGATGAATGATTCATTTTCAAAATATACAAGCAGCTCATACAACTCAATACCAGAAAAACAAACAATCTATTCAAAAAGTGGGGAAAAGACCTAAACAGACATTTCTCCAGAGAAGACATGCAGATGGCTAATAAACACACAAAAAGTCATTCAACGTCACTCATTATTAGAGAAACTCAAATCAAAACTACAGTGAGATATAACCTCACACAGGTCACAATGGCCATCATCAAAAAATCCACAAACAAGTGCTGAAGAGAGTGTGGAGAAAAGGGACACCTCTTGCACTGTTGGTGGGAATGTAAATTGATACAGCTGCTATGGAAGACAATAGGGAGATTCCTTAAAAAACTAGGAATAAAACCACCATATGACCCAGCAATACTACTTCTAGGCATATACCCTGAGAAAACTAAAACTGAAAAATGCACATTTACCCCAATATTCATTTCAACACTATTTACAATAACTAAGACATGGAAGCCACCTAGATGTCCATAAACAGATGAATGGATAAAGAAGCTGTGGTACATATATGCAATGAAATACTATTCAGCCATAAAAAGGAATGAATTTGAGTCAGTTCTAATGAAGTAGATAAACCTAGAGCCTATTATACAGAGTGAAATAACTCAGAAAGAGAAATACAAATATATTAACATATATATATATATATATATATATATATATATAAAATCTAGAAAGATGGTATTGATCTGCAGGGCCTCAGTGGAGATGCAGAAATAGAGAACAGACTTATGGACAAGGGTTGGGGAGAGGAAGGAGAGGGTAAGATGAATGGATAGAGTAGCATGGAATCACATACACTAACATATATAAAATAGATAACCAATGGAAATTTAACAGGGAACGCAATCTGGGACTCTGTAACAACCTAGAAGTATGGGAAATGGTGGGAAGTGGGAAGGAAGGTCAAGAGGGAGGGGACATATGTACACCTATGGCTGATTCATGTTGATGTATGGCAGAAATCAAACCAATATTGTAAGGCAATTATCCTTCAATTAAAAATAAATAAAATTTAAAAAAATAAATACATGGAAACAAAGATTTTGAAAGTATGCAAATGAATAGTGGGAGAACTTAATAAAGTTCCAAGTGGATTTCCACCTGCCCTAGGAAGTACTTATTTATTTATTTATTTTGTAAAAAGGACCAAGGGATCTCTCAGCAATATTGCATGCCCTTTCTTTCTAGTCCAGTTTCTTTTACCCTTTTCATTTAATGATTGTAATAGGAAGGTGCGCGAGTCTTTGGATTTTCTGTATTTGCTAATCACTCAGGTCTTTAATCTGCAGGTTTATGTCTTTCACCATATTCGGGAAAATTTCAGCTATTTCTTTAAGTTTTTAGTTATATTCTCTCTTCTCTTTCAGGGACTTTAAAGATATAAACATTAGCTTACGTTCCTGAGATTCTATTCATTTTTTTTAGTCCATTTTCTCTTTGTTGTTCAGATTAGGTAAATTCTGTTGATCTATCTTAATGGTCACTGACTTTCTTCTCTGTCATCTCCACATATAAGTTTTTCACTTCAAGTTACTGCATTTTCCAGTTGTATTAATCTCCATTAGGTTAATAACTTCTATTTCTTCGCTGAGATTTTTTTATTTTTTCATTTGTTTCAAGAGAATTCATCACCGTTTGTTGAATCATTTGATGATGGCTTCCTTAAAATATTTGTTAGATAATTTCAATATATCATTCATTTCAGAGTTAACGAGTGTTGCCTTTCCTCATTCAGGTTATAATTTCCTGGTTCTTGGTGTGACAGGTGATTTTCAAATGCATCATGGTAATTTGAAATATTATAGACTCTGGATCTTACTTAATTTTTTTTTAAGCAGGTAGTCTGCCTGTTGAAGTGTAACGAGGCGACCAGGTGGGTGTGTATGTTCTTTTTCCTAGGCATCATCTCCCGTCTCCCCATCCCCTACACCACTCCTGCAAAAGTGAACCCTGATTCCTATTGCCTCTTTGCAGTTATATGGAGTGGAATCTCATCTCCCAATTTTGCCAGGCTGATACCTATCCTGGAAAGTGAGATAACATTAGCACCATAGCATTGCCTCCAGTAGAAGTATAAACCCAGCTTCAATCTAGACCTCCTGCTGACACCAGGAGAGGCGAGGGGAGAAAGTAAATTTCCAACCACCCCTGTAAATTATCAACTCACTCTGCCTTGTCAGATGCCAAGTGGTGGTAGAGGCTGGCTCCTCACCAGGCTTTGTAGATCAGAAAATGAAGGGCGAGGGATATGGAAGCAGGAGAGGAGAAGGGAGGCTAATACAAGCTAGCCCTGTTTTGCACTGCTGCATTCAGTCTCATTGCAGCCAGGTGGGTATAGGGGTTCAGCTCCCAACTCAGCCCCACTAACTTGGGTTGGGCTGGAGAGGAGTAAAGCATAGTGACAATGAACCACATCCATCTTCCCAATTCCCCACACCCACCTGCCACACACCGTGTCTTTTAAGTCTTGTTGCTGCCTCCTGGTGGTGGAAGCTCAGGTGCATAAGGATTCTGCTGCTGATGCCCTGTTCTCTGGGAGGGAGGCAAGGAAGATCAGTTCCCCATTCAGTCCTGCTGAAATCATGATAGAGGCCACCCTTTTCCTGATTCTTTGGCTAGGAGAAACAAGCTTTCCTTGCAGCTATTTTTTTCTGCACCTGTTGGAGGTTTCAAGGTTGGAAGTTTCTGCCAGCCAGATCTAATCCAGGGATATACAGGAGGCAATAAAGAAACCCAGGGAACTAGTTGTCCTGTGGTTGCTCAAGTCCTGAGGTCCCTAGGCAGTCCATCTATTTCCTTCCACCTTTCAGAGACTCCTTGGGCTTTGTTTGTCTTGTTATGTTGACGGTCTTTTAGTTAACCCCTATTTAAGTGAGAACCAAAAGTTTGGGGTATGATACTTTAACTCAGACAACTCAGACACTCCAGATTCACAGGCATGAGCCAGCCCAACCAGCAACCTTCTTAGGCAAAAACATTTTAGAGGAATGAATGAATGAATGCATGCACGAATATCATAGACTCTAAAATTTAAGTTATTATCACATAACTGGGAAAAGAAGTTTCATCCCACTATCATCCACTTTCATGTATTTTAATATATCCATTCTTTATTTTCAGTCTAACACAAAAAAGACAGTATACTAAAACAAACAGACAAATTAACACAAAAACAAAACACTCTCTAGTTAGTTGTGAAGTACATATTTCAATATTTTAAAGATACTTAGTTACTAATCAAATGCTGAACTTGTCTCAAAATTTGATTTTAAAATCTTTAACTTTTAAAATGTTCATTAATTTTATTAGAAAGATAATACATGCTTATTATGGAAACTGTAAAAGTATAGAAAAGTTTAAAGAAGAAATTAAATGTATCTTTAACTGCTTTTAATATTTTGGAACATTCTTTTCTAGTCTTTTTGTGTATGGGTCTACTTATATGTATAATTGGATTAACTCAGTACATATAGATTTAAATCCTCCTTTTTTTTTTCATCTAACACTGTATCCTGACCATTTCTTATGAGACCAAAATTATTGGGAAAATTTATTTTAAAGACAGTGGAGTTTTCCATTTCAGAAATAACTCTGAATTTATGTGGACAGTCCCCTTTTGTTGAACATTTAGATTGTTTTCTTTTTGTTACTATAAATTGTGTTGCAAAGTATATTTTTTAAATAAATATTTATTTTTATCTAATTGTGATTATTTTTTAAGATAGATTTCTTACCTTCAATTTTTATTTTGAAGGGGAATTTAATCCCATAAAGTTAATACCAGTGTTTTGGTCTGTTCAGTAAAGGTAGAGAAATAACCAACACCCTAGTTTTGAATTTTCCAATATACTGTAAAACCATATAAAAATGTACACAGTTATACAGAAAGTGAGAGCTTCATGTTTCTAGTACATATTTACATCTTTGTGATTAGATGCTTTAATAGAGCTCATGATACTTTCATTAGTCTCTGTAATTATGTAGGATTAGTGATGAGTGGTTCTTACCTGGCATATCTGATTTTCCCACTGCTGTGTGAAGATTGCATTTGAAATAGTAAGCAACATCTTTAAGATATACACGAACACATTTTTTTCAGTTTTAGGTCTTAATGATATCATAATAAAAATGTATTAATTTTTCTTGAATAATATACAGGAAAAACTATGTTAAACGCAATTTAAGAATAGTCATAGGTAGCATGTAAATTAGTGGAATTTTTTAAAGTCTTTCGCCTATAAGAATCAAATGGTTTTTAAAAATGAAGTGAATCTGTTTATCATTGTAAAGCACAATAATTAAGCTTCAGTAGAAAGGGGTACAAAGAATATCACAGAAGATGAAAAACACATTATTTGAGTTCAGATGACTTGAGGATAAAAACACTCATTAGAGATAAAATTCTTCATTTCCTAAAATCCTCAATGGTAGAGGAAATATTCACGTAAAAGAGTTTAAAGATTAAATTGCCTTTCCTTCCTTTAGAAAATAGACACAATATGGCTTTTGTAGCAACACATCTCTTCTGTAATTGAAATGATAAATAAATGGAGCTGGGCAAAACCTGAGGTGGTTAGGAGCTTGAGCTGAGAGTATTGCCTTTACACTTTCCGAGTCTCCTTTCTTACCTTGTGGTTCTGGGGCTGAAATAATGATCTCTTTTTTCCCTTTAAAATAAATCTTTCCTTGCTTCTAACTGCCAGGGGAATATTATGAAAACATTCAGTACTAACATTACAGACCTAACATAGCTAAAAACTGTGCATCAGCATTGTGAACAGGCCTGTAATCCCAGAGAGAAAGAAAAACTCCAAACACATCAGCAGAGCAGGGCTCTTTACTGTTGATTCTGAGAAACACTAAGTTTGGGGTTCTTGTTGCTCATTTAGCAAAAGTAAACTTTAAAAAGAAGAAAGAGGAGGAGGAGGAAGAAGAGAGAAAAAACAAAAGGAACCACATAAAAAACACTTCCTCGTGTTACCCTCCACCTCGGTACTTCACGACCAAACTCTCACAAGAGCAGATATAAGACGGTGGGGAGGAGAGCATGAACAGAGAGAGGGACAGAATAGGAGCATCATATTTCTGAGTGCTGCTTCCTCCT
>NW_011494809.1:1013107-1013940 GCF_000754665.1 Bison bison bison | reverse complement strand
TGCTTCCTCCTCCACACTGCTTTGCTCATCCAGGAAAGACTGTGGATGGCAGACACCAGTTTTACTCCACTATGCCTTCCCAGTTGGTGGGAGACTGGGCAGTGTATCTTAAGCAGCTCCAGTTTAAAAAAAAAAATGTTCTTAGCACAATTATAACTCCCCACTACCACACACACACACACACACATTAAACAAATGCTTCCATCTCACCATGAGTTCTCTGGTTCCTTTTTGGTATTTAGTTACTCCCACTATAGTTTCAAAGTCCACTGCACATATCTCGTATCACAGCATGAATGGCTGTGTATGTGGTAGGGGATAGGGTGTAGGGGTAATTCTTTGTTTCAATGCCTCACCACTTAACTAGGAACTTCTTAAAAGTATCTTTGAATCCCTAAGACCTTGCAAAGTACTTGGCATACAGTAAGCATTCAACAGTAATAATAATTACTGACTTTTGAGCAACTAGGGCTTCCCTGGTGGCTCAGCAGTAAAGAGGTCACCTGCCAGTACAGGAGACTTAGGTTCCATCTCTAGCTTGGGGAGATACCTGGAGAAGGAAACGGCAACCCACCCCAGTAATCTTACCCCGGAAACCCAATGGACAGAGGAGACTGGTGGGCTACAGTCTCAGCTCAGTTCAGTTCAGTTGCTCAGTTGTGTCTGACTCTTTGCGACCCCATGGACAGCAGCACGCCAGGCATCCCTGTCCATCACCAACTCCCAGAGTTTACTCAAATTCATGTCCATTGAGTCGGTGATGCCCTCCAACCATCTCATCCTCTGTCATCCCCTTCTCCTCCTGCCTTCAATCTTTCCCAGCATCAGGGAGA
>NW_011494809.1:1012341-1013007 GCF_000754665.1 Bison bison bison | reverse complement strand
CTGCCTTCAATCTTTCCCAGCATCAGGGTCTTTTCAAATGAGTCAGTTCTTCACATCAGGTAGCCAAAGTATTGGAGCTTCAGCTTCAACATCCATCCTTCCAATGAATATTCAGGACTGATTTCCTTTAGGATGTATTGGTTGCATCTCCTTGTAATCCAAGGGACTCTCAAGAGTCTTCTCCAACACCACAGTTGGCTGCAGTCACCATCTGCAGTGATTTTGGAGCCCAAAAAAATAAAGTCTGACACTGTTTCCACTGTTTCCCCATCTATTTGCCATGAAGTGATGGGACTGGATGTCATGATCTTAGTTTTTTTTTAATGTTGAGCTTTAAGTCAACTTTTTCACCCTCCTCTTTCACTTTCATCAAGAGGCTCTTTATACAGTGCAAAACAGTCAGACATGACTTAATGACTAAACAACAAAACTTAGCAACCATGCACTCCCAGGAATTTCGCTAAGTAATTTTACATAGATAATAAATAGAGGTTTAGAGAAATGAAATAATTCATCCAGGGTCAGGAACTAGTCTAGCCCCAGGAGCTAAGCTCCTGACAAGCAATAAAGCCTCACTCATTTGTTGAATAAACATAGGAAGCTCTCTACCTCTCTCCCCATTGTGATAACTAACTGTGAGTATAGATAGCTGATATTTTTAATTTT
>NW_011494809.1:935314-1012241 GCF_000754665.1 Bison bison bison | reverse complement strand
TTAATTTTTAATTTAGAAATTAGAAAAATCTATCTTTTCACTACCATCAAAACACTATCCAGCACTTATATATACCTTAGAAATGTTTCCTGCCTCCTAGAAAGTTAGAATCCAGGGCAATTGCATCATAGGAAGCATGAACACATAAAGGGGATACAGCGTAAGAACACATGTATACCTGTGGCAGATTCATTTTGATATTTGACAAAACTAATACAATTATGTAAAGTTTAAAAATAAAATTAAATTAAAAAAATTAAAAATAAATAAAAGTGAAAAAAAAAGCACTATCCTATACATTAATGAACCATAATATACTACTCAAGGTGCTTTACTTTTCAAGTTATACTTGCAATTACAGCAGGAATCTGATATATATTTAGATTAATATATGTATGTATATATTATATAAAATATCAGAATATACATACTTCTGTATATATATATATACACACAGACTTTTGCAGTTATATACACTTATGTATATATGGGCTTCCCTGGTGGTTCAGTGGTTAAGAATGTGCCTACAATGCAGGAGACCTGATTTTGATCCCTGGGTCAAGAAGATCCCCTGAAGGAGGGCATGGCAGCCCACTCTGGTACTCTTGCCTAGAGAATCCCATGGATGGAGAAGCCTAGAAGACTTCAGTCCATAGGGTCGCAGAGAGTCAGACAGGACTGAAATGACTAAGCAGCGGCAGTGTATATGTATGTAGGTATACACAGGTTTTTCCTCTGCTATCCAAAAGTAGAGCATGTCTATAAAACCTTTTGTAAACGGAAATGGCGTGGAGCAAAGAAGCCATTACCTTAGGACACATCTTGCTAACAGATGCACAAAATTGGCAGTGCCCCTCTCGCTGCTCTGGGTGGGAGCTGCTTCTATAACAGCTAGTTGCAGAACAAGTGCTGAACACTGGCTATTTCCATTTTCCTCCCTTTTTTGTAAAAGCAAAAACTCTCTTCAAATTTCTTTTGGTTATTGAAAACAGGTACTAATGTAGGTTTCTCATAAAAAAAAAAAAAGTTGCCTAAGCAAACTTTGGAAAAGCAGGGGATACCTGTATGTATACATGTGTGTAGTGTATACACATATACATACATGACAAGAGTCATTATTGAGGAGTGGCCCCTAGATAAGTAACCACCTCTCAATTTCTCTGATCTCTCCACTGTAAAATGGGTTGCTGTGGGAATTAAATGAGATTAAAGCATTAAAATTTCTTTGAATACAATCTGTACCTTCTCAGTCACTCTACAGATTATCACAGTGAGGGAACAGTCCCTCTGCTGTTAAAGTTAGCAGTCAAGTGAGCTGAACTTCCAGAGTAAGTTTCCTCAGGACCACCTGAAACTAATTCTGAACAGCTCAGGCCATTCCAGGCACATGGAAATGAAAAAGACACTCAGTCGTTTCCAACTCTTTGAGACCCCATGGACTGTATAGCCCATGGAATTCTCCAGGCCAGAATACTGGAGTGGGTAACCTTTCCCTTCACCAGGGGATTTTCCCAACCTAGGAATTGAATCCAGGTTTCCCACATTGCAGATGGATTCTTTACCAGTTAAGCCACAAGGGAAGCCCAAGAATATTGGAGTGGGTAGCCACCCCTTCTCCAGGGGATCTTCCCAACCCAGGAGTCAAACTGGGGTCTCCTGCATCACAGGTGGATTCTTTACCAACTGAACATGGCAGCCCACTCTGGTACTCTTGCCTAGAGAAGGTCTTCTCAGGGAAGACCACAGTGACTTACATTCAAGTTGCCCCTGCCACCAGAAATCAACTCATCCTGAATTTTCTTTCGCATTTGGCCACACTATCCCTAATCTGACTCAGTTCCACCTCTTCTCCGAATCCTTTCTCTGGGCTTCTGGAACTGTCTTCTATGATCAGACGATTGCAGTCTCATTTCTGACACATTCCTTCACCTTTACACCTACGGGTAATGTATTTGTCCTTGAGAATACTATTCTCCTTTTCAAATGGAAGTTGTTGTTTCTTTTTTCCTCTCACACACCACCTACTTCAGGACCAGGAGGTGGATCAGATATACTCTTGATCCCAGTGCCACCTCTGATCATTCCTCCGTCATCCCCCTTCAGAGACTGCACAGTAAGCACGGGGCCTAGAGTCTGTGTTGCTTTTAGAGAACTGGGGAAATATTTTTATTTCTTTTTAAATCAGAAGGAAAAAGTGAATATACTCTAGCATGGATTATATTTACCTTTTATTAACACAGTTATAAAATGTATTTTTTTAATATTTTTCATGAAGGAAGGGGCTAAATATGCACATAGCCCAGGAAAGCAAATGACCTGGCTCTGCTATAAAATCCTAGCTCTTTTCAAGTTCCTGCCATGAGGGTCTATCACCTCTTCTCCCCTATTTGTCCATTTAAGGGCCAGGGTTCTGCTCTTATTTATCAACGACCTGAGCTCCCATCTACTACTCTCCTCTCCATCCAAACTCCAGTATCCAAGATTGGCCCAACTGAATACTGAGACATTAATGCAAAAGCCATACTAGATTCATCTTGATCAGCCTCCCCACTAGATTGGAGAAGGAAGGTGTGTTTGGGTGGGTGCAAGGGTGAAGAAAGAAAAGATTCAGCTAAGGGCTGAAAAACTCTAAGTCTTTCCTGTTTGGTTCAACTCATCTTGGACTTTGGGTAAGGATTGAATCTGCTAGTAGAGGGCCTTGGCAGGACTGATAAGCTCTGGGAATGGCAGAGGGAGGGATGGCAACAGAGGCAGAGGATAGAGTCGTAGCCATGCATTCCAGGAAACAAACCCACTCAGAAGGACAATGCAGATAGTGGAGTGCAGTTTATTACACCGGCGGGCCCAAGGCAGAGTCTCCTCTTCACCAAGGACCCTAAACCAGTTTTTGTGAAAACCTTATATACCCTAAGTGTACGTGCTCAAACCCACCTCCCCAAATTCTCTGAAACTAGTCTTAACAAGGGAAAAGAAAGATACAGTCAAAGTTAACCCGTGATTCGTATGCCTTAAGCCCATGATTCGTATGCCTTAAGCCTAGGTAGCTAACAGTGGACAATTATCAATAGGCCTATGGTCATACCCCAATAGGCATAGTAGAACTTGTGATTCTATTTGGTTACATAGATAATTAGGGTATTCTTTTAGGCCAAGGAGTGTCTAGGTATGAGCCCTGGGGCTCTTCATCTGGGGGGTCTGATTTTCCAGTTGGTATGTCGTTTCCATAGATACTGGGCATATAGCTCAAAGTCCACAGTCCAGCCCAAGATGGAGTCCTGCTTTCAAGATGGAGCCTGTTCTGTCTGTTTCCTCCTTCAGATAGTACAAGCTTTTGGGGTTCTTTATCAATATTCTCTTCTCTCTGTAGCCTCAGCTACTCCCATTTGCTGGGCTGGGCTTGGTGAGCCAAGCGAGGAATGCCATGAGGGTGTGCTCATGGCCAGTGCTGCTAAGTCCCCCCTTGTGCTCCAGCCCAGGATGAGCAGAACATGCCTATCCCTCTGAGTGCCTGTGTCCTAAAGCTACGATGTGAATTTTTAAGGTACTTCAAAGCCTCCTGTAGGGAAAGCAAACGCTCATCACAATGGAGGGAGAAAAAAACTGAATCCTTATTTCCCCTGAAGCTTCCTAAGTTCTTGAAGTGCAAAGTAGAGAGAAAAGCTCAATGTGTGTGCAGAGGGCTCTTCAGGCTATAACAGCCAGTCTGAGCGTGGCAGGCACGCTCATTAGGCAGGCTCCCGAGAAAGCCTCTTCTTCAAAAGGCAGGTGGCAAGGTAACAGCTGATGGGGCAGCTGTGTTTGTTTAGTTCTGACTTGGTCCTGGGACTGCTCTGTGGGGAAGGACAATTGCCTGGGGTCAAAGAATGACCTTGCCCCAGGCATCCCTCTCTCCTCTTCCTCTCTCTTTGTTAAAATACAGATTTACATCAGGAAGCAGCCCAGATCCATAATGATGGAGACTACCTCTGTGCAGATAGAATCTCTGATTGATGGGGTTGGTGGGGATGGGGGCGGGGGAGAGAGGGGAGGAAGAAGACTAAAGAGTTTATGAATTCACTCTAAGATTCACATCACATCAGCTGCCCTGCCAGTCTCCTTAGGCATAAAATTGGGCAAGGCAGAGAACAGCAGTATGTGTGTGTGTGTTGATATTTTGCTTGCTTCCCCTTTTCTATAAACCTCTGTTTACTCATTTAACAACCTACTGTACTTTCAGAATGTAACCTTACTACCCGATCTAAGGCAAAATAAAAATGAAGATTCTTGCTTTTTTTCTTTTAATCACCACTAATCCCTGCGGACACTAGCAAAACTGAATTTATTGGATCATTTTTAAAGAAACGTTTATTTAAGTTGCTTCTAGTGGAATGTTTCAACATTAGTTTACTATTTGTCTCAGTATTTAAAATTAATGTATTAATTACAAACGGAAATTTCCAAGTACTCATTGTCTCTGAGAAACAAATTCTCAGAAGATAATCCATTTAGCATCAATACTTTTTTTTTTTCCTTTTGGAGTGCCAAGATCTGTCTGGCAGTATTCTGGGACCTTTGATGAATATAAGAAAATGTTATAGTCCATCTGATCAATGTGGGATTAAAAAGCAAACGTGTGAAACAATAACAAAGAAAATAGCATGCTGGTTACCTCACCCATTTAACATGAAAATCATCTGATTCAAATGAAATAAAAGAGGATGAGGTCTTTTTCTTTTTGCTCTGAGATTTGTGATGCTATGAAAAAAAAATCAACAAACCATAGAGAGATTCTAAGTCATGCAGAACTATGTGTAAGAAAAACTTGCAATTTAAAAGGATGCCTTCTGTAGAAAGAGGAATCAATCGCTTCTGTACATTGCACTGAAATACACTTTAATAATCCTAAAGTCAGCTGGGAACACACATACTAATACATATATCATCAAGTGTTCATAGAAGTTATTTAGCTTCTTGCATCAACTACCTTTAAAGAAAATAGCATGTTGTATGATTTTGCCTTCAGAATTTTTCTCTTTCTTCACATAATTTTGAATTCTTTTCACCGTGCATGTGTCCATGCTAAGTCACTTCAGTCGTGTCTGACTCTCTGCAATCCCATGGACTCATCTGACCATGGAATTCTCCAGGCATGGATACTTGAGTGGGTTGCCATTTCCTCCTCCAGGGGATCTTCCCCACCCATGGATGGAATCTGTGTCTCCTGCGGTGGTAGGCAGGTCATTACCAAGAGAGCTTCCTAGGTGGAAGCTCTTTCACTTTTCATCTATAAAAATAAATTTAATTATAAAGTTAAATTGAACAAGAAGTTTAAAAATTTTAACCAGAAGATTGTAGTGCAGAGAAACATCAGCCCTCTTACAGTGTCCCAACAGTGTTGGATGCAAAAACCATAGATGAAACTCCAGCTATGAAATGGGAAGACAGAAGTCACATAGAGTTGACATGGGCACTAAGCTTGACGAGGAAATAATAATTTCACTGAATTTATAAGCTGTCTATTAAATTCTAGATTTCATTCCAATTTCAGGGCTATTTGAAGCCACTTGGAATCTGAGAAGGAAACTTTTATTCAAACTTACAATAGGGAGAACATCCCAAGTCCAAAGATCAGAATTTCTCATCAGGATGGTTTCATCTTAAACTTGTGTAGGGAGAAGTAGACAAATTATAGGTAGGTGATGTTATAATTGGGATTGTTTTTATAATCAGAGAGATTTTCAGTCAGTCACCTGAACAGGAAATATTTTTCTCTGTGTCCAACTAACTTGGGGAGAACAAATGGTTCAGTTAAAAATTTATAAAACAAAGAATAGAAGTATAGAGGTGTCTCCATATGGTCTTAACATTAAAAAAAAAGGTGTTTATTAGCAAGTTTTATCTAAGTCACAGGCTTCTCTGGTGGCTCAGTTGGCAAAGAATATGCCTGCAATGTGGGAGACCCGGGTTTGATCCCTGGGCCAGGGAAGATCCCCTGGAGAAGGAAATAACAACCCACTCCAGTATTCTTGCCTAGAAAATTCCATGAACAGAGAAGCCTGGTGGGTCATGTGGGGACCCACAGTCCATGAGGTCACAAAGAGTTGGGCACGATTGAGCAACTAACACACACACACACACGCACACACACGCACACATCTTAGTCACAGGGAGAAGTGTAGGTCTTTATAATAACCTATTTCCCTAGGTTACAGAGAGTAGAGATTGTCTTAACCATCCCTGTTTTCCAAGAACACAGGGCTCAACATAAAGTTCAACATTGTCATTCTCAATCTGGTTATTAACTATAACTAAACTGTCTTGTCTCTTGAGAGTTTACCTACTAGGTTAACTGACTTATTCATGCAGTGTTCATTTATTGATGTATTATCCACCAAGGGATTCACATTCTTGTAAAAGGCAATTTTCAGAAAAAGGTAAAATGATGACTCATACAGACATAAAAATGAAGACACTTTAACAATTTCATTCTACTCATTAACTAAAGATGGAACCAGGCAGACATCCTAACCAGTTCAAAAGATAATTCAGAGATTACTCCTGATATTTTTAGATGAAGAATATTGACATTAATAGCAAATTAAAGCAAAACTGCTTTTTCTAAAGGTGGTAGAGGGAAATTAATTTGGATTTATCTTAGGAATTATTTTGCATCATTATTTGTTGCCTATAATCTACAAAATGTTAAACCAGTTCAAATACTATGAAATACAAGAATCATATAGCCTGGATGAGTGTCAGTAGAAAATGAATAATTCTTTGCTGAAGCACAGTTTTTTTCTATATTCCTTTACAGTGAAATCTTAACTGTTTAGTCATTTTTACTAGGTTCTGGGTCTTCCTGTCTCTCACCCTCTTTCATTACCTTTACTGTTGTTACTGACTGAATTGTGTTCTCTCAAAATTCTTACATTTAAATGCTAACCCTTGTAACTTCAAATTTGGAAATAGGGTTTGCAGATATAATTAGTTAAAATGAGATCATACGGAAGTATGATCCTAATAAAACTGGTGTCCTTAAAAAAAGAGAAAATTTGGACACATGACATGCATGCAGGAAGAACACTTTGTGAAGATGAAGCTGAGTGTCAGGGTGACATTTCCTGAGCTGAGGGACACAGAAGGTTGCCAGCAAAGCACCAAAAGTAGGGGAGAGATGTGAAACAGATTCTCCCCTATAGACCCCAGAAGGAACCAACCTTGCCAGTAAGTTGATCTTGGACTTCTAGCTTCCAGAACTGTAAGACCAAAAAATGTCTATTTTTTTATTGTACCCTGTTTATGGTACTGTGTTACAGCAGATCTTGCAAACTAATATATTTCCTTCCTACTGTGTTCTGTGCTTCTTTCAAGTCACTTTGTTTTTTCTTTTTTGAGAAAACACAGGATGTTTTCTCTGCACAGAACACTTTTATTATTTCCTTCCTGTCTATATTTCTTCCTAGTTACCTAGGCAATCTCTATTTATTCTTCAGATCTCTGCTTCATCCTTTCTTCCTTTGCAAAGTCTTCTTTGTCCCATCTGCACCCTCCCCAAATGTAGAAACACACTGTATCACCTTTCAGACCTATCATAAACAATGATTATTTGTGGTAGTTATGTTCTATAAAGAAGTCGTGAACACTGAATTAGTGAATACTGAACCATTGCCCCTCGGAGAAATACAGGTTTAGGTTCCTGTAAGGGCACTGGTAACATTTTCATTAATCAGCACAAAATCTCTTTTTATGTATGTTTCTGTTTAAAGACACCTTATTCAATATATATTATTGATTCACTAATGTTGAAGTCATGACCAACAGCCCTGTAACTCATGCCTGAGTGGAACTTCAACTATTTTCTCCATAAGGTACATCACAACCAATTTATACTTAGGAACATATGACAGCACTTCAGCACTACATTTGGGGGCCATTTTAAATTTCTTTTTGGCCACGCTGCATGGCATGTGGGAACTTAGTTCCTGAACAGGACCAAGCTCCTGCAATGGAAGCACTGAGTCTTAACCACTGGGCTGCCAGGGAAGTCCCTAGGGCCTGTATTTAACAGAAAAGTCACCAATAAAAAATACAAACATGCAAAACAATGTGACACTAAATAGACTGCAAAAAGTTTACTTTACAGTATGAGAGCCGAAGGCAGAGCATTGCTTTGTTTGACCTCAGCAGGGAATGTGTACTCTAGATGACTTAGAGTTTCCCCAATCTTCATATGTTTGTGAACAACCATGGAAGTGCCATAAGTATTAATTTGGGAGTTACAAATAAATTTTAGTGAGTAGGTAAATCCATAAGTATAGACTATGAACAATGCGGATTAACTGTACTTGTTCAGTTTTCTGCCTTCCCTATGAGACTGTACCTTGGGGACAGCACAAGCAATACCTACCTGTAGCTACTGTATCTCTAGTGCTAGCCCTGGATGGATAGCTGATGCTCAGTAAATATTTGTTGACTGAGAGAATGACATATGAGATTGACACTTAATATATAATATGAGTTTGTCACTTCTCTGCTCAAAACCCTTAATGCCTAATCACACCTGGTGGAATAAAAATCAGGTCTCTTGACTAGCTAGAGCTGCTTTATCTTTCAGATTTTTCCTTCAGCCTCCTTCTGGTATGTTATTTTCTACTGCTTCCCAAGATGGACACTCTGTCTAGGTTCCAGCCAACTACAGTCTTCTTGCAACCTGTGTTTCCCCACCTACTTGTTGCTTATGCTATACCTTCTCCCTAAAAAGTCACCTCTTCCTTCTGTGAAATAAAATTCATATTTTATGGCAAGACAAGAAAAAAAATTAATCATAAAAGACTTTCTTTGCCCCACTCTTTTCCCTCTACTGTGTGCTGTGTTATGAGTGTTTCAATATTTACTAATTCAGTGTACTGTGATTTTATAGACTGTAAATGCCATGTGCAACAAGAATCAATTCTACCACTACTGGGTGGAGATAAAGGTAAAATCTGAATACAGAATAAGAGAAAAGATATTATTCAGAATTAGTATGTTCAAACAAACATTGAGAGACAAACAGAAAATAAGTTCACAAAACAACTAAAACTTAGCTCCAATTTTAAACAGACCATGAGGTTCTAGAAAGCCTCTCTTTCCTCTTAATGCCTGTGAAGGACCCTGGTATAGAATATCACTTCTGTGTTGCAAACTTGAGAGCTTCTGAGTATAATCTGAAACTGGCTCCATATGCAGAGGACAAGGAGAGACCAAAGAGACAACTCTTGGTAGGTGGTGCTGTTAATACAAGGGAAACTCACCCAGGAGTGGATCCGGTCCACACAACAGCATCTTAAGAGTTTATAGAGAAGCATTAATGGGGTTCAGTCATGTACACATCCAATGTGGCCTCAACAACAGGTTGCTCTTTCAATACTCCATCCTTAAACACAGCTTCCACTGCGGGAACTATGGGCAGAGCATACATTCCAAGGACAGTAGAGGGATGAAGACCTTCTGATTCTCCAGGTCCAGCTTGAGGATTGGCCAGTGGTCAAGTCCTCTCCTAAACTTCTCCAACAGTCTTTAAGACAGAAAGAGGGATAATGTTTCACCTTTGTCCTGTAGGTAGAGTAGCTTTCTCTGAGACGATGAAGGTCTAAGTATTTTAGTTCTCACATTCTCTCATTTAGTCTTTCTCTGTCTATTCCCTCATCAAATCCCATTGCTATCCTAAGCATTCCTCCCTGAAAAGATTTTTAGCTTTTGTAACTCTCACACTAATGCACAGCTCAAACCCAAGAAGACCCTCAAGTGAACAATGCTCCTTTTCTTTCCTCTTTTTCATTCTTTTCCTTCCTTTTTTCCTTTTTGTATTTTTAAGGTCTCTGCCATTCTTTCCCTGTGCATTTAAAGAATCTGGGTAGGTAGCAAAGTGACTTAAAAGACTCCAGGGATCTTGAGGAGTTACTTGTGTCACTAATGACTGCCTACGGACTCAGGCTCTGATTGCTTTTTTTCTTTTTGTCTCAGAGAAGCAAGTCTGATCGCAAGTCAACAACCTTTCTGGGATTAAATATTCATGCACAAACAAAAATGCATACAATCAAAGCAATAAGAAGTGTCAAAAATAACAGCAGCATTCTCTGTCCTTCAAAGCATATAGAATCACAAGGAAATAATTAACATAGAGCAGGATTACACATCAAACATAATGTGGGCTGAGGTTGCACTCATAGTAATGGATTTTCTAAAAACAATGGATTCTTGGAGATGCCTGAAGTCATTATCATCCCACAGTTTCTTATAGAACAAGTGAAATAAAGCTCTTTGTGTCCTATGATATTAGAAGACAGGTTGCACAATGACATAGGAAACACACTCTGAGGGATGATGCCAGGGGTGACACTGCATGCAGACAAGGAACACTGTTCTCTGGTGAGACTGGAGAGGCCAGTGTCTGATACAATGCTTTCTGCAGTTCTTGGCACATTTTTAGCACTAAGTAAAAATTTGTTAAATTAATGGATGACCTGAAAAGTTGCTGAGTGGGCCAAAATTTCCTCCCTCCATGGAATTGATCTGTAGTGAGTCAAGAGGTTTACCTGAGAGTATAATCTATAGAGAGGTGGAGGGAATCAATGGCAGTGCTAAATAACAGCAAGGATGCTAAAAGGACTGTCATTAATAATTTTTTTCCTGTTACAAAAAATAAATTTAGGAATTATTCTGGAATATTCCTTCACAGTTTGGTAAAAGTATCATGTGTTTTTAAGTTGAACACATCTGGTTCTGCCATTTATTAGCTGTTAATTTTACATAAATTACCTAACATACATTACAGTTACTTTTCTGTAAAATAGGATAACAGCACCTACTTCACTATGTTCTGAAATAACAGCACCTACTTCACTATTATACTGATGTAATGTGCTATCTGACAGATAATAGTTTTCAAGTGCTAGATTCTTTCCTACTTCTCTTATTCAACATCTGTTCTGTGCCAGGAACTAGAGTACAGGGGTAAATAAAATTGACAGAAATCTTTCCCTTGGAGAGCTTGTAGCCTAATGGAAAGGACAGCCATCAATTAAATAATTATTATAAAGACTATTAAAAATACTATGGAAGGAGGAATGGATTTTTGAGTGAGATGACTTACTCTAGTGTTGGGAGGGAAGGTGGGGTCAGAGGAGGCTTCTCAGAGGTAGAAATCTCAGGCCTGCAATACATAAATCTAATCTTGTTTGTTTGTTTGTTTTTCTGGCAAAGGTAAGGGAGCATACTGGAGACTCTTTTGGGGTTTAGAACATGTTATAAAAGCCCAGAGTCCATGGGGCTTAGAGTTTAAAAATCTCTAAAAATCTTAAATCAAGAGATTATTAATAACAGCAGATAGTTCTCAAAGTTTTAAAGCTCTTCTTTCCAAGGTCTGAGTACTAGAGATCACTCCTCTTATTGAATGAAGGGGTTGAGGAGGCACAGAGTTTAACCCAGAAGCATGTTCCTTGGGAGGGATCTGATTGTGCTTTCTGGGGGAAATATGACCCCATTTTTCTCTTACAACTGCAATTTTTGACAATAATATTATTCAACTATCAGCATTTTTTTTTCTCATGACACTTAAAGGAGCTTCTTTAATTACAGAGTAGGAGGAGCACACACACAAAGTATACTTTTATTATTTTTCAGAAAATGCATTCTTTTGATCTGTTCTATTTTGTAGCTGATAGAACTTACTTTTTTCAATGGAACCACCCACTTTGTAGGTTCCTACACCAAGATCACTAGGAGACAGTCTCAAGTTCACCTTTTGTAACACTGTCACTTGACAAATGACTATAGGTCTTGGCTTATGATGTAGGATTTTTCAAGTTTCCTGATAATGTAGTCTGTTCTATCATGCGATTAGGTTCTAAAATCCCTAGTTACTAGAAAACTTGTAAAGGCAATTTTTAATCGGAGAAAAAGCAGTTTTGAGATTATTTTAATCTCACAATATCACAGTTATTTTATCTTGATGGAAGGCTAATAATAGATGGTAAATATTTTAAGCTATGAGTAAATTTTTTTATTACAAGCTAAAGAGAATGAAGTGGGTGACAGAAACTGACAAATATAAACCTGATAATCACTACATAAGTCCTGGGCAACTTGAGGAAACAGATTATTATCAACAAACTTCTCAACCAACATTAAAGTTTGTATTTGGAATAAACGTTAAATTGAAAAAAAAAAGGCAAAGGAAACAAAATAAAAACTGCAAATACAAAGATGAGTTAATTAAATTAAAATTGGATATGAGACCAAATATTCAATGAAGTAGCCTACCACATAAAGAAAACATTTATGCAAAAAAATATTTTCCTACAGACACACAGTAGTCTGTAAAACTGAGAATTTTTGCAATGCAAGAAATATGTTCTATAACTTTCAGTGTCCTATATTGAGTTCTAAAAGATCACATGGGAAAGAAGGCATCACTTCTTTCCTTTTAGAAAAAGATACCCAAGGCTTTCATTTCCCATGGTCTTGCTAACTGGAGTCTGATACTCACATCTATTAACCACATCTTCTCAATCTACGGTTGGTCCAGGAAAGACATTGCCAGTTTTGATTTCTGTGACTTTTCCAATGCTTCTGTGACCTACCATTATCTTCCTCACTTGCAGATTAGTTTTCCTTGTTGCATTATCGTCTTTGACAATTACAGTACAGTCTTCTAAGATTCTCACATAATACATTTTTAATATTATTGTAAACATTTTTTCTTGATTATTACCTTTAAAACATTAACATAAGTCTATCCAGGACCCTATGAATGAATATCTTACAACTAAGTATTGATATTTCATTTTTATGCCTTTATCTGTGGTGTGTCTGTAACTGTATTGGAACTTTAAATGTTATGAGCTAATGAGAAAAGAACAGATAGACTTAAGACAAAAAAAAGTACTTTTGGGGTCAAATGAAGGCCAGATACTCTCATGGTACTTAGACTAATAGAGTTCATAGTTATTTGAATAGAAAAAGAGGCAAGAAAATGGAATTGCCATAAAAGGGCAGTATCAGTTCAGTTCAGTTCATTTCGGTTGCTCAGTAGTGTCCAACTCTTTGTGACCCCCTGGACTGCAGCATATCAGCCCTCCCTGTTCATCACCAACTCCAAGAGTTTACTCAAACTCATGTCCATTGAGTCCGTGATGCCATCCAACCATCTCATCCTCTGTTGTCCCCTTCTCCTCCTACCCTCAATCTTTCCCAGCATCAGGGTCTTTTCAAATGAGTCAGTTCTTTGCATTAGGTGGCCAAAGGATTGGAGTTTCAGCTTCAGCATCAGTCCTGCCAGTGAATATTCAGGACTGATTTCCTTTAGGATGGACTGGTTGGATCTCCTTGCAGTCCAAGGGTCTCTCAAGAGTCTTCTCCAACACCACAGTTCAAAAGCATCAGTTCTTCGGTGCTCAGCTTTCTTTATAGTCCAACTCTCACATCCATATGTGACTACCGGAAGAACCACAGCCTTGACTAGATGGACCTTTGTTGGCAAAGTAGTGTCTCTGCTTTTTAATATAGAGGTCTTGAATTTCAAAGAACCAGTTCTGTAAGAGTAGTCAATTCCATATTCCTGCTGTAGGCAATAGGGTTTCAGCAAAAAGGCTATGTACTGCATTAAGGTTGTTAATTTGAAGTTTTTATATCTAATTTGTAAACTTGCTTTTTAAAATTTTATAAGAAATATATTGGTGTATATATGAAGTTTACACAGGTTTATACATTAAATAATATTGTAATAAAAGCAATTTAAGTCAGCAGAAAATTTAGTTCTTTACAAATTGTCAATATTTTATTCAAGTTTGAGCAATCTATTTCACCTTATACCTGACACCCACAGCTGGAATTATCCCATAGACAGGGGACTTGTAACTGTTTGTTTTACCGTTGGGAGCTCTGTTGATCAGAAAGTTCAAGTTTCATTACTTAAAATTACATTTCCTGTCAGTTCCAACCATTGGTAGTAGTTATGTTAATACTTAGGAACAAGTCAAGTCTGCTTTTTGTTGGAACTGTACCTTATAAGAGACTAATTTATGTTTTTCCCTACTGTTGCTTCCACAAATGTTTTTAAAAACTTAACTTTGGACAAAACATTGTACATTAGTCATTTTTTGGCTTTCCAAGTTAAATGGCTACAAGCCTTGCAATCTTTCCTTGAAAACTTTTTCTTCTCTCCTCAATTATAATAACTTACACTCTTGCATTGTCTCTTTTACAATATAACACCTAAAAATAAACACGTAGAGATTTTTAGTCAATATCACTAACAATGAAGAAGTGAAGTGAAGTCACTCAGTCCTGTCCGACCCTTTGCTACCCCATGGACTGTAGCCTACCAGGCTCCTCCGTCCCTGGGATTCTCCAGGCAGGAATACTGGAGTGGGTTGTCATTTCCTTCTCCAGGAGATCTTCCCAACCCAGGGATCGAAACCGGGTCTCCCGTATTGCAGGCAGACGCTTTACCATCTGAGCCATAAGGGAAGCTCACCACTAACAATAATGAATAGCAATTATTACAGTCAACAATATATTAGGCATCAAGTGCTTACTCAGTCATTTCTCACTCTTCCAGACCCCATGGACTGTAGCCTACGAGGGTCCTCTGTCCATGGAATTTCCCAGGCAAGAATACTGGAGTGGGTTGCCATTTCCTTCTCCAGGGGATCTTCTCAAACCAGGGATCCAACTGGGTCTCCTGCATCGCAGGCGGATTCTTTAGCGTAATCTGACCAACCAGAGAAGTCTATTAGGCACCAAGGGACACACTGCTCTTGCCAAGAGCTTTGGTTCTAGTTGGAAGTGATTACAGTTCCATTACAGTTTTATATACTAAAAATTACAGTTTTATATACTAAAAATAAACATTGTAGGAGTTTAGAGATCAGAATTCTGAGTCCTAGACTTGTTATTGGATGTTTCTAGGTTCCATAGGTCTTCAAGCGTACATTGGGTCTGAGAACATCCAGCGGTAAACAAGCACACAAACACTCTAATCAAAATAGCGTAAAGCCAGATTTCCTTGATCTTTGCTTAGTTCTTTCTCCACTCTTTAGAACAGAAAGAGGAAATCTTTGCTTGAGAGAGCAAATATGTGATTAAGCTACAGGTTTTGGAACGGCCACTGAAATTTACACTTGGTAAATCTCTAATCCTTGTGCTTATTCCTTGGTTGACCTCCAGGCAATGAAAGTTGTTACACTTCTTTTTGAGTTGAATTTCCTTTTGGTCTGACTTCAGAATAGATCCGAATCAAAAGACAGTTTCTTACTTTCTTAAAACAAAAAAATCGAAAACAAAACCGCGGGAATACCGGAAGTCTGGAATGTAACCGAGTACACTGCGTTTCCGGAATCCTGCTTGCACTCAAGCAAGATGGCTGCTCCCTTTGCACATGCGCAGGAGGACGCATGGGCGGGGCGTGCAGTTCCGCCGCAAACGGTCGCGCTCCGGCCAGGGATTGGCGGCGCCAGGGCCGAGAGGCGGAACCGGAAGCGCCTGTGTTGTGCTGTTCTGCGAGTTCAGCCCCAGCCTCTTCCCAGCGCCGTGCTCTCGGCCTTAGGTGTACCTGTTACTTGGTGGTCCCATGGGGGAAGCGGAGAAGTTTCACTATGTCTACAGCTGTGACCTGGACATCAACGTGCAGCTTAAAATGTGAGAGAGTCCGGGGACGGGGATGGGGATTGCCGAGGCTCAGGCCGGGCGGCAAGGGCCTGCGGGTTGGGGAGAGAAGATGGTTCTTAGCTTGGGGGTCGGCCTGGCCACGGCCGAGAGGGTTGCAGCCGGGAAAGCGGAGGTGGACTGGAGGTCGGAGAGGGGCCGTGCGGGAAGGCCGAGGGCGCGATCTCGTGAGAAAGACAGCGGTAGGAGTAAGTCCGTAAATTCCGGAGGGTTTGTTTTCCAGAAAGCGTTTGCTATTCACAGCAACCTTTTGTGGGATTATTACTGTCTCATGTTACAGAGAAATCAAGTCTTGGTTAAATCGTCGTCCTGCCGTTATAACTGGAAGATATTACTTTAAAACGGGACTGGAAGGTGGAATGGAGACTGAAGAAATTACGGAGGGGCAGATAAAGTAGCTGAGAATTGGATATAGTACTAAAAACATGAGAGGTGAGAGAGGCTTAGATTGAATCTTAGGAACAGTCAGTTATTATTGTTCAGCTACTGAAGCTGGAAGTCAGTCAAAGGTGAGGAGGGTTCCGGTTGTAAAGGGACCAGAATATATGAGAAGAGATCTTCGCAGGAAAGTCTTGAGGCATACAGTTGAAGTCCAGGACATGACGTCTTGAGACCACACTAATGGAACCGAGATGAAGAACAGCTAGGACCAAGTTGGAAATTATGTCCATTAGCAGTCTCTTAGATACATTTTCACGTGTGAAAACGATCATAAAGTATCACAAGTTATTTATCTAACATCATTCACCATATTTTAGTCAGTATTTAACAAATGTACTTTGGGCAAAGGGCTGCACACTTATATTTTCTCAGTTGTTAGATGCTCCCTTGAATGATTGTTTCTGAGAGTTACTTCAGACTCTGATAAGTCCTTTACTTTTGATTTTGTGGTGGCAGTAAGAATAATATATCAACAACCAAACTGCACCTTTGTAATGCTTGACACACCCATTTAAAGTAGTTTTTACAGATAGATGCTTATATAGGACCTGTGTTGCCATCATCTGGTAAAGGACTTTCCTTCAGTCCCATTCGTCTCAGTGTTTCTTGGGTATATGAATGCATTTTTTATTTGTTTGAAACTTTTGGACATTAAAAGGAAAAATGAAAATATTTTAAAAAAACTGGCAGACCTCGCCTTGCCTCGCCCGGGTTCGGATCGCGAGTCCGCGCCGCAGCGGGCACCGCGGTCCGTAAAAAAAAAAAAACAAAAAAAAACTGGTCCTTTATTAACAGATGCATTGAGTATTTTGAAGAAAATTTAGTCCTAACCACCTTTTATTTTCTGAGACTGATTTTGGAGACTACAGGAAGTATCAATTTAGGATCATAAAATCAAAGAGTAGTAAATTTAAAAATTTTGTTTTCCCCAGGTCTTTTCATCTCTTTCTATCATTTTAATAATTTTCACTTTGATGTCCCGTTTCTCAGTGCCATAGTTGAATATCGAACTGCCCACAAGACATGGTCATTTTGGGTGTTCCAAAACACATTAGAAGTAACTTGTTCACAACGGAGCACATCATTAGTCTGCCCTTTTAATGTTAATCTTCTCTCACTCTATTTTGGTGACTGTTAGCATTATTCACTGAATTGGTTAAGATAAAATGAGTCTTAAGGAGTCATACAGACACCCGTCTCTCACCTCTGTTTCATCATTCACAAGTTGCCTTGAATCTACCTGCTCAGTATCTTTGATCCATGTCCCCTAGAAAGCCCACTGCCCTAGTCTTAATCTGTCTTTTTCCTTTTAATTTTGATAAAAAGTCTTCCAACTGATCTTGCTTTCAATCCCATCTCTCCATTACATTCTTACACTCCTGCCAAAGTATCATAAACACAAATGTGATCATAGTACTCACTTCAAATTGTTCAATGAACAGATTTTTGAATGTTCATTTTGTTGCAGACACTGCACTGAATGTGGTGGCTACTTTTTTAGCTTCATTGTCCGCCTCCCCTTGATTCTCGTCTCTAGCTTCTTCTCCACATGAGCTTTATGCTTTAGCTGTACCAACTTGTAGTTCCTCGGACACACAGTCTTACCTTTTTGCCATATATGGTGTCCTTTAATTCTGGGATGACTTCCTGCCTGTAGCTCTTCATCTCCTGTGTATTGTTCAAGCTCATTTCAGGCAGCCCCTGCCTCCAAGGTGTTCCTGAGACTTTTTGATGTATTTTTCTGTAATCGGAAAAATACTGGCTTTGGCCTCCTGTGTTCTGGTTTTTATTGTCTGCTTTGTTACTTGTTTTGTGGTCCTCAATAATGAATTCTATCTCTGAGTCTCTGCTTCATGATTTATAAAATGGTAAGATGGTGGGAAGTAAGTAGGAAAGTCTCTATAAAATGCCTGGCACAGTATATGATGTATCTTAATTTCCAAGCAATGTTCCTATCTCTTTTATAATCTTACGCATATTTTTTATGACTTAAAACACTGTATTTCTTAATTTAAAAAATGGACTAGATAATACATCTACATAGTAAAAAAAAATAAATAAATTGAAAGTATAAAAAAGTATGCAGTTAACAGTAAGTTTTCTCCCCAGAGCAAGGATGTAATATTTTCTTGTAACACTGTATTGTTTATCTTGTCTTTCATCACTGGGCCTTTATGCTGAGTACAATAAATGTTGTTGAAAGAATATGGGAATAAGTGGTCAACTTGAAATTAAAAAAAATTAGTGCTTGGAGAGCTGGTGACATCTCAAAGATAGATCTAACAGTTGATGACAGGGTTTAAAATTAAGAAGCCTGAAATAGAGAAGTATGTTGATGAAAATAGGACATGGTATGCTAGGATTTTAAGAGACCTTTAGACTTTAGTTTTATCTATAGGAAAATGTTGAGGTAGCATAAGTTTACTAGGGCATAACCATTAAGTCTTCTTAGTATTTGTTAGGTTTGTTTTAAAAAAATGTGTCTAAATGTTACTTTATGCTTTCAGAGGAAGTTTGGAAGGGAAGAGAGAACAAAAGAGTTACAAAGCCGTTCTAGAAGACCCGATGTTGAAGTTTTCAGGACTGTATCAAGAAACATGTTCAGACCTCTATGTTACTTGCCAAGTTTTTGCAGAAGGGAAGCCTTTGGCTTTGCCAGTAAGAACCTCCTACAAGGCGTTTAGTACAAGATGGAAGTAAGTTGTTTTCTTGCATATGGTGGGTTCCTAACTATTCTCCAATTTTTTTTTTTATGGATATTTAAAGTATTATTTGGAAGGGATACCAAAGGAATTAAAATTATTTAGTACCTATAACCGTAGATCAAGTAGGAACCTACTCAGATAAAGTTGTTATACATAGCAGTATTATAACTAATTGAGGTGGAAGTGAGTTTATGTTTGTATTGAGTACATTGAAATATTTTTGTATGAATAAGAACTTGACTGATTCACAGAATGACCCAAGCCAAAAACACATGTCTACATTTGTTCCCATTCTGTTCCCTTGAACACAGAAATACTACTGGATAGTCAGATGTTTCAACTGATACTTGAAATTCAGATCTTTAGAGAGAGAGAGAGAGATGTATTGTCATCTGGATCAGATGTTTATCTTAAATAACTTTATTTTTTAAAGTTCTTGGTTTATTAATCATGATATATTAGCAGGCCATTGTTGGTATTGAAGGTAAATATAGTGAATATGAAGTTCTGTTTTTCTTGTAGGTCCTTAATAAAACCTCTTGACATTTCTTTTTTGATAGAATGATGGTGTAGTTTTAATGTTTGACCCATGAGTCTTATTCAGTACCTTGGTAGGCTTGGTACAGGATAAGCAGGTTGTGTGCCTCTCTAGGAAGGAATTTATACCTTTAGTATTCATGGAGGACAGGGGATGGCCACATGGACTCTCAAGCTGTGCTGTTGAGGGTGCAGCCCTCTCCCCACTTCTTTTTTTTAACCAAATGTGGCCTGGCAGACTGGGAAAAATTTTCTAAAGAGTTCAGAAATTAAGCTCTGATGATCTGTCTGCATGGAAACTAACTATTTTCATGATGTGTTTTTTTTTTTTTTTGGTATTTTTTGTGGCTGCACGCACGCACACACATACACACACGCACGCACAAATATGTGAATGCATTTGTACTTGTTATTCTGGAAAATTTCAGACCTGTAGAAGTAGAGAATAATGTAATGAACTTCCAGCGCCCTGTCTCCTAGCTTCGTTAATTATTACCTCAAGGCCACTGTTTTTATTTCACTGTTATTTTGAAGCAAATTCCATTATTGTATCATCTCAAATATTTCTGTGTGTCTCTAATATAGCTACAGTACCATTATTGCACCTAAAGCAATCCACCCAAACTCCTAAATTGTATCAGAGGTTCTTAAATTGGAATCACGAAATCTACAAAACTTTGAAATTCTATGCAGAGTGTTTTGTGTCTTATGTGTTTTTACAGGGACAGCTCAAAGCTTTTATTAGACTTTTTGAGGTGGCTTGTGACCCCAAAAAGACTTAAAACCAGAAATTTGGGTCTATAAAGTCAACATTTATGGTGAATTCCACTTTTTTGAGGAAAATTGTATGATGGTTCTGTACCATGCCTCGGCAATAAAAATATTAGAGCAAAAGCAAATTCCCAGTTATAAGGAAGTTAGCATCTTTCTCCTCTTCCTTCCATTTACCAACTCCTCTGTGCATTGTTTATGTATTATGCATTTTCAAGGATTTAAAAACTTTCATATTTTCTCTTTCACATTGGAGATTTTTAATTTATATTTTTTAAATTGTGAGGCTAAGAAGGTACTCTAAAATACCTAGAATGGCTTTTTTTATTATTATTATTAAAAGGCTTAAAATAGTTGTGAAGAAAATAGATTTAGAAAATACCTCATTTTGGGTAGTGAGGCTTTTGTTTTCTTTTAAATATACATATACTTTGGGCTTAGGGGAAGCACTTGCAGATTTTGTGCATCCTGCTCTTTAGTATTTAACAGTTGAATTTTTTTACCAATTCATCAGTACAAAAACTGTACTTCTAAAATAAATAAAGGCAAACTTTATACAGCCATTGTTTTCTATAAGCACTTACTTAAAAGAAGAATTACGTATTCTGTGGGGAAAATAAATTATATTATGAAAGAATCTCTTGCTATCTTAATTTTTGCATTTCCTTAGTTGAGAAAGTAATTTTGGGTAGGATGAAATTCTAAGTTGTCTAAATCTGATTTCAGAGTTTTCTAATAGTGAGTCATACGAGTTCAAATAATGAAGAATTCATTCAAAATTGATGAAGTCTCGTCTATCGTATTCTATTCTGTCTTGTCCAATAATAAAAGAGCCCATAGTGAGGGAACCTGTACTTCCTTTACACTTAGGGTAAAATCATCAATTTTAGGCATGAAATGCTGCAAATGTTTATGTTACATATATATGAAATATATGAATATTATTTTGCATTGCCAGTGGTTTAAACTTTTTAAAAAATTTATATTCTGTTTTGTCATGTGGAAGATTTGAAATGGTTTTATATACAGACCTACAATTTTAAAATTAGAAAGTTAGGATTTTGGAGTGTATTAATCAGACTAGAGAATTAGTACAGTGATGTATGGGAGTGGGGTTAATGATAGGACATTAGATCATCCAGAATAGGGCTTTGAATATGGGAACATTTGCAAGTTGCCAGATGAATTTAGGCCTAATTAGAGTTGGGACGTCCCCCTGGTGGCTCAGATGAGAAAGGATCTGCCTGCAGTGCATAAGACCTGAGTTTGATCCCTGGGTGGGGAAGATCCCCTGGAGAAGGAAATGACAACCCACTCCAGTATTCTTGCCTGGAAGATTCCATGGACAGAGCAGCCTGGCAGGCTACAGTCCATGGAGTCTCAAGAGTCGGACCTGACTTAGTGACTAAATCACCACAACCAGAGCTGGGGCAGGAGGAAGGGATGATGCCTGGGAAGGGAGAGAACAAAATTTTGAATACACAGCTCCTTAATGTCTCACCAAATCTTTCCATAATTTCTGGACTATCTTGAGCAGTTTTCAAACTATTTTTTAGCTGCAGATTCATTCTTTAAAAGAAATCTTCTGTAGAAGCTCAGTATGCAAAACAGGTTAAAGTGTTTTTGCTTTAATTTAAAGAGGTGTGAGGACCTGGAGTTGGATGGATCAAGGTTTGAGGCAAATGATTACTTGCTCTTAAGTGTTATTTCCTGGGCTTCCCTTGTGGCTCAGCTGGTAAGAATCTGCTTGCCATGTGGGAGACCTGCTGTTCGATCCCTGGGTAGGAAAGATCCCCTGGAGAAGGGAAAGGCTATACATTCCAGTATTCTGGCCTGGAGAATTCCATGGACTGTATATAAGCCCATGGGGTTGCAAAGAGTTTGACTTGACTGAGCAACTTTATCTATTTTCTCCTAGTCAAAGGACAGAACATAGAGGTGAGTATTTTTACAGCTCATTTTTGGATAGTGTCACTGACTTTTCTTTTTAACTTTAGCCTGTGTAAACTAATCTCTGTGGTTTGTTCGTTGGCATAAGGTAACACTGCTTATAATTTACCTTTTCAGTCTGGCCCATCATGTGAATAGTAAATAAATAAATTCATTTACTTTTTTAAGCTTATCTGTAGTGAAGAAAGGCTTTTTAAAGCATGTGTTTTATTTTTTTAAGAACTTTGTAGAAGAAAAAGATTTAAGGTCGTTTAGCGTTTCCTTTAAATTAGTAGCCATCTCTAATTTTTCTATAATATAGTGGATGTAAATGTTTTATTCTTTAAATTTATGAAAATTCTGTTTAGATTCTTAATGATGCGGGTGTATCTGACCTAAACTCCGATATGCCCTTTGAGAATAATTTTGAATAAACAGAAGAACCAATTCTGTGTGTCTGCTGGATATTACTTTGTGTGTTTGCATGGTTTTCTTTGGGGATTTTAAAAGTCATCTCTTGTTTAAGGGAGTGGGAATGATCAGATAAATCAAGTATTAAGTTTGAATGCAGAAGAAAATTTGCAGAGGTGAATAGAGAATGAAAAAAAAAAAATGGAAGAGCTGTGCTGTCATTACTGTTAGTAAGAACAAACATTCCTTAGTGAAAGCATATGTACAAATATGCTTTGAAAGCATTAAAAAACAATAGTTAAACATTATTGATATTAATAAATAACGTGAGTGAAAGAAAAATCTCACCTAAAAAATTGTCATATGTTTGTCCAGAGCAGTCTAGTAACTTCTTCATGTTACAAAGTTACTGGATAGTCTCCTTTGACCTCTTTGAATTTTTGGTGGTTTCTTCTGCTTTACTGAGATACTGCTGTATATTATAGGACTGTATATAGCATATTTTGAGTATAACATGAATAATTCTAATTTCTTTCTTTTCTTGATAAAAAGTTGTTCTGGAGATACTTACATTAAAAAAAAACATGGTTTGGTTGAAAACAAGTTTGGTTCTAACAGGTTTAAGTGTTTTCCCAGGTGTTTATTTGTTGTTGTTTTTGTCACTAAGTTATGTCCAACTCTTTGCAACCCCGTGGACTATAGCTGGCAGACTCCTCTGTCTGTGGGATTCCCCAGGCAAGAATATTGGAGTGGATTACCATTTCCTTCTCCAGGAGATCTGCCTGACCTAGGGATCAAACCCATGTCTCCTGCTTAACGGTGGATTCTTTACCACTGAGTCACCAGGGAACTGTTATTATAGCCTTGTGTCTTAGTCATATTGTCTCTTCCTCCTTTTTTTAAAATCGAAGTGTGATTGATATTCAGCAAAGTGATTCTATCATACATACACATATGTATATATCTGTATTATTTTTTAATCCTTTTCCATTATAGTTTAGTATGAGATATTGATTATAGTACTCAGTGCTATATAGTAAATTTTTGATGTCTGAGTTTCTTGATTAAAGGACTTAGCAGCATTATTTTTCATGAATTTTGTCTTACAAAAATTTTTTCACGTGTTCTGTAGGCATACCTTGAAGATACTGCAGGTTTGAGTTTAGATCACCACCATAAAGCAAATATTGTAATTTTTTTGGTTTTTCAGTGCATATAAAAATGGCCTTTATACTATCCTATTTGTCTCTTTGGTATGCAATAACATTGTGTCTAAAAACACAATATATGTGCCTTAATTAAAAATGACTTTATTGCTAAAACCTTCCTATGATCTGAGCCTTCGGTGAGTCATAGTAGTAACATCAAAGATCACAACAGATCACCATAAAAACAATAATGAAAAAGTTTGCAATATTGCAAGAATTAACCAAAATACGACACAGAAACACAAAATGAGCAAATGCTGTTGTTGGAAAAATGGTGCCCATGACTTGCTGGATGCAGGGTTGTCATAAACCTCAACTTGTAAAATATGCAGAATCTGCAAAGTCCAGTAAAGTGAAGTGAAGTAAAATACAGATTTTTCTGTATTTGAAGTTGAACTTGCCTAGAGCAAAATTGAGGTAAGTGCCATGTTAATTTTTGTACTACTAACTAATCTTTGGTACATTTTCTTTGAATCAAATTTCTTGTATGATTTGTTAATTTAGAAGAAAGTTATACACGTATGTCTGTGTTGATTTTCTGTCCTTAGCTTTATGTTTTTGTTTACCTTATTTTCATAGCTGGAATGAATGGCTAAAACTGCCTGTGAAATACCCTGACCTGCCCAGGAATGCCCAGGTGGCCCTGACAATATGGGATGTGTATGGACCAGGAAAAGCAGTGCCTGTGGGAGGGACAACAGTTTCACTGTTTGGAAAATACGGGTAAGCATTTTCTTCTCCTAATGGGAATGCTGTGATTTTTGGTAGGAAATAGTCATTGAAAGCTGGAACCTTATTTTTAGGGGCAGGGGGGAAGACAATTTGGCATATACTGTAACTGCTTTATTATAGGGTTTTTCTACTTTGTCATAATAATGAGAAAGAGAACATTTAACAGGATTAAAAAGCACTAATACACTATTTTGCTATGCTGCTGCTGCTGCTAAGTTGCTTCAGTCGTGTCCAGCTGGGTGCGACCCCATAGACAGCAGTCCATCAAGCTCCCCCGTCCCTGGGATTCTCCAGGCAAGAACACTGGAGTGGGTTGCCATTTCCTTCTCCAATGCATGAAAGTGAAAAGTGAAAGTGACATCGCTCAGTCTGTGCGACTCTTAGCGACCCCATGGACTGCAGCCTACCAGGCTCCTCCATCCATGGGATTCTCCAGGCAAGGGTGCTGGAATGGGGTGCCATTGCCTTCTCTAATTTTGCTATAATGGTAATGATTAAGATAGACAAGTTAAATTTGGTTTTAAAAATTTACAGGTAATATTGATAGAGGTTTATTATGGGGGAGAGAAACCAGAACAAAACCAAAAACATGATAGTCCTGAAGGGTGTTATTTCTCTATACCTTTTCTCCTGAACAGAGAGATGACTCTTCATCTTAAGAAAATGGTTGACATTCTGTTCTTTCTATGAATTAGTACCTTGTTAACCTGCAAAGGTGATGATTATTTGTTTTTTGTTTTTTTTTAGTTTTGGTCTTAAGTTTTATTATGACTTTTAAATAGTTTTGAAGTGTTTCAACCCATTGCTCTTTTTATTCTTTATAGTTCTCAAAAAAATTCCCATTTTTGGTCATTAGGAGCCCCTTCAAATTGATCCTATATCTTCGCCAGCAGTTATTGGTAGCTTCTTTACTTTCTGGTAGTCAAACTATTACAGGCTCATTGGGCAATTTTTTGCCCCAGACCTGGAGTCTGAAAGAAGTTCTAGTCTCTTTTGGTATGAAATAATAGAGATCATAATCTAGATATTATCAAACTTCTTAATTTTTGCCTATTTTTACATCATAAAATATGAGCAAAGGTGATCATATTATGATATTTTCATTTACTCTTTGTGTTTATGTTTCTGTGAATTGCTTTTTCATATCCTTTGCCCATTTTTTAAAATTGAAGTATAATTCACACTCCATAAAATTCTTTGCCTTTTTTTAAGTTGTCATTTTTCTTCTTAATGTGTATGAAGTCTTTGTAGATTAATGAAATTAGCCCTTTGTGCGTTACATGTTACAAATATTGTTTTTCCTGCTTGACATTTTGAATTGTCACATATTTGTTTATTGCTTATTCAGTTGCAATTCATGAATCTTAAGTTATGATACTGAATTTAGCAGCTTTTTATAAGCTGATGGTAGTTAGGAAGGCAGACTGTAGAACTAGATTGTCTGAGTTCAAAACCTGGCTCTTTTGCTTCTTAGATTCTCTGGTAGCTCAGTGGGAAAGAATCCACCTACCAATGCAGGAGACTTGGGTTCGATCCCTGAGTCAGAACATCTTCTGGAGAAGGAAATGGCAACCCACTCCAGTATTCTTGCATGGGAAATCCCGTGGACAGAGGAGTCTCGTGGGCTGCAGTCCATGGGGTCGCAAAAGAGTTGGACATGACTTTGAAACTAAACAACAATACCACCTTAACACTATACATAATTTTGCTTATTATTTGTGTACCCTTGGGCAAGTTATTTAATCTCTCTATGTCTCAATTTCCTTTTCTATAAAATGAAATCATATTAATAGTATTTACCTCACAGAATAGTTTATGATGATAAATTCCTAAAGACAGTAATATGCTTAAGAAGTACTAAGTAAATATTAGCTGTCATTATTTCTGAACTATTCTTGTTAGTTTTGAATACTATTAATTATAAAATGTTTTAATGTTGGAGAGGGATAATCTTCAGTAATAGTCATTTCAGAATTTCTCTGAATATTCTCTGTATTGATACATTTTAATATTTACTTAATTTTGAAAGGAAAACTCATTGTTATTTTGTTGGGAAACTGATTGAATTAATATGTGAATTACAGGGAAAAATTGATAATCTTATAATACTGAATTTCTCTATTCAGAAATAAGGTGTCTCAGAAAAATTTCATCTCAGGAATAAAATTTAGATGTAATTCCATTTAGAATAGCTTGATTCCTTAGTAATGTGTAGGTATCTTAGTTTAATGTACCTATTAAAGAATTATTTATTATTGAAATCCATGCAGAAACAGTACTTTAGACATAGCATGATATATTGTGGCCTCCAGTTTTAAACATAGTTTTTGATAAAATGACATGTTATAGTAGAATGGACATATTACAAAATCAGTATTGTTCCTTTCCCAAAGTGTTTGTTTCTTTTTGTCTCTATGAGGGTGAAATTTGTTTGCCATACAGAAAAAAAGATTTATCACTCTTACTGTAGTTTTACTGGTTAAATGTTCTTAAGAAACAGCCAGATAGACCTCTTGGTTTTTCCTCCTGGCTTCTTCATAAGTGGTTTACTTTCTGAAATATCAGTGGGAGTTTCCCTCATGGTAATGTCTCTTTTAACACACATGCATTTTCATTGACCTTAGGATACTGTTTCAGGAGACAGTCTGACTAGACTGTAGGTGTGAGACAATAGAAATTTCCATGGAAGTACAGTGGAATAACCTGCCTACGGCCAAATAAACTCAGACCGACGAAGTACATGAAATCAGTAATCATTGTGTGTATGTGTGTTTGTAATAACTCATACTAGATCACCTACTATTCCCTCTAGGCTGATGCTGCACCTCAGAAAAAGGAACTCTGAGAAGCTCTATGAAATTAAAATGACTCCTTTTTCTCTGTGTGTCTTGGGGCCTTTCCTTGAAGGGGAATTGGGTTGCAGTGGAGACAAGCCCAGGCATTCTCTCGCTGGATATTGGACTTCTGTGTATCTTTGGATTGTGGAAGAATAGGACATTCAGGATGTTTCAGGTGCTTTAGCAGAGTGCAGACATCTGCTTGTACTGCTGGATCACAGCCGCTTTCTGTGTGGGGTTGCTGACACTCATGGTGAGAAAGTAGCATGAGTCTTCTGGATGACCTCAGGAGGACGCCTGTGCAAAGTTTTTTTCCACGTACCCTTAAGAATCATGTCATGTGCCACCACAGTTCTCATGACTTAGGGAGATGGTGCTTTAGACCTTCACTTCCTCAAATGTTTCTTAAGCAGTGATATAGCACCTACCCCACTCTTGTTCCTGAAATAGGCCTAGTATGGACTTGCTATTTGCTATTATCTGTTTTGTATACCTGAGTCAGTATGAATCAGTACTTCTTGGAAAACAGTGTAAATTAATTGAAAGATGTGTTAGGATATGGCTAGAATAACTAATTGTCCTCATTTTGAAAATCTAGCTTATGAGATTTCTAAGTAGCTAAAGAATGGATTGATCATTAGGTTGAATTGGCAAAGGACCATAGATTTCTCTTGTAGATGATTTTTGCAAATGTGGGTTCTGAAGTCAAGGCAGTTCCTTCTGTAGTGGCTTGGCCCCGGGAGCTGGAACATCAGCAGCAGCTGTTGCTGGGTCCTTTGCTGATGTCTGAGGGTGATCCTGCTGTACTGTTTTCTTCTGCCTTGGGCGGGGGGGGGTGTGTGTGTGTGTGTGTGTGTGTGTGTGTGTGTGTGTTAGTCACTCGGTTGTGTTAGTCACTCAGTTGTGTCCAACTCTTTGCGACCCCATGGACTGTAGTCTGCCAGGCTCCTCTGTCCATGGAATTCTCCAGGCAAGAATACTGGAGTATATATATAGCAACCCAGGGAATACTGGGTTCCTATTCCCTTCTCCATGGATCTTCCCAATGCAGGGATCAAACCTGGGTCTCCTGCATTGCAGGCAGATTTTTTACTGTCTGAGCCACCAGGGAAGCTCCTTACAAAATGCCTTAATTTGGCTTAAAATGCCTTGGTTTGGCTTAATTTCCCAAGTGGACTTAATCCACTGAGCATCTTCTGACTTGTCACCTGGAATTTTTGTGTCTGCTTAGTCACTTCAGTCGTGTCCAACTCTTTGTGACCCTGTGGACCGTGGCCCGCCAGGCTCCTGTGTCCATCTGCAAAGGTGCCATTAGTGTTAAAAGAAAGTAAGGTGTTCACTTGATCATTTGAATCATTTGGCATCACCCCATCCTCCATGTCCTCTATCCTTAAATTTCTTTTCCAGGTCCATCCCAAGGCACCTAAATCATTTAGTAAACTAACATCCTGCCAAATGTTCTGATTTTTTACTTAGTTAAGTTTAGCCAAACTATTCAGTTGAGGGGTAAGGAAAAGGAGAGAAGAAAGGGAAGCCTTTTGCTGTTTCTGAAGGTACATTTAAGGATATTCACTGAAAGTGGAATTATGACCTCACTGTACCCAGTTTCTTGGAGACTAAGAAGGTCTGCTGGATGTTGAATTTCTCTCAGTTGAAAGGGAAAGAAAATAAACTTTATAACTGCTGCTACGTCGCTTCAGTCGTGTCCGACTCTGTGCGACCCCATAGACGGCAGCCCATTAGGCTCCTCTGTCCCTGGGATTCTCCAGGCAAGAATACTTGAGTGGGTTGCCATTTCCTTCTCCAAAAACTTTATAAAGTACTTCTTTAATAGTATAACTTTTTTTTTTTAATCTTTAACATAATAGATAAATATTGAGAGTTTTGATTCTTAACAACCATTTCATACATTTTGTATTGGGCTTATATAGTAAGCTTTTGCAGATATGGCTGCTAGATATTTACCTGTTTATTACCAGGCTTAGAAACTTTTAAAACATTTGGTCCTTAATCTTATACTGCACATGAGCTTATAGCAATCCTTTACAGTTCCCAGTTTAAATGTTTATGGCATCATTACTTACATACATTACATAATATTCAGTGAAAATCCTCTTTATTATCTCAGGAAAATCTGCTAAGAAATTTTCTATTGGTAATACAAAGATAATAATTGTTTAAAAATTTATGTAACCCTTTTACAGTTAAATAGGGCCTCCCTGTTAGCTCAGTAGGTAAAGAATCCGCCTGCAGTTCAGGAGACCCTGGTTCGATTCCTGTGTTGGGAAGATCCGCTGGAGAAGGGACAGGCTACCCACTCCAGTATTCTGGCCTGGAGGATTCCATGGATTGTATAGTTCATGGGGTCGAAAAGAGACGGACATGACTGACTTTCACTTTACTGTTAAATAGGGTTTCCATGGTAGCTCAGACAGTAAAGAATCTGCCTGCAATTCAGGAGATCCCGGTTCAATCCCTGGGTTGGGAGGATCCCCTGGAGAAGAAAATGGCAACTCACTCCAGCACTGTTGCCTAGAAAGTTCCATGGACAGACCATGGGGTTGCAAAGAGTGGGACATGACTAAGCAACTAACACACATACACACACAGGCACATCACACGTACAGTTAAATACAGTGTTTTTAAAGAGAGTAAGAATGTATCAATATATCCAATATGTACCTAGTTAAGAGAATTATTTAATATAGAAGTTTTTGGATTTGCCTGCTCACCTACACACACTTTTAGTCTTAGTCTTTCCATTGCAATTGACAACTTGCCCTTTCAGCTTTGAGGGTATGTTTGAATAGACTTTATAATGTTTGAAAGACCTTATTAACACTTAAGAGAGAACACACTAACAGAAGACTATCTGTGCAGTGCATTTTAAAAAGTTACCCAGAGCTCCTTTATGAGTCTGTTCAACCTCTACTCTGGGTCTTCTTGGTAGCTTGTTTTCTTATGTAAAAAAAAAATTTATCATTTTTATTGCTAGTTGCTTTACACTGCTGTATCAGTCTCTGCTGTATAGCAGAGTAAATCAGCCATGCATATACACATATCCTCTCTTGTTTGTATTTCTTTCCCATATAGGTCCCCACAGAGCACCAAGTTAGGCTCCCTGTTCCATGCAGTAGGCTCTCACTAGTTACCTAATTTATACATCGTAGTGAATATATGTCAGCGCCACTCTCCCAATTCATCCTACCCCACCCCGTTCCCTGTTGGTATCCATACATTTGTTCTCTATGTCTATGTCTCTGTTTCTGCTTTGCAAATAAGACCTTTACCATTCTTCTTGATTCTTCATTGAGATATGATATTTGTTTTTCTCTTTGATTTACTTTAGTCTGTATGACAGTCTCTGGGTCCATCCACATCTCTGCAGATGACACAATTCTGTTCCTTTTTATGACTAATATTCCATTGTATGTACCACATCTTCTTTGTCTATTCTTCTGTTGATGGACATTTGGGCTGTTTCCATGTCCTGGCTGTTGTAAATAGTGCTGCAGTAAACACTGGGGTACGTATATCTTTTTGAATCATGGTTTTCTCTGGGTATGCCCAGTACTGGGACTGCTGGCTCATATGGTAGTTCTGTTTTTAGTTTTTTAAGGAACCTCCATCTTATTCTCCATAATGGCTGTATCAGTTCACATTCCCACCAACAGTGCAAGAGGGTTCTCTTTTCTCCACACCCTGTCCAGGGTACATTTTTTGATGATGGCCATTCTGACTAATGTGACATGATACCTCATGGTAGTTTTAATTTGCATTTCTCTAGTAATTAGTGATGTTGAGCATCTTTTCTTGTGTTTGTTGACTACCTGTATGTCTTCTTTGGAGAAATGTCTATTTAGGTCTTCCTTCCCTGTTTTTTTTTTTTTTTTTGGTATTGAGCAGCATGAGCAGTTTGTATATTCTGGAGATTAATCTTTTGTCAGTTGCTTCATTTACACATATTTTGTCCCATTCTGAGGGTTGTTTTTTCATCTTGTTTTTTATTTCCTTTGCTGTGTAAAAGCTTTTAAATTTAATTAGGTCCCATTTGTTTATTTTTGTTTTTATTTTCAGTTCTCTAGGAGATGAGTCCAAAAAGATCTTGCTATGATTTCTGTCAAAGGGTATTCTACCTGTGTTTTCCTCTAAGAGTTTTATAGTATCTGGCCTTATATTTAGGTCTTTAATCTACTTGAGTTTATTTTTGTGTATAGTGTTAGGTAGTGTTCTAACTTCATTCTTTTACATGCTGCTGTCCAATTTTCTCAGCACCACTTATTGAAGACATTGTCTTTTGTCCATTGTATAGTATTGCCTCCCTTGTCTTAGGTTAGGTGACCATAAATACGCTGGTTTATCTCTAGGTTTTCTATCCTATTCCATTGATCTCTTGTTTTGTGCCAGTACCGTACATCTTTTTTTTTTTTTTTGGTAATGTCTCTGCTTTTTAATTTACTGTCTAGATTTTATTTTTTGTATTTTTATATATTTATTTATTTTTACTGTTCCTCCAGCTTCAGTTTTCTTTCTCAAGATTGTTTCGCTCTTCAGGGTCTTTGTGTTTCCATATAAGCTGTAAAATTTTTTGTTCTCATCTGTGAAAAATGTCTTTGGTAATTTGATAGCAATTGCATTGAATCTGTAAATTGCTTTGGGTAGTATAGTCATTTTCACAATATTGAGTCTTGTAATCCAGGAACATAGTATATCTCTATCTGTTTTTGTCATCTTTGATTTCTTTTATCAGTATCTTAACAGTTTTCTGTGTATAGTCTTTGGCCTCCAGGGTAGATTTATTCCTAGGTATTTTATTTTTTTTTTGTTGCAGTGGTAAATGGAATTGTTTCCTTAATGTATCTTTCTAATCTTTCATTGTTAATGTACAGAAATGCAAGAGATTTCTGTGTATTAATTTTGTATCCTATGATGAGCTCTAGTCATTTTTTGATGGCATCTTTAGGATTTTCTGTGTACAGTATTATGTCTTCTACAAACAGTGACAGTTTTACTTCTTTTCCAGTTTGGATTCCTTTTATTTCTTTTTCTTCTCTGATGATTGTGGCTAGGACTACAAATCTGTGTTGAATAAAAGTGGTGAGAGTGGACACCCTTGTCTTGTTCTTAGAGGAAATACTTTCAGTTTTTTACCAGTGAGAATTATATTTGATGTAGCTTTGTCATATATGGCATTTATTATATAGAGGTAGATTCCTTCTTTGCCCACTTTCTGGAGAGTTTTTACCATAAATGGGTTGAATTTTGTCAGAAGCTTTTTCTGCATCTATTGAAATGATTACATGGTTTTTATTCTTCACTTTGTTAATGTGGTGGATCACTTTGGTTAATTCGCATATATTGAAGAATCCTTGCATCCCTGCAATCAGTTTAGTTCAGTTCAGTCGCTTAGTCATGTCCGACTCTTTGAGACCCCATGAACTGCAGCACTCCAGGCCTCCCTGTCCATCACCAACTCCCGGAGTTCACCCAAACTCATGTCCATTGAGTCGGTGATGCCATCCAACCATCTCATCCTCTGTCATCCCCTTCTCCTTCTGCCCTCAATCTTTTCCAGCATCAGGGTCTTTGCAAATGAGTCATCTCTTCCCATCAGGTGGCCAAAGTATTGGAGTCTCAGCTTCAACATCCGTCCTTCCAATGAACACCCAGGACTGATCTCCTTTATGGACTGGTTGGACCTCCCTGCAGTCCAAGGGACTCTGAAGAGTTTTCTCCAACACCACAGTTCAAAAGCATCAATTCTTTGGTGCTCACCTTTCTTCACAGTCCAACTCTCACATCCATACATGACTACTGGAAAAACCATAGCCTTGACTAGACGGACCTTTGTTGGCTAGGTTGCAGTAAATCGTACTTGATCCTGGCATCTGATCCTTTTAATGTCCTGTTGGACTCTATTTGCTAGTATTTTGTTGAGGATTTGTGTATGTATGTTCATCAGAGATACTGACCTGTAATTTTCTTTTTTTGTGATACCTTTGTTTGGTTTTGGTATTCAGGTGATGGTGGCCTCATTGAATGAGCTTGGGAGTTTTCTTCTCTCTGTAGTGTTTTGGAAGAGTTTGAGAAGGATACGTCTTAGCTGTTCTCTAAGTGTTTGATAGAATTCCCCTGTGAAGCCATCTGGCCCTGGCCTTTGGAATATTTTTAATCACAGCTTCAATCAATACTTGTGATTGGTCTGCTCATATTTTCTGTATCTTCCTGATTCAGCCTTGGAAGGTTTTATCTTTCTGACAGTTTGTCCATATTTGGAGCATATGGTTGTTTGTAGTAGTCTCTTACGATTCTTGGTATTTCTGCGGTGTCAGTTGTAGCTTCTCTTTTTTTCATTTCCAATTTTATAAATATGAGTCCTCTCACTTTTTTCTTGATGAGTCTGGCTAAAGGTTTATTGATTTTTGTTCATCTTCTTAAAGAAAAACCTTTTTGTTTCATTGATCTTTTCTGTTATTTTGTCTTTATTTTATTTATTTCTGCTCTGATCATTATGATTTCTTTCCTTATACTTTGGGTTTTATTTGTTCTTTCTCTAGTTGCTTTAGGTGTAAATTAAGGTGGTTTACTTGAGATTTTACTTATTTCTTGAGATGAGACTGTATTGCTATAAACTTCGTCTTAGAACTGCTTTTGCTGCATCCCAGACTCTGACCTGGCCCAACTTCTGCATGTACTACTTTCTCTCAAAGTCCACTGCTGCTAAAGCTAGACTCTTGTCAGTTGTGGGACACTCGTCTATTCAGATATCCCACAGATGCAGGGTTTACCAAACCGATCGCAGGGATTTAGTCTGAAGCTTGTCCAGCTACCTGGAAATTTCATTCCTCTAACTTAGTTGCACAGCCCCCGAGGCTCAGCTTTGGTGTTGGCCCCAGCTCTGCATGTAAACCCCCTTCTGGCATCTGTTCTACACCCATGCAAAAGGGAGCAAAAGCAGTGGCTGACTGAGGCAGACTTACTCAGGCCCACAGGGCTGTGCAGCCACACTGGGGTGTGTGTGAATTGCCTGTGGTGGTGGAGATTGGCAGGCAGTTGGGTAACAGAATGGGGCATGCTTACTCTGGTGGGAGTCCCTCCAGGTGTCTGGAGGCAGGGGCTGGCATGTGGGGACAGTGACACCCCCCACCCCCCCACTCCACATGCCAGTCGACAGTGGTGCCTCATTTCCTAGGCAAACCATACTTCCTTTAGAGACGTTCCACTCGGGGCCTTACTCTCCTGTTCTCTTTCTTGTATTCTCAGGGTCAACAGCAGTCCTCTCTCCACATCCGTTCTCTGGTTCAGTCGTGTCTGACTCTTTGCGACCCCATGGACTGCAACATAGCAGGCTTCCCTGTCCTTCACAGTCTCCCAGAGTTTGCTCAAACTTTTGTCCATTGAATCGATGATGGCATCCAACCTTCTTGTCTTCTGTTGTCCCCTTCTCCCCCTGCCTTCTATCTTGCCCTGCATCAGGGTCTTTTCCAGTGAGTCAGCTCTTCACATCAGGTGTCCAAACTACTTGAGCTTCAGCTTCAGCATCAGTCCTTCCAGTGAATATTCAGGGTTGATTTCCTTTAGGATTGACTGATTTGATCTCCTTGCTATCCAAGGGACTCTCAAGAGTGTTCTCCAACACTACAGTTCGAAAATATCAATTCTTCAGTGCTGCAGTCCATGGGGTCACAAAGAGTTGGACACGACTGAGTGATTGAATAACAACAACAGCCTTCTTTATGGTCCAACTCTCACATCCATACATGACTACTGGAAAAACCATAGCTTTGACTATATGGACCTTTGTCAGCAAAGTAATATCTCTGCTTTTTAATATGCTGTCTAGGTTTGTCATAGGTTTTCTTCCAAGGAGCAAGCATATTTTAATTTCATGGTTGCAGTCATCGTCTGCAGTAATTTTTAAGCCCAAGAAAATAAAGTCTGTCACTGTTTCCATTGTTTCCCCATCTGTTTGCCATGAGTGATGGGACCAGATGCCATGATCTTAGTTTTCTGAATGTTGAGTTTTGAGCCAGCTTTTTCACTCTTTTTCACTTTCATCAAGAGGCTCTTTAGTTCTTCTTCACTTTCTGCCTTAAGGGTGGTGTCATCTGCATATCTGAGGTTATCGATATTTCTCCGGGCAGTCTTAATTCCAGCATGTGCTTCATCCAGCCTGGCATTTATCTTGATGTACTCTGCATATAAGTTAAATAAGCAGGTTGACTTATATTGTATTGTACTTGACATATATTGTCAAGTACAGCCTTGACGTACTCCTTTCCCAATTTTGAAGCAGTCTGTTTTTCCACGTCCTGTTCTAACTGTTGGTTCTTGACCTGCATACAGATTTCTCAGGAGACAGGTCAGGTGGTCTGGTATTCTCATCTCTTTAAGACTTTTCTACAGTTTGTTGTAATTTACATAGTCAAAGGCTTTAAGTAGTCAGTGATGCAGTAGTAGATGTTTTTCTGGAATTCTCTTGCTTTTGCCATGATTCATCAGAGGTTGGCAATTTGATCTCTGATTTCTCTGCCTTTTCTAAATCCAGCTTGAACATCTGGAAGTTCTCTGTTCATGTACTGTTGAAGCCTAGAATTTTGAGCATAATTTGCTAGCATGTGAAATGAATGCAATTGTCCGGTAGGTTGAACATTCTTTGACATCGCCTTTCTTTGGGATTGAAATGAGAACTGACCTTTTCCAGTCCTATGGCCACTGCTGAGTTTACCAAATTTGGTGGCATATTGAATGCAGCACTTTAACAGCATCATCTTTTAGGATTTGAAGTAGCTCAGCTGGAATTCCTTCACCTTTGTGCTCTTAGCCCCACATTTTTGTATTCAGTTCTCTCAGCCCCCACCAGCACTGGCAAAATCCTGTCTTGGTCAGTGGCACCCAGGGCTGATTTTGAAGGAGGCTTTGGGATGGACGATGCTCAGGATGCTGGAGCCTATCCTGGCAGAGGAGACCTTGGCTTGAGGTGTGTGTGGAAGGTGAGCCTACTCAGATGAGTGCACCTCCCAGTGCTTGTACAGGCTGAAGCCGGTGGGTGGGGATGGGGATTAAAATGACAGCCCCGCCTGTTGCTCACCGCTCAGCAGTGGTGCCTTGCTTCTGTGGTGTCCTGGCCTTCTTCTGCAGACTTTCTCAGTTGTTGAACTCCTTACTGCTGTCCATTCAGGCTCTCTTCACAGCCACCAGCTGTCCTCTTCCTGGGTCCATGTCCAAACCCCACTTTCCAGCACCCAGCCCTCCTCTTGACAGAAGACACGTGACTCAGGCTGGGCTGGCAAGGCTGCAGTACAGACCATGTGCACAGTTCTTACTTTGTCCTGCCTTTCACAGATGGTCCACCGTGTTCTTTGATCCTCCAAAGGTCCCTTTCTGTCCCCGCAGATTTCCCCACCATGAGGGGATTTTCTGATTGCAAGAACCTCTTCTTACCTTCAGCTTCCCCCCAGGGTTGCTGGTCCCTTTTATGATTCTTTTTTTTTTTTTCCTTTCTTTTTTCCTACCCCACTCCGAGGGGATTTTTCTTGTCCTTTTAGGTGTTCAGAGTCTTCTTCTAATGTTCAGTAGGTACTCTGTGTGAGAATTGTTCCATTTATAGATATAGTCTTGATGTCCTGGTGAGGAGACATGAATTCCACGTCCTTCTCTTCTGCCATCCCGACTCCTCTTTGATAGCTTTTGAAGGAAGCAAAAGCGTGACAAAGTGATACAGTCTTTCACTTTAAAGTAGGATCATCCAGCTCAGTCTGAATTCTGACGATATGTTAAATTTCTGATTTGTAGACATGGGCATTTTTTCTTGTTTGAATACAGTATTGTATTCCCTTTTAGACATCTCTCTTATGCAAAAGAAGACAGGAGAAAAATAAGCCTCTACCCAGTGAAAAGGAAAATAGTAGCTTATATTTATTGGGTTCATATTATATGATAGGCACTATTCTAAGTACTTGTTACTTGTACTGGTTTATTTAATATTTCTAACTGTGTGAGACACAGTTACTCCTTATAGTCTCATTTTATAGATGAGGAAGCTAACACAGAGATGTTAAATAGTTTACCAAAAGTCTTGTAACATTTGGCACAGCAGGGATCCAAATCCCAGCTGTTCAACACCACTGTCTATTAATACTCTGCTGAATTGTCACTTAAAGTGGCAAGTTATGTAATTATTTTAATTTTAGTTTCGATCGATGTAAATGTGACATTCTCTCTCTGGGTAGAAATTTGGTTTCTGTTTCTAAGGTCTCCACTGAAGTGATGAAGTGTGTGTAGCCTATTCCTGATGCTTCTCTTTTTGCACTCTGCCTTTGGAATATCTGTAATAGTTCTAACTGCTTGAAGGAAAAAAGAAGTATGTGAAAAACAGTGCTACGTGGATTCAGTTGCTTGGTAAATTGCTTTATATTCCACTGGAGGCTTGCTGGAATTGTCGCTATTTAGAAATCTAAAATTTCCCATAATGAACTAAATTAATTCTGTCCTGAACATTCTTTTTGCCTAGCATGTTTCGCCAAGGGATGCATGACTTGAAAGTCTGGCCTAACGTGGAAGCAGATGGATCAGAACCCACCAAAACTCCTGGCAGAACAAGCAGTACTCTCTCAGAGGATCAGATGAGTCGCCTTGCCAAGGTAAAAAAGAAATTACTGAAACAGGTGGAAAGCTTTAAATGATAATCTGTTGTATAAATTGACATTATGAATTCTGTGAGGTTACTTTTTAATTTAAATTCAATCTTTTAATAATAGTTTTATTGAAATATAATTCACGTACCATAAAGTTCACGCTTGGAAAGTGTACTGTTCAGTGATTTTTTTTTAGTGAATTCACAGAGTTGTGCATTCATTACCATTCTTTAGACCATTTTTATCAAAAATGTAACCATGTACCCATTAGCAGTCATTCCTTGTTCCCTCCTCTCTCCAGCCCCTAGCAACTACTAATCTACTGTCTATCTCTGTGGATTTTCCAGTATTGGATATTTCATGTAGAGAGAATCATGTAATATATTGCTTTTTGTGTCTGAAACTCCAACGGATTTGAAAACATAGAGCTTTTGGTGATACTTTCAGGACGATCACCTCCCTTTTTTGGTCACATAATCTGAAAGATGCATGTGTTATTACATGCTGGAGATTCTTATACTGTTTGAAAATGAAAATTTCTTATACTAGCTAGTTTAAATTGCCCTCACTCCACCATACTCCTCTTTTTGTAAACTGAGTTATTACCTTTTTCTTTCAGAATTGTGTTAATGAAGTGTTTTCCTTTAGCTTTTATATTTTTAAGTTAAATTCTTTTTTTAAATCACAACAGTTTAACTAATTTTGTGAATATCTGTTCAAAAAGTACTATGTTACTTACTAGCTTCCCACCAGCCGTCGTTTTACACATGGTGGTGTGTGACGTCCGCGCTGCTTTCTCAGTTCGTCCCACTCTCCTTCCCCGGCTGTGTCTGCATGTTCGTACTCTACATCTGTGTCTCTGTTGCTGCAAACAGTACAGGGAACTATATTCAATATCTTGTAATAACCTGTAGTGGAAAATAACTGGAAAAAGTGATCAGTATCTTGTTATAACCTGTGTTGGACAATAATTGGAAAAAGTGTACACAAACATGTTTTGTTCGAATCACTGTGCTGTACGTGTGAAACATAATATTGTAAATCAACTATACTTGAAAAAAAAGACTGTGGCAAAAAAAAAAAAAGTACTATGTTAGATATTGTTTAAATATCCTTTTACAGTTCTTTAGTTAAGAGATGAGACTTTAATTTTTACATGTGGTTTTCCTTTCTGATCTTATTAGTTATGGATGACTCATAATGTCTGGTGAAAGTTTTGGTGCCAAACATTTTACAACTTGTTGCCTCAATCTACATGTGGAAGAAATCCTAATTATAAAGAATAAGCACTTGGAGTGTCTAAGCTTTATGCTTCAATGTAATTTTTTTCAAGGTTATTCTGTCTTTTTATATGTCTCTTTTATGGAAAAATTGTATCAGAGCTTCTTAATAAGCATTTTGACCAAATTGCTATTGTCCTCCATAAGTACTATTCCCCTCCATAATAAATAAAACTTAGCTTTCAGTTCAGCTACTCATTGTGAGATTTTATTGACATTCTTACGTGTAATATAGGAAACCTCTTACACTTTTCATATGTATACTTTCTCTTTAAGAATTTATCTTAGTGATGCTATTTTATTGAAGCTACTCTCTGAATTTTATAAACTGAATAATAGAAATTGTATCAGAATCACCTCATTAATAAGCTATAAGCTTGTATCTTAAATGCAGGAAAACCTCTTAAATTGTCTTTAAGAACAGCATTCATTATGAGAATGAATATTATGATTCATGTAATAACAAAATTCTGAATTTGAGGAGAAATGGCTGAGTCAAGAAATATAAAGCCATGTAGTTGCACAGTGCATCCACTTTGTTTCTTTTATATTAAAAAAATATTATAGGCTTCTATTCATATGTTCCTAATTTTTTCCCAATTATTTTTTATTTATTTATTTTTTTAAATTATGACTTTAATTGAATGATTATAGTAGAAATTTTGCTTTTCACGATTTAATAATTGCAATGAAAATTTTACTTTTAGTAGTCAATTTAAGGTAACCAACCTTACAAATAAATATCAACAAGTATCATAAATACCAATAAATATAAAAGAACATGTAAAATTTCAAAATTTCTGTCAGAACTTGTATTATAGTTGACATCTTTGATTCATAGAAGAGGAGGATCATATAAACTCTTAAAACATCCTTACAGCAAAGATGAACGTAAAACCACTTTGTGCTTTTATTATATATATTATTATTGTTGTGGCTGTTGTGTTGCTGTTGTTCAGTCGCTAAGTTGTGTCTGACTCTTTGCCACCACATCAGGTCAGATCAGTTGCTCAGTCGTGTCCGACTCTTTGTGACCCCATGAACCGCAGCACGCCAGGCCTCCCTGTCCATCACCAACTCCTGGAGTTCACTGAGACTCATGTCCATCGAGTCAGTGATGCCATCCAGCCATCTCATGCTCTGTCGTCCCCTTCTCACCACATAGATAGCAGCATTCCAGGCTGTTCTGTTCTCCAGTATCTCCTGGTTCAGTTCAGTCGCTCAGTCGTGTCCAACTCCTTGCGATTCCATGGACTGAAGCATGCCAGGCTTCCCTGTCCATCACCAACTCCTGGAACTTGATGGACAAACTCATGTCCATCAAGTTGGTGATGCCATCCAACCATCTCATTCTCTGTCATCCCCTTCTCCTCCTGCCTTCAATCTTTCCTAGCATCAGGGTCTTTTCCATTGAGTCAGTTCTTTGCATCAGGTGGCCAAAGTATTGGAGTTTCAGCTTCAGCATCAGTCCTTCCAATGAATAATCAGGACTGATTTCCTTTAGGATGGACTGGTTGGATCTCCTTGCAGTCCAAGGGACTCTCAAGAGTCTTCTTCAACACCACAATTCAAAAGCATCAATTCTTTGGCCCTCAGCTTTCTTTATAGTCCAACTCACATCCATACATGACTACTGGAAAGACCATAGCTTTGACTAGACGGACTTTTGTTGGCAAAGTAATGTCTCTGTTTTTAATATGCTGTCCAGGTTGGTCATAACTTTTCTTCCAAGGAGCAAGCATCTTTTAATTTCTTGGCTGCACTCACCATCTGCAGTGATTTTGGAGCCCAAGAAAATAAAGTCTCTCACTGTTTCTATTATTTCCCCATCTATTTGCCATGAAGTGATGGGACTGAATGCCATGATCTTAGTTTTCTGAATATTGAGTTTTAAGCCAACTTTTTCATTCTCCTCTTTGACTTTCATCAAGAAACTCTTTAGTTCTTCTTTACTTTCTGCCATAAGGGTGGTGTTATCTGCATATCTGAGGTTATTGATATTTCTCCCGGCAGTCTTGATTCCAGCTTGTGCTTCATCCAGCCTGGCATTTTGTATGATGTACTTCGCACATACGTTAAATAAGCAGGTTGACAATATGCAGCCTTGACGTACTCCTTTCCTGATTTGGAGTTTGCTCAAATTCATGTCCATTGAGTCGATGATGCTATCTAACCATCTCACCTTCTCCCGCCCCCTTCTCCTTTTGCCTTCAGTCTTTCCCAGCATCAGGGTCTTTTCCAGTGAGTCAACTCTTCACCTCAGTTGGCCAGAGTATTGGAGCTTCAGCTTCAGCATCAGTCTTACAAAAGAATATTTAGGGTTAATTTCCTTCAGAATGACAGGTTTGATGATCTCTTTGCAGTCCAGGAAACTTTCAGTAGTCTTTTCCAGCACCACAGTTGGAAAGCATTAATTCTTTGGTGCTCAGCCTTCTTTATGGTCCAACTCTCACATCTGCACATGACACTGGAAAAAACATTGCTTTGACTATATGCATACCTTTGTCTTTGATAAAGTGATATTTCTGCCTTTTAATACACTATTTAGGTTTGTTATAGTTTTCCTTCCTTTCAATTTCATGGCTGCAGTCTCTGTCTGCAGTGATTTTGGAGCCCAGGAAAATAAAATCTGTCACTGCTTCCACTTTTTCGTTTTTTATTTGCTATAAAGTGATGGAACTGGAAATCATGATCCTAGTTTTTTGAATGTTGAGTTTTAAGCCAGGTTTTTCATTCTTCTCTTTAACCCTTATCAAGAGGCTGTTTAGTTCCTCTTCCCTTTCTGCCCTTAGTGTTATCATCTGAATTTCTGAAGTTGTTGATATTTCTCCCAGCACTCTTGATTCCAGCTTGTGATTCATCCAGCCCTACATTTCGCATGATGTACTCTGCATATAAGTTATATAAGCAAGGTGACAATATACAGCCCTGTTGTACTTCTTTCCCAGTATTGAAGCAGTCTGTTGTTCCATGTTCAGTTCTAACTGTTGCTTCTTGACCCACATACAGGTTTCTCAGGAGATAGGTAAGATGGTCTGATACTCCCATCTCTTTAAGAATTTTCCATAGTTCGTTGTGATCCACACAGTGAAAGGCTTTAGCGTAGTCAGTGAAGCAGAAATATATGTTTTTCTGGAATTCCCTTGCTTTCTCATGATCCAACAAATGTTGACATTTTGCTCTCTAGATCCTCTGCCTTTCCTAAATCCAGCTTGTTCATCTGGAAGTTCTTGGTTCATGTACTGCTGAAGCCAAGCCTGAAGCATTTTGAGCATAACCTTGTTAGCATGTGAAATGAGTGCAGTTGTATGCTAGTTTGAACATTCTTTGGCTTTGCCCTTCCCTGGGATTGGAATGAAAAATGACCTTTTCCAGTCCTGTGGCCACAGCTGAGTTTTGTATGACATATTGTATGACAAATTTGCTGACATATTATATGGAGCACTTTCACAGCAGCATCTTTTAGGATTTTAAATAGCTCAGCTAGGTACCCATCACTTCCACTAGCTTTGTTTGTAATAATACTTTCTAAGGCCTATTTGACTTTACACTCCAGGATGTCTGGGTCTAGGTGAATGACCACACCATCGTGGTTATCTGGGTCATTAAGACCCTTTCTGTATAGTTCTTCTGTGTATTCTTGGAACCGTTTCTTAATCCCTTCTGCTTCTGTTAGGCTGTTACTGTATCTGTCCTTTATCATTCCCATCCTTGCATGAAATGTTCCCCTTGATATCTCTCAATTTTCTTGAAGAGGTGGCTAGTCTTTGCCATTCTACTGTTTTTCTCTGTTTCTTCACATTGTTCATGTAAAAAGGCCTTTTTATTTCTCCTTGGTATTCTCTGGAACTCTGCATTCATTTGAATGTATCTTTCCCTTTCTCCCTTTCCTTTTGCTTCTCTTCTTTGCTCAGCTATTTGTAAAGCCTTCTCACACAACCACTTTACCTTCTTGCATTTCTTTTTCTTGGGGCTGGTTTTGGTTACCTCTTCCTGTACAGTGTTACAAACCTCCATCCATAGTTTTACTTCACTTTATCAGATCTAATTCCTTGCATCTATGTGTCACTTCCATTATATAATCATAAGGGATTTGATTTCAATCATACCAGAATGGCCTAATGGTTTTCCCTACTTTCTTCAGTTTAAGCCTGAATTTTGTAGTAAGGAGCTCATGATCTGAGTCACAGTCAGCTCCAGGCCTTGTTTTTATTGACTGTATTGAGCTTCTCCATCATTGGCTGCAAAGAGCACAATAAATCTGATTTCAGTATTGACCATCTGGTGATGTCCATGTGTAGAGTCTTCTCTTGAGCTGTTGGAAATAGTGTTTGCTATGACCAGTCTGTTCTCTTGAGAAACCCTGTTAGCTTTTGCCCTATTTCATTTTATACTCCTGTGTAGCGGTTCATATTCTATGATTCTAAAAGCACTGACATAGCAAATAATGGGGATTTTTTTCTCTCCACCTTAGTAGAAGAAAAAACATGCAGTCATCGTTTGCCAATTGTGGGACTGTTGTTCATGCCATTCCTTTTTTTCTGTAAAACATATGCCTGGAGTAAAGCATTGTTTAGGATCTGCCTAAGCAAATGATCTGGCTATGCTCTTAGATTTTGTTTTTGTTGTTGTTTGATTAGTGCCTGTTTCTTGACTTAAATTTTTCAGACTGGCTTCCTCAATATTTCCTTTCTGTTATACCAGAAAAAGTATACTTTGATATTTGTTGTGATCTTAATTTCTAAACTTACCAAAGAGAGTACACTTTGATACTAGGTATGCTCTGAACTTAAAATATATTTTGGTATTGTTTTTTCTTTAAATTATGCCACAGTAGCTCTTTCTGCCTCCTCTCTTCCTCTCAGTTTTCTGGTTCCACGTTAAAAAGTTTGTCCTGTTAGATTGTCATTCTCATCTACAAAATATTTTGAAACTGTCTGTGGTGCAATATACTTTTAAAACCTGGGGAAAGAATGTCTGTGCTCATTTTTCCATTTTCATGTAAAAGGAACAGATACTTCTGTTTCTCACTATCATTTTAAGAAAAGAAATGAGTATTCTAATAGATGATGTTCAAGTGGTTAGAACTGAACGATTTCTTTCGTATTGTACTTTGATTTTTCAGCCACTGAATTTACTCTGATTGTTTCTAATTGTTAAGAAGGTGGCTTTGTTAGCAGAAGGAATCTGGAGACTTCCTCCTGTGGGCCTTGGCTCTTGGTAGGGATGCAAAGAATTTAAGGTCTTACCCCATTGCAAGAAGGTTTATTAACAATAAGGAAAGAAAGAACAAATTGCAAAGAGTTGGGCCCGACTAAGTGCACACAAAGAACAGAGAGAACACTTCATGAGAGAGGGCCGTCAAGGGAGACAAATTTCCCTGGAGGGTTGGGGTACAAGAGTTTTTAAGGCAGGATCATTTGCATAATCCAGGGAGTTTGTTGAGTAACTGCTGCAGGTTATAGTAATATGGAAGGATGCTCTACTGCGCATGTCCTTCACATAATTCAGTCTGTTACAATTAGATGTATGTTTTCAAGGAATATTTATGAGCAGTTAAAGTCCAATGGCCACCAAAGGTTACCTTAGTACTGGATAGTTAGGGGTGTGTCAGTGTGCTAGGGTCGGGAAAGTTCTGACAGTAGGGCCGGTGGGGGGGGTGTTTAAAGTCTCCTGACTATTTTTGGAGTACTGGTGGGCGTATCAGGGGAGGGACTGGTAAATTGCTTGGTGAGGTTATGGGGCTCTTGGATGGTTAGTTGAAGGGACCGCCTCTCATTGCTCTCTGCTACCTTCCTGTTGATCAGCTTAAACATAAAATGGTGTGTATTAATCTTAATAATACACAGTGTATTATTAAATACACAGTGTATTATTATTAAATAATACACAGTGTATCTTAAAGTGTAGTTTCCATGCATCCTGTAAGCCAAAATAAATAGCAAAGTGACAGTTTTCAAACTACAGATTAAGAGAGTTTATTCAGTTAAAGAACTGCTTTAGTCTTGGCTGCTTCCAGTTAATAGGATAAGAGAGCTGGGAAATGAAGATGAACTTTTTAAATGGCCTGTGAAAAGACAGTGTTATATAATTACTAAGCAAAGAACCTCAAACTCAAGCTGTACTAAATATTCTAATTCTTATTGATAGATCTGAAAGTAAATTATAACTGCAATTTGAATAATTGAAGTTTAAAAGCCTGATATCTAGGTTTAACATTTTTTAAGAGTTTAAATACTCCTGGAATAGTTTTTGTGGAGTTAACTTTTAATGATTTTACGTCATTTTTTGAACATGCCTAATTTTCGTTTGAGGAAAAATTGAGTGTAAGAAAAGGAAACAACTCAATAGTCTTCAGTTTAGTTCTTACTTTGTATAACTTGAATTTCTTAGACTTAGTAGGGAACAGGAAGATAGTGAATGTATTGAAATATACTCTTTCCCCCATTTTCCTCATTGTCTTCTCTTTCCCATCTCTAAATTTCCCCAATTAATTTTTATTAATGTGTAGTAACTTTCTGTTAGAATTGATTTGTGAAAATAATAAAAGGCCAGACCTCTTGGGCATTTTATTACCCTTTGGTTGTCTGTGAACCAACCTTTTAATAATTGTGGGTGTTACTTGAGCTCCATTTTTCAGCTCCATTTTTCAGCTTGTCATATTTTAAGAGTTTTATGGCTAGGATGCATATCCACCTGGGGTTTTGGATGTGACTACTAAGTTGTAGTGTTTGATTTATATTTGAGTTCATGTCTTTAGATAAAAGCGTCCATCTCCACTGTCTTCATTTTAGCAGCTCTGCTTGTTGCCTTTGGAATGTGCTTTAGTTTCTGTCAATTTGATTAAGAGGAGGCAAAAGAAAGTAAGGACTATTTGAAAAATGCTTTGTGCGACAAGATAGGGTAGGCACTCTTAGGGAGAGGGTACAGATGAGTGCTGCTGCAGAGAAGTCGTGGTAGGATGTGGTTACGTGTCAGGCTGACCCCTCGAGTGCCTTGAAGGGGTAATTGTGGGTCCAGAATCAGACTCAGGTTTGTAACCGCAGGAACTGGATTTATTTTACTTCATCCAGAAAAAGTTAGTATCTTGAACATAGGTTCATGCCAATCAATTCAAGGGGTTATTTTTAACCTTATGATGTAGACCTGTACTGTCATAATAGCCTCAATTCACATATGGCAACTTAATTAAAATTAAATAAATTTAAAATCAGTTGCTTTGTTACCATAATCACATTTCAAGTGCTCAATAGCCACATGTGGCTAGTGGTTACCTAGTAGGCAGTGCAGGTAGGGGAATATTTCCATTATTGCTGAAAGTTCTGTTGAGCAAGTTCTGTTGAGCAGCAGTGGTCTTGAATGCCAATTTAATAATTTTTAAATAGTGAGCAACCATATTATCTTTATGGTAACCATGCTACTTGTGCCTGTTACCCAGGACACCATTTTTCAAGGCAAGTTGCAAATTAAATTAGTCTTCAGGAGATTATTAATTTCTTAATCATGAAGGACCCTGAAGGAGCTAGAAAGCTTGTGAGATATTTCTCTCAGTTTGAGGAAATCTTTAAAGTTCTTTTCCTCTTTTTCTCTTGACATCATTTCTCTAGTTTCTTGAATATACTGTATGTTTTCAATAAACATTGACTAATTATCATGATCACAAAATAATCCTTTACAACTGAGATTAAGGTAACGAAGAAATTTTCTTGTTACAAAATTTTATGAAATGAAATTGAGGCTATTTAAATTATTTTACAGTACTAATTGACCTGCTGAAATATTTACCCTTGAAAGTAAATATTTTACATAGAATGAACTGCATTGAATGGGTACTTGTCTTGAGGTATGAATTTAGAGGAGTTCACTGAGATTTTAAGTATGTGGACAAGTCCTCTTTAGTGCCACCATCATCACTTCTTCTTGTTGCTGATGCACTCCTAAATGTTGGAGATTTAAGAACTAGATTACCAGGTTGAAACTGTTATTATTAGTGACATTTTGAGTAATACTAAAATAGTAATAATCACCTTGCATGTATAAACAGCATTAATAGCTCTAAAACCCTTTAGCATGGATCAGGAACTAAAATGGAGACTGTTTTTCATTCAAATTCCAATTGTGTCTTGTTCACTTGTGATATTGGATAGCTACTTAACCTTTACGAAGTCATGAATTCCTCATCTATGAATAGGAGTAATTATTATATCTACTTTTTTGAGTTTCTATGAAGACTAGATATAAATGAGGTTAAATAAATAGTTAAAGGATTTAACATATTATGGGACAGTTGTTCAGTCGCTAAGTCTGACACTTTGCGACCCTGTGGACTACAGCACGCCAGGCCTCCCTGTTGTTCACTATTTCCCAGAGTTTGCTCAAACTCATGTCCATTGAGTTGGTGATGCCATCCAACCATCTTACCTCTATTGCTCCCTTCTCCTCCTACCCTCAATCTTTACCAGCTTCAGGGTCTTTTCCAGTGAATCGACTATTTGCCTCAAGTGGCAAAACTATTGAAACTTCAGCTTTAGCATTAGTCCTTCAGATGAATATTCAGGGTTGATTTCCTTTAGGATTGACTGGTTTGATCTCCTTGCAGTCCAAGGGACTCCAAAAAGTCTTCTCCAGCACTACAGTTCAAAAGCATCAATTCTTGGTCACTCAGCCTTCTTTATTGTCCAACTCTCACATCTGTACATGACTACTGGAAAAACTAAGTGTGTTAGTCACTTAGTCACATCTGACTCTTTCTGACCACAGAGACTGTAGCCCTCCAGGCTTCTCTGCACATGGAATTTTCCAGGCAAGAATACTGAAGTGGGTGGCCATTCCCTTCTTCAGAGAATCTTCCTGACCCAAGGTTTGAACCCATGTCTCCCGGGATTGCAGGAGGATTCTCTACCGTCTGAGCCCCCAGGGAATCCCAGAAAAACCATAGCTTTGACTATGCAGCCTTTTGTCAGAAAAGTAGTATCTCTGCTTTTTAATGTGCTGTCTAGGTTTGTCATAGCTTTTTTTCCAAGGAGCAAGTGTCTTTTAATTTCATGGCTATAGTCACCTTCCACAGTGATTTTGGAGCACAAGAAAATAAAGTCTATCACTGTTTCTACTTTTCCTCGGTTTGCCATTAAGACCAACCTAGATAGCATATTCAAAAGCAGAGACATTACTTTGCCAACAAAGGTCCATCTAGTCAAGGCTATGGTTTTTCCTGTGGTCATGTATGGATGTGAGAGTTGGACTGTGAAGAAGGCTGAGCACCGAAGAATTGATGCTTTTGAACTGTGGTGTTGGAGAAGACTCTTGAGAGTCCCTTGGACTGCAAGGAGATCCAACCAGTCCATTCTGAAGGAGATCGGCCCTGGGATTTCTTTGGAAGGAATTCTGCTAAAGCTGAAAGTCCAGTACTTTGGCCACCCTCCGGGAGTTGGTGATGGATAGGGAGGCCTGACGTGCTGCGATTCATGGGGTCGCAAAGAGTCGGACACGACTGGGCAACTGATGTGATCTGATCTGATCTGAATGATGCTGGATGCCATGATCTTAGTTTTTTGAAAGTTGTTGCTTTTCCTCTCTCCTCTTTCACCTTTATCAAGAGGCTCTTCAGTTGTTCTTCCTTTTCTGCTATTAGGGTGGCATCCTGCATATCTGAGGTTGTTGGTATTTCTTCTGGCAATCTTAATACCAGCATGTGATTCATCCAGCTTGGCTTCCCTGGTGGCTCAGATGATAAAGAATCTGCCTGCAATGCAGGAGACCTGGGTTCAATCCCTGGATTGGGAATATCCCCTGAAGGAGGGCATGACAGCCCACTCCACTATACTTGCCAGGAGAATCCTCATGGACAGGGGAGCCTGGCGGGCTACAGTCCAAGGGGTTGCAAAGAGTGGGACACGACTGAGCAACTAAGCACACAGCACATTCTGCATAGAAGTTAAATAAGCATAGTGACACTCACTATATGGCCTATTGTACTCCATTGCCAGTTTAGAACCAGTACGTTGTTCCATGTCTCGTTTTAACTGTTGCTTTTTTTACCCGCGTATAGGTTTCTCAGGAGACAAGTAACATGGTCTGGTACTCCCATCTCTAAGAATTTCCCATAGTTTGTTGTGATCCACACAAAGGCTTTAGTGTAGTCAGTGAAGCAGAAGTAGATGTTTTTCTGGAATTTCCTTGGTTTTTCTACAATCCAGTGAATGTTGGCAATTTGATCTCTAGTTCCTCCGCCTTTTCGAATTCTAGCTTGTACATCTGGAAGGTCTCAGTTCACATACTCCTGAAGCCTAGTTTGAAAGAGTTCAAGCGTAACCTTGCTGACATGTGAAATGAACGTAATCGTGTGTTAGTTTGAACCTTCTTTGGCATTGCCCTTCTTTGGGATTGGAATGGACACTGACCTTTTCCAGTCCTGTGGCCACTGTTAAGTTTCCCAAATTTGCTGACATGTTGAATGTAGCACTTTAACAGCATCTTAAGATTTAAATAACTCTGCTCAGATGCCATCACCTCCACCAGCTTGTTCGTAGTAGTGCTTACTAGACAGTACTGAGCACTCATAAATGTTAGCTGTTGTTATTTGATCTTATTTGCTTTGCTTTCATTTGAATCTAACAAGTGTAATGATCAGCTTTGTAATATACACTATTTTTATTCTCATGAAATGTACATTGTTTTTAAACTCCTGAAAGGATGGAAGCTTAGAGAGGTTAAGTGCTGTATTTTAATGATTCAAGTAAACAGAAAATTGTTTTACCAGGACCTGAAATCAGGTCTTTAAATCCTTTTTATAAATACCTTTCTAAAGATAAGTATCAGTATCATGTTTTAGATTTAGGGTTGTGAAGAATTAGTTTGCATAGAGAATGTTAAAAAGTAGAGACATTACTTTGCCAACAAAGGTCCGTCTAGTCAAGGCTATGGCTTTTCAGTAATCATATATGGATGTGAGAGTTGGACTATAAAGAAAGCTGAGCACTGAAGAATTGATGCTTTTGAACTGTGGTTTTGGAGAAGACTCTTTAGAGTCCTTTGACTGAAAGGAGATCCAGCCAGTCCATTCTAAAGGAAATTAGTCCTGAATATTCATTGGAAGGATTGATGCTGAAGCAGAAACTCCAATACTTTGGCCACCTGATGTGAAGAACTGACTTACTTGAAAAGACCCCGATGCTGGTAAAGACTGAAGGCGGGAGGAGAAGGGGACGACAGAGGATGAGATGGTTGGGTGGCATCACCGACTCCATGGACATAAGTTTGAGCAAACTCTGGGAATTTGTGAAGGACAGGGAAGCCTGGTGTGATGCAGTCCATGGGATTGCAAGGAGTTGGACATGACTGAGCAACTGAACGGAACTGAGAGAATTTCATTATCAAGAATGTTAAAGTTGAAAGGTAGAAGAGGCAGAGTATGAAATGAAAAAATGTAATTGGTTGGCCTTAATGTTTGTTTGTTTTTTTCTGTAAGATGACTCTTGCTTGTCTTTAATTTCATTCAAAACAATTTTGTTAGATTATATTGTGACAGCAGTCATATCAGTGTGCATTTTAAAAAAAAAGCAAACTTTTGTTTTCTTTTGGCAACATGTCCCTTTATTTGGTTTTTAATTTTTTAAATTATGAAACAGTAAGCCACTAGATCCTACCCAGTATGTATAGGATTTGATTTTATTGTGATCCTACCATTTCATTGTGGCTTCTCCTTTTTCTTGGAATATAGGGTATCTTTTTGTGTGTGGTTTCCAGGGTCGTCCTTTTGATGGTTGTTCAACAGCTAGTTGGGATTTTGGGGCTCTCTCAGGAGGAGATGAGCATACTTCCTTTAACTACACCATCTTGATTTGATCTCTTTTTTAAAAAAAGCTTTTATTCAAAATTGGTGAGTTTTTGTGTAGCCATTTTAATAGTGAAGATGAAGGGAAAAAAGTAACATTTTCAGCTTATGCTTTAGTTTTTCAAGAAAAGTAAAAATGCAACTGAAACACACATACAAAAAGATTGTATAGTGGATGGAGAAGGGGCTGTGACTGATCAAACATGTCAGAAGTGGTTTGCAGTGTTTCTTGCTGCAAATTTCTCACTAAAGGATTCTCCAAAGTCAGTTAGACCAGTTAAAGTTGATAGCGATAAAATTGAGACATTATTTGAGTACAGTCAATGCTACAGGAGATAGCCTGTACTCAGGAGATAGCCAACACACAGAAAATATCCATATCAAGCATTGAAAATCATCTGCATCAGCATGGTCATGTTAATCACATTGATGTTTTACTTTCACATTAAAAAAAACCCTTCTTGATTATATTTTACATGCTATTCTCTACTGAAGTGTAATGACAGTGTTTCGTTTTTAAAACAAATTGTGATAGGCAATGACAAATTGATACTGTACAATAATGTAGAACAGAAGAGATCGTGGGGCAAGTGAAGTGAACCACCACCAACCACACCAAAGACCTGCCTTCGTCCAAAGAAAGTAATGTTGTGTATCTGGTGGGATTAGAAGGAAGTGCTCTATTATGAGCTTCTTCTGGAAAACCGAACGATTAGTTTTGCTCCCAGTTAGACCAACTGAAGGCAGCCTTTTATAAAAAGTGTCAGAATTAGTCAACAGAAAATGCATAATCTCCCATCAGGATATTGCAAGATTGTATGTTTCTTTGATGACAGACAAAGACTGTTAAAGCTTGGCTGGGAAGTTCTGAGTCATCTGTGGTATTCATCTTTGGATTTCCATTTATTTTGGTATTTACACAATTCTATTAGTGGAAAAATTTCAGTTCCCTGGAAGACTATAGAAAGGGCATTTGAAACAGTTCTTTGCTTATGAAGATAAGGTGTTTGGGGAAGATGGAGTTATGAAGTTGCTTTTAAAATGGCAGAAGGTAGTAGAACAAAATGGTGAATACATTGTTCGGTAAAGTTCATGGTGAAAATGAAAAATTAGGTCATTTTTACTGAAGGAACTTTTTGGCCAACCCTGATATATTCCTATAGGTCCTCAGGTATAGCATAGAAGATGGTGAGTCAAGAAACAGTGACTTTCCTGTGCTGAGTGAGCAAATAAATATCTGTGCTATAAATGAACTGTCCTTAACCAAAGACTTCCCAGGTGGCCCAGACGGTAAAAGCGTCTGCCTACAAAGTGGGAGACCCAGGTTCGATCCCTGGGTTGGGAAGATCCTCTGGAGAAGACAGTGGCAACCCACTCCAGTATTCTTGCCTGGAAAATCCCATGGGCAGAGGAGCCTAGCAGGCTTCAGTTCACAGGGTTGCAAAGTCAGACAGGACTGACTGAGCATGCATGCACATATCTTTATTGATTGATCTGTAGATGAACACTGCTGTGTTTTGGCTGTTGTAAATAGTGCTGCTATCAACCTTGGGGTGCATGTATCTCTTTGAACTAGTTTTCATCTTTTCTGGATACATGACCAGGAGTGGGATTGCTGAATTATATGGTAACTCTTATTTTTAGTTTTCTAAAGCACTTGGAATGTTTTCCATAGTGGCCACACCAATTTACCTGTCCATCAGCATCTCTTCTCCACACCCTCTCCAGCATTTATTATTTGTAGACTTTTTAATGATGAGCATTAGATTGGTGTGAGGTAATTTATTATTGTAGTTTTGATTTGCATTTCTCTAATAATTAGCAGTGGTGAGTATCTTTTCATGTGCCTGTTGGCTCTCTTTATGTCTTCTCTAGAGAAATGTCTGTTTAGGTCTTCTTCCTGTTTTTTGACTGGATTGTTTGGGGTTTTTTGAGCTATATGAGCTGTTTGTACATTTTGGAAATTAAGCACATCATTTGTAAATATTTTCTCCCATAGTTTGTCTTTTCACTTTGCTTATGATTTTCTTCGCTGTATAAAAGCTTTCAAATTTAATAAGTCCCGTTTGTTTACTTTTGCTTTTATTTCTTTTGCTTTGGGAGACTGATCTAAGAAAGGACTGCTACGACTTAATGTCAGAGAAAGTTTTGCCTACAGTCTCTTCCAGGAGTTTTATAGTGTCATGTCTTATAATTAAATCTTCAAGCCATTTTGAGTTTTATTTTTGTGTTTGATGTGAGGGAGTGTGCTAACTTCAGTGATTTACATATGGCTGAAAGGACACTTTTTTTTAATGTGAAGAGATCTAATCAAGGACAGACATTGCAAAGAATACCAACTTTCCCCCCAAAAGCCCTAAGATAGCTCAGGTGGTAAAAAATCTGCCTGCAGTGCAGGAGACCTGGGTTTGATTCCTGGGTCGGGAAGGTCCCCTGGAGAAGGAAATGGCAACCCACTCCAGTATTCTTGCCTGGGGAATCCCACGGACAGAGGAGCCTGGCAGGCTACAGTCCATGGGGTCACAAGAGTCGGACATGACTTAGTGCATAAACCAAACCCAGGAACTTTGTGTTATATTCTGAAAATGATTAATTACATAATCATAATGAGGGAGACAGATCATTAATAGGTCCTACTGAATAATTTATTTTCTTAAACTAATTTTATCTAGAATATCAGTTTATTCACAAAGCTACTTCAAGGTAGAAATATGTTCAGAAACCAAGACAAATATGCTTAATCAACTTGCTATACTATAGAGAAAATAGTCTCTTTTCTTTTCAGAACAGCTGAAAAATATCATGATGATGACACTGTTATGATTCCTATAATTCACAGAGAGAATAGAGTCCAACTGACCACATTATATCAATGAAAAATGTTCACAAACAGAAATACCTGACTAGTCATTGATCCACTGTGAGAGCTATAAATCAGGGGTTTTGACTGCCAGTCTTTCTACCCGGTTTTAATGTACCTTAGTCAGTCAGTTTAGTTGCTCAGTTGTGTTCAGCTCTTTGCGACCCCATGGAGTGTAGCACACCAGGCTTCCCTGTTCATCACCAACTCCCGGAACTTACTCAAACTCATTACTATTTAAATATTCCATAAATTTTGTTCTATTAATTTTAAAAGCATAAAATTAAAGGTAATGCTTTTAATTATCAAACCATGTCTCTGAAAATTCCATGTTTCTCATTTCTCTAAAATCTAACTGCAAATATCATGATGTGGATATTGGTTTAAAAACCCATGTAAATTATCACTTTGATAATCTGTTCTTCAATTTATAAACAAAAATGATATCTAGCTTATAAATCACATTTCAAAAATCAAAACATTTGCCAAATTTCAGTCAGTCAGTCAGTTTATTCACTCAGTCATTTCTGATTCTTTGTGACCCGCACGGACTGCAGCATGCCAGGCTTCCCTGTCCATCACAAAATCCTGGAGCCTGCTCAAACTCATGTCCATTGAGTCAGTGATGCCATCCAACCATTTCATCCTCTGTTGTCCCCTTCTCCTCCTGCCTTCAATCTTTCCCAGCATCAGGGTCTTTTCCAATGAGTCAGTTCTTCACATGTAGTGGCCAAAGTATTGGAGTTTCAGCTTCAGCATCAATCCTTCCAATGAATATTCAGAATAGATTTCCTTTAGGATGAACTGGTTGGATCTCCTTGCTGTCCAAGGGACTCTTAAGAGTCTTCTCCAACACCACAGTTCAAAAGCAACAATTCCTCGCTGCTCAGCTTTTTTTTATAGTCCAACTCTCACATCCATACATGACTACTGGAAAAACCACAGCTTTGACTAGATGGACCTTTGTTGGCAAAGTAACATCTCTGCTTTTTAATGTGCTCTCTAGGTTGGTCATAACTTTTCTTCCATGGAGCAAGCATCTTTTAATTTTATGGCTGCAGTTATCATCTACAGTGATTTTGGAGCCCTCCAAAATAAAGTCTGTCACTGTTTCCATTGTTTCTCCCTCTATTTGCCATGAAGTGATGGGACCAGATGCCATGATCTTAGTTTTCTAAATGTTGAGTTTTAAGCCAACTTTTTCACTCTGCTCTTTCACTTTCATCAAGAGGCTCTTTAATTCTTCTTTGCTTTCTGCCATGTTTTCTAATATATTCCCTCCTTTCTCTAGATTCCTCTAACATCAATAGAAGATAAGCAAATAACGTTTGATTTCTGGTTTCAGTCATGTGGAAGACTAAGATAAACTGAGAATCCTCCTACAACAAATTGCTAATAGTATGAAGTAGCAGTAAAATAAGTATGACAATTTGGGAAGCCCTACAAAAGATCAGTTATAACAAACAACTGGAATATATCCACCAAAAATTCAGATAGTAAAATACTGAAAGGATAATTTAAAAATAAAACAATAATATAAAACTATAAAACATAAATTAAGGGATCAAAACATAAAAACCAAGATATTGTTTGCTACTATAGCTGTATAGTGAGCCCTTTATTCTCCTTTTTTCAAACTCAGGTGGTTTTATAAGCTAGATGTATAAAACCTGCTGAGATCAGTATGACTATGAACTAGACAAGGAAAGTGAAAGAAAGGAAAATTAGACACTTATCACTTACAGATGGTAAATTTCAGCAGAAAATTAGAAAACTGAATCAAGCAATTAAAAATACATCATGCCCAAACATGATTTATTCCAAGAATGTTTACATAAAAGCATTTTGGGGCTTCCCTTGGGGCTTAGACGATAAAGAATCTGCCTGCAATGCGGGAGACCATGTTTAATCCCTGGGTTGGGAAGATCCCCTGGAGAAGGAAATGGCAATCCCCTTCAGTTTTCTAGCCTAGAGAATATCATGGACAGAGGAGCCTGGTGGGCTACAGTCCATGGGGTTGCAGAGACTTGGACACAACTGAGTGACTACACTTTTCACTTTTCAGAAGCAGTTTAACACAGGATATCTCTTATTGTACCTTATTATTATATTATTGAATGTTTCAATTCAGTTCAGTCGCTCAGTTGTGTCTGACTCTTTGCAACCCCATGAACTGCAGCACACCAGGCCTCCCTGTCCATCACCAACTCCTGGAGTCCACCCAGACCCATGTCCATTGAGTCGGTGATGCCATCCAACTATCTCATCCTCTGTCGTCCCCTTCTCCTCCTGCCCTCAATCTTTCCCAGCGTCAGGGTCTTTTCCAATGAATCAGCTCTTTGCATTGAGTGTTTCAGGGGTCCCCCAAAAGGAGATGGTGGAATCACAGGACTCAGAGGGAGTTGTAATCATAGCTAAGATTGATTATAAGCAACACAGTAAGTATATACAACTAGATGGTTCAGTTAGGTAAAAAGGTGTAGTGGGGTCTGGAGAAATCCATATACAAGCTTTCTGTTCTTCCCCTTCCCAGCCCAGGAAGAGACTCATTTGATGGTGCTGCTTTCTCCAGAAACTAAAATGAAGCCTTTTAGAAAAAAGGCCTTTGAGACTCAGAAACTGGGGGTTTTACTAGGGGTCTGGTCACACAGACATTCTTTGCCCTCAACTGCAAAAATTCTAGCCTTCCAGAAAGAGAGCAGGTGCTCACCATAAATCACAGTGTACGAAGAGCCGTGCCACAATGAAACATCTATACCAGTTAGGGAATGTTTCAGAAGTCAGATTTTCACACATTGACCAGGGCTGTCTTTGCAAGCAGGTCCTTCTGAAATTAGAGCTTCAAGCCCACTGTGTTAACTATCTCCTGCATATTAAAGGAGAAAATAACATACGGTCAGAAGGATCCCCAGTCTTACCAATTTTTTGGTAAACTTCAACAAACATTCATCATATAAAGTTTTGGTAAAATAAAATATGACTTTCTTAACCTGATATAAGAAATAGACCAAAAACTGATAACAAACATCTTACCAAATGATTAAATGTAAGACACGTTTTCATTAAAGTCAGGAACAAAATAAGGATGTTTCTACTACTGCTTGGGTTAGACACTGTACCAGAGTTTCTTGTGCTAGTCAGTATAAGGAAACTGTATATATAGAGGTAAGGGATAGGAATTATTTACAGATGATGATCATATAGAAAAGTCAAAAGAACTGTTAGAGAAACTGTTACAAATAATTAGTCAAGAAATGTTAAATACAAGATTAATTAAGCAGACATCAGTTAACTATTCCAAAGTTTCTATCACCAATCTAAAAATACAATGTTTAAAGAATATTTGCAGTAGTAAGAAAAAGTACATGAAATTTAGAAATAAACCAATCAGGAAAGGTATTGATTTTCATCTTGGAAATCCAGCAATTACATGCTTAGATTTCTACACTAAAAAAACTCATGGGCATAAGGAGATACATACTTATTCACTTTAGCCCTGATAATAACACAAAATGTTGAGCTTGTTGGGAGAATAAATGATACATTTACTCATATTGGGATACTCTACAGCAATTTCAATGAAAACATTTGAGTTGTGTAGATTAACACAGATACATGTCAACACCAGCATTAAGTTTAAAAAAGCAAATTCAAAGAATGAGGGAAGTCTTTACAAATACCTTTGGTTTGCTTTTTTTTAATCTTTTTTGAAAAGAGTGAAAGAAGACAAACTGTTAATACATGTTCAGTTTTGACAGTGAATACATGGATGTTTATTACATTATTCTGCATACTTTGTTTTATAATAAAAATAAAAAATTTAACTGCATACATAATTTTAAAACTCAGGCATTTAACTTTGCAGAACTGGGGAAACAATAAATAATAATATTAAGTCAACCAGTGTGTTTATACCACCTCTTGTCACACATCTTGGAATTCATTTACCACTTAGTGAAATTATTTGGTCAATTCCCTCACACTGAAAAGCATTTTGATGAAAAAGATCAAAGCAACTAACTCAGTTAGATTGTCTAACACACTACTTTTTCAGTGTGCTTTTAGTGGGAAGGAAGGAAGAATGGTTGGGAGGGGAAGGAGGGAAGGAGGAAAAATGAATATTCTGTTATCCTTAGGGATTTTTCCTTCCAAATGTCAAACAAGTCTCTGTAAAATTATTCAAAACTGTAAAACTTGTTTAGTGGCACCATTGATGTCATCAAAAGTACCTCAGCTATAACTGTTTGTATAGTATGTGTAACTTTTAAAAATAGCATATTGGTTTTGATTCTGTTGGCTTTTTTTCTGTCATAAAAGAATGTGGGAATCTCTTACAAATTTATTCCTAATGATACATGGTAGAATGTTTTTTATCAGTCACTTTGATTTGCTTACTGATGTCTAAGATTGTCAAAACTTTTAGATTTGTATTGAAATTGATGGTAGCAAGTAGACTAAATTCATTTTTACCAGTGAAAGATTAAGCCCTAAAAGAATATCGATTTATGTTCTGTAAATTTATTGTCTGTCTTCACAGCTATAGTTTTTGCCAGAAAACTACACAATAATATGCTTTTAAGACTAATCTCTGAGAAGTTAAATTGAAAACAACTTTTATGAGACAAATACCACTCATCCTGAATAAGATGCACATGTAAAATTTCAAAGTAAAATTGAAAATCTGTGGCTAAGGAAATTAATCAGGAAGGTAGAAGAAACTCCTTGTCTTGTAAGAATTAAGTACCGTAGGTGTGTATGCAAACTCTTAACATATAGATATACCTCCTTTTTAAATCTCAGTTCAAGTAAATTCTTATATACAACTATATTTTTTTTCAATTATAAATTACTGTGTAACTTGTGTTTGATTTGAAACAGATTTGACACATTAAAAAATTATTAAAGAATCATACTGTTTAACAATTGAAATCTATATCAGTGAGCCATAGTGCATCCTACAAATATTGATAGATTAGCTGACCAATAATGATTTTCTGTTTAGTGAGTACTTCTGCTCAGTTCTAGTCTAGGCTTAGTAAAACTTTCCTGTTAAAAAGAGTTATATTATAACATTTAAATTGAGAGGATTTAGATGAATCAGATATGCTGCTGCTGCTGCTGCTGAGTCGCTTCAGTCATGTCCGACTCTGTGCAACCCCATAGACGGCAGCCCACCAGGCTCCCCCGTCCCTGGGATTCTCCAGGCAAGAACACTGGAGTGGGTTGCCATTTCCTTCTCCAATGCATGAAAGTGAAAAGTGAAAGTGAAGTCGCTCAGTCGTGTCCTACTCTTCGCAACCCCATGGACTGAAGCCTACCAGGCTCCTCCACCCATGGGATTTTCCAATCAGATATGAAGTAGTTGAATAAACACAACCCTTTATCATCATGGTGGAAAAAAATAGTCTTGGGTTTGTTTGGTAGTTCCAGCCTTTTTTATTGGGCAATATTCCTATAAATGTGTCAAGAGAGCGATTTCTAAACATTCACATAGGCTGTCTGAATCTGGAAGTTTCCTGTCTGGTGATGAGAGTAGACTGGGGTGGGGCGGGTGTTGTTTGTTTTTTCAAGTGGCAGAGGGGGAAAAAATACAGCTTGGTCACTTTTTTCTCCTTAGATTTCCTGAAAAAGCATCAGTGTATCCGACCCAAGCATCACCTGTTGTGTAGTTACTTACTTTGGAAAAGCCACCTATCTTGTAACTCCCCTCTTAAAGTTTCTCGATGTGAGTAAAGTTTGAAACCTTAAACCTATATATTTTGCTGTATAGGCGGTTTTATTAACCATAAGGCAGCAGCATCATTTTATTTACATGGGTTTTTAGTTGGATCTAGTTGAAAGACCCTTGAAAGAAGTAATTTAAGAGAGAATAATTACGTTAATACCTGGGTTTCATTTCATGTGTTTGAGGTAAATTAATCAGATTGATCCTTATTCTTTGAGTTTATTATGAAGCAAAATAACCTTATTAGCATCATCTTGATAAATGCTCATCTTTTGTGGTTTTCTCAACAGAATTTTCTCCACAGTTATTTTAAAAGTAAGTTTAGTTTTTAAATAACATTACAAGATAATGTACATCTATACTAGTAAAAGATTGTTAAAGTACAAAGGCTGTAAAAATCACCTCCAATTCTTTACCCACAATAGTCACCATCATTAATATTTTAGTTAATATGCTTTTGGTAAATAAATGTATATATCTATGTAATATATGAATGTATATATTTATTTTTAATTTGGGATCATATTATGTGTGTTTAAATGAATGGTGTTTCAGAATTGTTCCAGGTCATTTAAGATTCTTTCATGGCATAATTTGTAAAGACTGTAGGATTTTGTGTAATGTGCTGCTGCTGCTTCTAAATCGCTTCAGTCGTGTCCGACTCTGTGCGACCCCATAGACGGCAGCCCACCAGGCTCCTCCGCCCATGGGATTTTCCAGGCAAGAGTACTGGAGTGGGGTGCCATTGCCTTGGATATGCCATACTTTGTTTTAGCACTCCTCTATGGTTGGCTATTCAAACTATTTGCAATTCTATGTGGTTGCTAAGCCTTTATCCACTTAAAATTTTCTCTAGCTTGAACATAGAAAGCGAGAATTATTCTTCAAATTGTTTTTATGTGGCTTATTTGATATGTCTTCATATGCTGTATTTCCATATTATCAGACATAGTCATAGAGTTATGTGGGTGCTTAAAACCAGGATCACAGCTAGATATTAAACTTTGTAAATTATTATATCTTCTCTTGTAAAGCAACAAAGCCTACCATTTTCTCTCCAGTTGAGTCTATCTCTTCCTATTACCTCCCTACAGATTCCTAGGCAGATTTGAAATGGATAAAAGTTTTTCAGTTATTTTTACTCTCCCCTTTCTTCCTTCATTTAAGCAGAGACTTGAAGGATAAGGAGTGAGTCAACAAACAGGATGGAATCTTCCTTGCAGAGGAAACAGCTTTGTCAGGATATCAGAGAGCTTGCCAGTCTCCTCTGTCCATGGAATTACCCAAGCAAGAATACTGGAATAGGTTGCCATTTCCTACTCCACGGGATCTTCCTGGCCCAGCAATCGAACCCATGTCTCTTGTTTCTCCTTGGTAGGAGGGTTCTTTACCACTGAGTTACCTGGGAAGCCCCCTTCTTCCTTGAGGCTATAAGAGCATTGTTTACTATAAGGAAAAATCCAGATCATGGTGAACCTCAAGAAAACTGATTCCCAGTAATCATCTTAGGTATATATTGATCTTACTATTCTCCACTTTGACGAGGACTTGATTTACCTAAATATTCACTCTGGGCTACCATTCTGGTCTCTCTTTAGTACCTAGACACATCAGGCTCTCTGATGTCCTGACAAGTAAAGCTGTTTCCTCTTCATGGAAGATTTCATCCTGTTTGTTTGACTCATTTCTTATCCTTCAAGTCTCTGCTTAAGTGTTATGTGCCTGAGAGGCCTTCTCAAGAACCCCCATTATTTTCTGTCAGTCACCCTGTTCATGACTTTAATATTACTGTTTTAGTTTGTGTATCTGATGCTGAAGCTCCAGCTTTGACCACCTGATGCGAAGAGCTGATTCACTGGAAAAGACCCTGATGCTGAGAAAGAGTGAGGACAGGAGGAGAAGGGGGCAGCAGGATAAGATGGTTGGATGGCATCACACTCAATGGACATGAGTCTGAGCAAACTCCGGAGATACGCAGGACAGGGAAACCTGACTTGCTGCAGTCCATGGGGGTCCCAAAGAGTCAGTCAGACACGACTTAGCAACTGAAAAACAGAGACATTAAGCATTTATCATATGGACATACAGGCATTATCATATAAATAACTCACCCCTATCTTAAGTTCTTTAAGGCAGAGAATTTGCTTCTGTTATCTCCAGAGTGGAGGACCCTGATGGAAGTTTGTAACTTAAAACAACAAACTAACATATATTCATGTTGAAATTATCTTAAATACTAGAGAAAAGTGACTAAGCATGAACATTCTTTTCTCCAGCTTCCTTTTGAGTGTCACTTCCTCCTCCTTGCCCCTCATTCACTCCCCAAAGCTCTTAAACAGAATTGCAGAGTATACAAGCATTAATTTTGTGTTATGTCACCCTTTCATTTAGAATTCCTGTCAATAAATGTAAATAATTGAATGAATAAATGCTAGGTTCTGTCAACCATTCATAGCTCCAGCACTCAAGAAGCTTATGGTCTAGTAGGGTAGATATGCATAAGGAGCAATGACTTGTGAGTTGTGGTATTCGTGGAAGTGTGTGTTCCCAGGGATAGCTATCCGGCTTGACATTCTTTTTCTCTGCTGTTCCTCGTCTATATACAGTGTAGCAAGCTGGCCTACTTCTAAGTTCTCTTCTTGGTACTTGTATTGAATACATACTCACCTGAAGCATCTTCCTTAAGTATATATCTGTTCTCGCATTAAATCTGATATACATTATTTGTACTCCAAGCAGTTTCCTGTAATGTTTTTATTTGGTTCTTACAGAGTCTTTTATTTAAATAGCTTTTAAAACCACTTGATGTTTAATTCTTAGTTAAGTTCAGTTCAGTTGCTCAGTTGTGTCCGACTCTTTGCGATCCCATGAATCGCAGCATGCCAGGCCTCCCTGTCTATCACCAACTCCCGGAGTTCACTCAGACTCATGTCCATCGAGTCAGTGATGCCATCCAGCCATCTCATCCTCTGTCGTCCCCTTCTCCTCCTGCCCCCAACCCCTCCCAGAGTCAGGGTCTTTTCCAATGAGTCAACTCTTCGCATGAGGTAGCCAAAGTACTGGAGTTTTAGCTTTAGCATCATTTCTTCCAAAGAAATCCCAGGGCTGATCTCCTTCAGAATGGACTGGTTGGATCTCCTTGCAGTCCAAGGGACTCTCAAGAGTCTTCTCCAACACCACAGTTCAAAAGCATCAATTCTTCAGTGCTCAGCCTTCTTCACAGTCCAGCTTTCACATCCATACATGACCACAGGAAAAACCATAGCCTTGACTAGACGGACCTTTGTTGGCAAAGTAATGTCTCTGCTTTTGAATATGTTATCTAGGTTGGTCATAACTTTCTTTCCAAGGAGTAAGCGTCTTTTAATTTCATGGCTGCTAGTCACCATCTGCAGTGATTTTGGAGCCCAAAAAAATAAAGTCTGACACTGTTTCCACTGTTTCCCCATCTAGTTAAGTTAGAGCTCAATAACGATACTATTATTTCTGTGACAGTGGGCTTCTTTTCCAACCTCTATATGACTTCTTGTGAATTCTGTAGAAATCTATGTTTCTTAAAAAGAAAGAATGACTCTTACTGATACCTTGACCTGGCTACTTTTTAGGATGAGCACCTTGGTGAGGATTGTATCTTCACAAGCAATTTGAGACAGATTGCACTAGTTTCACCCTGCTGTTTAACAGAATGCAGGTTTTCTCATGTAGGAGATCTAGGTCATTGACATTTCAGACCCTAAATGAAATCTAAATTGTTCAAGTTCATTATTGGTCTTCATTATTTCTAGATATTCTCAGACTGGAGACAACTGGAAGCTGCTTCGGACTGGTGAAAACCACCCAAGTCTGCCTACATAGTCATCAGCACCTGTAGAGATGAAGTGACATAGATTATGGGCTAATAACAGCTGCTTACAATATGCACAGTGCTCTATAGTTTTCTAAAGTTTTAGTAAAATTTTTCATCTAATATTAAATTATTTAATCTGCATCGTGTCTTACAGGCCTTTTGATCTGGAGAACTGAAATGGGTGGCTGGAGTTAGCATGTCAGTTGGAGAGTTGTAGGAACTTATTTTGGAAAAGGAAAGGCTTAATCATTTAGTAACTGTGATAGATTCTAGACTTTACTTGATGCCTAAAGTCTAGTTACGAGCTAGCTTTGCCATCTTCAGATTCTCTCCTCTTGCTCATTTGCAATTGAGTGATTTGTTTTATGCTTATATTATCTAGTAAGTGCTGTAGTAGCTAGTTTCCAAAGATGACCCTCAGGGAAAGAAACATGCTTCACAATGCTCATGCTTTCATGTTGGATCTGCACTTAACTCTGTGACTTATTTTAACTAACATGATGCAGCTGAAATGATGCTTGCCTGTTCCAGAACTAAACTTTAAGACAACCCGAAGGCTTTTGTTTTTGCACTTTGAGGAGTAATGAGCCACCATGTAAGAAGTCTGGCTGCCTTGTTGGAGTTTCTGTGTTGAAAGACTACTTGAAGAGGGAGCAGCTCTGAGAATACCTTCAGAAAGATAGAGGCCCCCACCACCCTGGTTTCCCAGCTGAGCTCACCCTTTCCCACAAAGGTGTTAGAATTGTGAGTGAAGCAGTCTTGGACAGTCCAGCTCCAGTTATCACATGAGAGACTGTTAGACTAATTAAAAAATATCCAGAATTCCTCAAGAAAATGACTTCTTGATGTTTCCACATATTGTTGTTGTTCAGTTGCTCAGTTGTGTCTGACTCTTTGTGACCCTGTGGACTGCAGCACACCAGGCTTTCCTGTCCTTCACTATCTCCTTGAGCTTGCTTAAACTCAACGTTCATTGAGTCGGTGATGCCATCCAACCATGTCATCCTGTCGCCCCCTTCTCCTGCTCGCAATCATTCTCAGTATCAAGATCTTTTCCTATGAATTGGCTCCTCACATAAGGTGGCCAAAGTATTGGAGCTTCATCTTCAGCATCAGTCCTTCAAATGAACACTCAGGGTTGGTTTCCTTTAGGATGGACTGGGTTTGATCTCCTTGCTGTCCAAGGGACTCTTAAGATTCTTCTCCAGCACTGCAATTAGAAAGCATCAATTCTTGGAACTCAGCCTTCTTTATTATGACAATTAAGATATATGTTAAGTCACTCAACTTTCGGGGTGCTCTTTTACATAGTATCAGATAAATAAGCTTTCCTGATGGCTTAGTGATAAAGAATCTGCCTGCCAGTGCAGGAGATGTGGGTTTGATCCCTGGTTTGGGAAGATCCCCTGGAGAAGGACATGGTGACCTACTCATCTTGCCTGGGAAATCCCACTGTGGTGGCTTCTCGGGTTGTGGAGTACAGGCTCTGAGCCCGCGGGCTTCAGTAGTTTCAGCTTTCAGGTTCTGGAAGCTTAGGTTCATTGGTTGTGATTCACAGGTTTAGTTGCTCCACGACATGTGGGCCCAGGGATGGAACCTGTGTCTCCTGCTTTGGCTGGCAGATTCATTACCACTGAGCTACCAGGGAACCTCTGCAGTTGCTTTTGTATTCAACAGTCATAGTAATCTTTCCTAGCAGGTTATAAAGACTTCTTTCTTTTTGCTTGAAGTATTTCTTAGTATGTGTACCATAGTTTACTTTAACAGTTCCCATTGTTGATAGACATTTACATTCTTTTATGTCTATGTTTTCCATATTGGAAACAGTGATGCACAAATACTAATATATCTCAGGTAATTTAAACTTGTACTCCGAAATGGTTATACCAGTTTATGGTACTACCATCCTTGACCATGCATTCTTTGGTTGCTATTTGTAAGGTTGAGAATAGTCATCTTTTAGTATTCAAATAGAAAAGCTAGAAATATACTATGCAAGTGCTTGAGTGTGTGCTAAGTTGCTTCAGTCATGTCCGACTCTTTGCGACCCTATGGTCTGTAGCCCACAAGGCTCTTCTGTATATGGGATTTTTAGGCAAGAATACTGTAGTGGGTTGCATGCCCTCCTCCAGGGGATCTTCTAGACCCAGGAATTGAACCCACATCTCCTGTGGCTCCTGAATTACAGTTGGATTCTTTACCATTGAGCCACTGGGGAAGCCCATGTATAATATATTAGCAGCAAACATGAATTCTGGTGTTAGTGAAATTACTTTAGAAAATTTTCAATTTATCTTATGATTTAATAAGGGAAAGAAAAATGCCCAACACATTCTCCCATATCTAAACTTAATATACTTTTGACAATTTTTTCCTCAAAGGAAACTAGTGGAGAATCAACTACTGTGTCATAAGTATGAAAGTTATGTTTAAAACATTAAAAAATTTAAGTGGATTTAAATCTCATCTCTTTCTACAAATGCATCATTTGAGGAGGTAGTGAAGACTGGTGGAAAGAGTATGAACTTTACAGACCTGGGATGTCAGTTCCAGCTCTGACACTTCAGTGTTGATGTGCTGTGTGCTATGTTGATGTGCTGTGACCCTGTATATTTTTATTAATTTAAAAAACTAGTTGGAAACATGGCAAAGTGAGAATACAATTCTTTACAGACTATATGGGTTAATACTGTCTGTCATAATGTGTATCCATAATTCTATTTGAATTTTGGTACCAGAACTAGAAGTTAATCCTTTTTGTAGATCTGTGGGTTCAAAAATGACAGAATTCAAAAATGGAGTGCTAGGATTAGAATTTTAGGTCATGAACTTGTAGACTCATGTTCGTTTGGTTCCCTTATGATTAATTCTTGGTCTGTTTCCATGTTAGTATATTTGTCTAACGTTCCACGAAATGTTTAGTTCCTGCTGCTTTGTGTGAATAATAATGCTAACCACTTATTGTTGCCTTATCCATTTTCATTTAGAGGTTACCTCAGATGGAAAAGAATTTGTTATTCAGAAGACAGCTAAGCTGATAATATTTTTATCTTACAGTGGTCCTCAAAACTTGTATGAAGTTACTGTTTTTATTTCTGAAATAGTATGACCATGTAATTGTGATAAGAGTACCTTATTTGAGGACTATAAAGAATACTGATGAAGATTTTTGGTTCTGTGAGAGAGATAAATTATAATTGGTGAAAGTATTTACCATCCTTGTAGTAATGCCATCATAGCATGTATAATAGAAATGAAGACAAGTCATAAAGTCCAGCTACCATGAAGTCCTTAATGCCCAGTTTTGCTTTATGCTATGAATTTGTTTAGAAAGAAAGGTTTGATGCATAAATAATGCTGTTGTTTAAAATTACACTATCTTAGACAAAATCTAGTTGCAGTTTGAAGACCTTAGAAATTATCTTGAATTCTCTATAGTAGTAGATTTATTATTTAAATTGTGAAACCAAGGTTAGGTTGGTATGTAAGACCTTCAGAGCACTCTACCAACTGCAGCTCTAGAAATTCTTTTTCTAGCCCTAGATCTTCTGTTACTGTTAATTCTTTTATTGTTGTTATTATTTAGTTGCTAATTCTTTTAAAATTAAAATGCAACACACACACCAGTGCGCTTACATCTTAGAGTATTATAGGCTCCAGAGAAATGCCTTTTGTATGTAACTATTTTTCATATTGAGATGTGGAAAAAAAGTTTACTTTCAATTTGAATAACTATTATTATAATTCCCTTTATAATAATCAAACTGTAAGAAATATAGATGCAGATATGTTCAGTAAAGGCTTCATTATTTTTTAGCATGTTTAGTGACAGATTATAGACCATTTAAAAACATTTTTTTAAAGTTTAACAGTTTCTAGCCAAAGTCCATTTCTTATCTTGATAGTTGTGTATGGCTTTTGTTGTTCATAGAAATGTGTCAAATGTAAATGTGACATAACCCTTCATTTTTTTTTAAGTTTTTAGATTTTTTTTTAAAAGATTTTACTTTTGTTGAATAGTGTTACATTCACAGCAATGCTAAGAGGAAGGTACAAATATTTCTCATATACACTCTGCCCTAACTCATGCATAGCTCCCCTGTTTTCAACACCTCCCACCACAGTGATCCATTTGTTATAATTTGTTAAAATTGATGAGCCTGTAGGGAAACGTCATAATTACCACAAATCCATGGTTTACCTTATGGTTCTCTGAATATTGTACGTTTTATGGGCATTGACAAATGTTTAATGTCATTTATTCATCATTATAATGTGATAGCTCAGAGGATAAAGCATCTGCCTGCACTGCAGGAGACCTGGGTTCGATCCCTGGGTCAGGAAGATCCCCTGGAGAAAAGGAATGGCCACCCACCCCAGTATACTTGCCTGGAGAATCCCATGGACAGAGGAGCCTGGCGGGCTACAGTCTATGGGGTCGCAGAGTCGGACACGACTGAGCGACTTCACTTTCTTTCTTTCTTTTATAATGTGATACAGAGTAATTTTACTGCCCTAAAAATCTTCTGTGTTCCACTTTTATTTCCCTCTTCTCCCCACTACCCTGGGCAACTTTATTGTGGTTGTCTTTAAGTCACTAAGTCCTGTCCGGCTCTTTACAAACACATGGACTGTGGCAAGTCAGGCTCCTCTGCCCTCCACCGTCTCCTGGAGTTAGCTCAAATTCATGTTCATTGAGTTGGTGATACTGTCTAACCATCTTATCATCTGCTGCCCTCTTCTTTTGCTTTCAGTCTTTCCCAGCATCAGAGTCTTTTCTTATGAATTGGCTCTTGGTATCAGGTTGCCAAAGTATTGGAGCTTCAGCATCAGTCCTTCTGATGAATATTCAGGGTTGATTTTCTTTAGGATTGACTGGTTTGATCTCCTTGTGGCCTAAGGGACTCTCGAGTCTTCTCCAGCACCGCGTCCATTCTTAGAAAGCGTCCATTCTTTGGCGCTTACAGCATTCTTTATGGTCCAACTCTCACATCCACACATGACTACTGGAAAAACCGTAGCTTTGACTATATGGACCTCTGTTGGCAAAGTAATGTCTCTGCTTTTTAATACACTGTGTTTGTCATAGCTTTTCTTCCAAGGGGAAAGTGACTTTTAATTTCATGGCTGTAGTCAGTGTCCACAGTGATTTTGGAGTCCAAGAAAATAAAATCTGTCATTGCTTCCACTTTTTCCCCTTCTATTTGCCGTGAAGTGATGGGACCAGATCTTAGTTTTTTTCATGTTTAGTTTCAAGTCAACTGTTTATCTTTGTATTATCTCCATAGTTTTTCCTTTTCTTTAATTGGAATCATACTGTAGGTAGCCTTTTCAGACTGGCTTCTTTCACTTAGCAATGTGCAAGTAATATGCACTTAAGGTTTCTTGGTGTCTTTTCATGGATTAATACCTCTTTTTTTTTTAATTAGGGGATGATTGCTTTATAATGTTGGGTTGGTTTCTGCCATACATCAGCATGAATCAGCTGTAGGTATACATATATCCTCTCCCTCTGAAACCTCCCTCCCACCTTCCACCCTGTGCCACCCTCTAGGTTGTCATTGAGTACTGGTTTGAGCTCCCTGCATTACACATTTTACATTATGATACCTCCTTTCTTTTTAACACTAAGTAACATTGTCTGAATGTATCAATTTATCCATTTACTTACTGAAGCCCATCTGAGTTGTGCCCAGGTTTTGGCTATTATAAATAAAGTCATAAAGCCATAAAAATATCCATGTGCCCTCTTTTGTGTGGGCGTAAGTTTTCACCTCTAGGTAAAACCCAAGGAGGGCGATTCCTGGAATGTACGGTAAGAGTATGTTTAGTTTGTATGAAGCCGCCACACTGTCTTCCAGAGCGGCTGTACGTTTTGCATCCCCCAGGCAATTAGTAGGAATCCTGTAGCTCTACGCACTCACCTGCAGTTGGTGCTGTCAGTTTTCCAAAGTCTGGTCATTCTGGTAGACGTTTAGTGATTTCTCATTTTAATTTGCATTTCCGTGACGTCATGTGATGTGCAGCATTTTTTCATATAACTATTTACCATCCATATTTCTTTTTTGGTAAGTTATTAAGATCTTTGGCCCTTTTTTTTTAATCCGATCATTTGGTTTTTTTTGTTGTTGTTGAGTTTTAAGAGTTCTTTGTGTATTTTGGCTAACATTCTTTATCATGGGTCTTTTACAGATATTTTCTTCCAGTCTGTGACTTGCTTTCTCATTCTCTTCACACTGTCTTTCACAGAGAGAAGTTTTTAATTGTAATGAAGTCCAGTTTATCAGTGATTTTCTTTTATGGATTGTGCCTTTGGTGTTATATCTAGAAACTAGTCATCATACCCAAGGTCATTTAGATTTTCTACTATATTATCTAATAGGAGTTTTGTATTTTGTGATTTACATTTAGGTCTGTGATTTATTTTTTGTAAAGGATGTAAGGTCTTTGTCTACATGTATTTGTTTGCACCTGCATGTCCAGTTAGTCCAGCAACACTTGTTGAAATGACTCTTTGCTCCGTTTTATTGCCTCTTCTTCTCGGTCAGAGATCTGTTGACTGTATTTATGTGATCTGTTTCTGGAATCTATTGTGTTTCATTGATCTATTTGTTATTTTCCATACTATCTTGATTACTGGGATTGCTTTGCATCTATAGGTCAAGTTGGTAAGTACTGACATCTTGACAATACTGAATCTTCTTACCCTGATTGGAGTATCTATTTATTTATTTCTTCTTTGATCTTGTTCATCAGAGTTTTGTAGTTTTCCTCATATAGATCTTATACATATTTTGTTAGATTTATATCAATTTTATTTTTGGGGGGTGCTAATATAAATGATTAGCTTATATTATGAGATGAGTTTGAACAAGCTCTGGGAGTTGGTGATGGACAGGGAAGCCTGGCATGCTGCAGTCCATGAGGTCACAGAGTCAGACACGACTGAGCGACTGAACTGAACAGAATATAAATGATTAGTGTCTGACTCTTTGGGACCCCATGGACTGTAGTTCACCCAGCTCCTCAGTCCATGGAATTTTCCAGGAAAGAATACTGGAGTGGGTTGCCATATCCTTCTCCAGAGGATCTTCCTGACCAGGGATCTAACCCAGATCTCCTGTGTCTCCTACATTGATCGATGGATTCTTTACCGCTGCGCTACCTGGGAAGCCCAATGTAAATGATGATTGTGTTTTTAATTTCAAGTTTTACTTATGAATTGCTGGCATATAGAAAAGAGATTGACTTTTTATATGAACCTTGTATCCTCCTTGTTATAATTGCTTATTAATTCCAGGAGGTTTTTTTTTGGTCCATTTTAAAATGTTTGCTACATAAATGATTATGTCACCTTTGACTAAAGAATGTATTATTTCTTCCCAATCTGTTTATTGTTTATTTCCTTTTCCTTGTTTTATTGCATAAGCTAGCACTTTCAGTGTCATATTGATGATCATTACTATTCTTTTTCTTTTTAAGGGGAAAGCAAGTTTATTTAGAGAGATACACATCCTGTAGGTAGAATGTAGTCTTTCCCAGAAGGTGAGAATGGCCTGTTACCATTCTTTATCCTCTTTTCTATGATATCTGTCTCTTAAAATTTTCTGCATTTTGTTTTACAGCTCACCAAAGCTCATCGACAAGGTCACATGGTGAAAGTAGATTGGCTGGACAGATTGACATTTAGAGAAATAGAAATGATAAATGAGGTGGGTTGTATCCCTCTTTTTTATTTCAAAATTTTTTCTCCAGAATTTTAAATGAAAAATTATTTAGAAGAATTATTCATTGTCATGTATCTCTCATATGTGAGATATTGAGGATAACTTCTAGTTATGAATTCTATGCTAATAAGAGGAAAACTTGAGATATCTCCTTTTTTATATTTTAGTGTTCTTTTGAACCCTGACATAAGTAGTAGATATCTCTGGCTCAGACGGTAAGGAATGCTTCTACAATGCAGGTGACCCGGGTTCAGTGCCTGGGTCAGGAACATCTGTTGGAGAGAGTAATGGCTACCTACTTCAATATTCTTGCCTGGATTACTCCATGGACAAGAGCCTAGTGGGCCACAGTCAATGGGGTCACAAAGAGTCAGATACGACTAAGTGACTAACACTTCCCTTATGACTGCTTTTCATCGTAAATATCATATAAGTGAAGCCCATGTTAAGTTTGATACCTCACTTGTAGATTCTCTCTTTCTCCATATGGTAGTTTATGTCTAAGTTGGATATGTCTGTCAACAATATATCAACACAATGTCTTTACTTCAGTGACCTTAAGTCATCGTTAGCAGTTCCTCTCCCCAGTTAGGATGCTCCTTCTCTTACGTAGTACATGTAGGACTGTGCGCACTTGATGAAGTTACATGGTTCAGATAATTTGTGTACTTCCTGGTATTGTGTATTGGTCCAGAATAGGTTTAATTAAGACACGACTTCAGTGAAACTCTTTACAAAATTAGGACAACAAAAGTTTCTGTACATTAGCACTGAAATACTGTATGTTTGGCTTAGAGAGCAGAAATAGCAATTGTATATTAATCACATTAGGAGAGAGGGATAACAGGTTTGTGATATATGTAGCTTATAGTGATCAGCACATGGCACAACTGACTTAATTTTTGTTCTCTGAACAGTTTTTAGTAGGAGGAAGAGAGAAATTCGTCATTTTATAGTGAACACTTAGAAAAGTTGAATTTTAGCATTGTGCATTTTTAAAAAACAAATTGGTAGTGTCTAACAACAGTTACATTTAGTATGAATACTGGGTATCTTTTCTAAACTTATTCATAATATATTCTTATATACTGAAACTGGAAAAAAAAATTGCTGTTTTGAATTTTTATAGTTGTCACATTCTAAAAACAGTTTAATTGAAATGCTTCCATTCATCAACTTACATACCCCTGGGTTTAGAAAATGTAACGTTAGCGCATACTTTGCTCAGACTTTTTCTCACTCTGTCCACACTCTTTAAAAGATAAGAGGCTAAGAGGCCATTACCGTTATCATAATAGACTTATAATATGCTTCATAAGCTGAACAGTTTTAAGTGACCTTCTTAGATCCTTGTGATTATGTAACTATAGATTTAAAGCCATTTTTCAAACTGATGTGGGTTAGAATTAATCACCCTTTTAAGTTTCTTTTTTTTTTTTTACTTCATTATTAACATAATATTTGCTTTCTTAAGGGAATACAGTTACACACAGCCAACATTTTATATGTTGGGGAAGAATAACTGTTCCCCACTGTATTTAAAGTGTGTTGATAAAAATTTACAAATGATTGCAAGTTATTTTAAGACCATTTATAAATTGTCAAAAACTTGTAAATGTTGTATCTGTTAAGCTCAAATTGCCTCTGTCATTAGTTACATACTTTGTTTTACTTTTGTTTTTGTTATATTAACTTTTATATTTGAATTAGTCCGTAGGGTTTAAGAGTGAACTGTTCCTTGCTTAAAATTTTTAGAAATACAAAAATATTATTTTTTTTTGAGATGAAATAACTTTCCTGCAAATGTATACTAAATACCTTTACAATGTTATGTAATAAAATTCCTACTACTGAAGAAACCAAAAATTTAATTAAGTTTGAGGAAGGAGTTACAAATGAGTAGTAGGCACTTCTGGATAAGGCAGTAGTGAAATAGTAGTAGTATATAGTACACTTATAATAATGACATAAACATTTGTTACATTTTAAATTGTATTTGATGGATTCCATGTACTACTAAATTGGGAATAAGATACAAACTAATGTTGAAGAAAATCATTTTTCATAATTTTTTTCTTTTTTAGAGTGAAAAACGAAGTTCTAATTTCATGTACTTGATGGTTGAGTTTCGATGTGTCAAGTGTGATGATAAGGAATATGGTATTGTTTATTATGAAAAGGTATTTTCCTTGGAACTGTTTATGGTCTCTAAAGTAGAGGGGAGGGGAAACATTAAAAAAAAATTACTACTGTTCCTGCTGGGATGAATTATTTGGCTACAGGATGGCAGCAGACAGCTGTCAGCATCAGTTGTTTATACACACACACACACACACACACACACACACACATCAAATCATTTAGCTAGAATAAGGTTACAAAAGCTGATCATATAATACATTTCTGGGTTACAGAATTCAATAAATATGCAAGAGATTAAAAACTTTTTGATTAACTGTTCTCTAAATTGGCAAGTAGGACATTAAAGCAATAGCTTCATTAACAATTAGTATCCACTTGAAAAGTAAAAAGAGGGTATCATATTTTTTATGTGTTAGGCTATTGCATGTTAAGGGTATGTTTGTATATAAGTATGTATATAATGTGTTGAAACTGTGTATGTGACCCTAAACATAAGTATGCTTATGAAAGACCTTTTAAATGTTCATTTATTTATAAAGTACTTGCAATATTAAGAAAACCATGTTATCAATAGTTTGAGTGGTAAAAGAATGCAGTTACAAATTTGCTCAGGTTTGTTCATTACCAAAAGAAAGTAGTTGTGTGTTTGATATCTAGCTACTTGAAAAATATCTATGCTTTAAATACTTATTGATGGGTCTTCATTTCAATACTACAGAAATAATAGTATGTGGAGTTCAAAAGCACATAACCTTCTGTTATTGTGAAAGTACTGAGACAAGTGCTTATGAGGATGGAGTCAGAATCAGTGTAAATGAGGACAGACTTTTGATACAGGGCATAAAAGAATAATATTTCGTCCAGCATAGAGCTAAGTTGTTCATAAGAAGTAGTGCTTTGAAATTGCATTTACATGTTAGTGTTATTTACTAAAGTTGTCACAAGTGATTTTTTTTTTATCCATGTTTTATAGCTGGTAAATTACTATTTAAAAGATGTTTTCATAATGAAGGTTTAGGATTTGCATAGTTAATTTGTGATTATTTTTCTGGTACTTCACAAGGTATATATATATTTCCCTTTATCTTTTACCCCTTCCTTTAGAAAAAAGGTTAAAAAAAGTTAACTTGTTTCTGCTTTTTATTTTATAAATTATATTCTCTGGTGGGGGAGGGGAAGATAGGAAGGTAAACTACTTTACACTCTGTTTATTCATTAGAAAAATTGTTAAAAAGAAAGGGTAATGAAGTGTGAGTGAAATTGTTTTGTTACCAATACATTTTAATAAAATCACATTTTTAATTTTTACTATATGTAATTTCATTAAAAGCAATATTTCCCACCCATATGGAGTTTATATTGCAAAAGCATGCTAATGGTGATGGTATTTTCACACTGGAGATGTGAAGGATCTTTTGAAAGATAGCTTTGATAATAGATGAAATAATAACAGAATAGAAATTAGAAGAATTTCAAGTATTTTTGAAAAGGTTCTTGACCCCTTTCTAACTGCTTCTTGAAAATTGCCCATAAATTAATGCCTGTCTACTTTTCCTGTCATATTTCCACTTAGTGTAAAGATTGCTGGGCCAGTGCATTGAATCTAATGGAAATAGACTTTCTTGTCACCTGTCTTCTGTGACAGATAGCCTTAGTGAAGATTACTTGTCACAGTTGGGTTGATAAATGTGTTTTTTGGTGTTGTGACTGAGAACCAGCCTGTTAAACAATAGCTGTGGGAATTTGTGGTTTTCTCTAAGACTCAATTACTGAACTTAAAGTAAAGTCACAATACTTCCCCTCTTTCAGTCTCCCCTGATTTTGTTACACATATGTAAAATTGAAAATATACTAGCATTTGGAAGTTGACAGAAAAATTTGATGCTAGGTATACAATTGTGAGGAAATGAGTTTCAACCTAAATTAGTTTACCCTTTTCCAGGATGTATTCAGTGACATTTATTAGGCCAAATTACCTTTCTTCCCTGAATTGGGTAAAAATAAAAGCCAGAGTTCTTAAAAAATGATAATGCCAACAAAATAAGACAGTTTTATTTCATAAGAATTGATTCTTGTTATTCTAGCTTGCATGGTGTTGAATAAGTGTCCTCTGAGAAGCAATGCTGCTGAGTTTCTAGTTAGATATAACTTTGAGTAAACTTTCCTGAGTGGAACTTAATTGTAGTAATTTGAAGAATTACCAAAATCTGCTAAGTGATTTTTGCAAGTAATGTGACACATCCATTGTGCCATATTTTAATTATACTATTTGATTTTTTTGTTCTGAGTTTTAAAATTAGGACATATTATTTTGACTCAGTCATTACAAACAAAGTTTAAAACAAAATCCTGACAAATATAGTCTACTGATTTTCCTGACATCATATCTCTAATAACTATATAATACAGGTTTTTTTATTGTTAAATTTTATTTTTCTCAAAATATTTCATCAGCAACAGAAGGTAACAAATGGATATATATATGTAACAAATGGATTTAAAATATAGTTGAAAGATGATAATTTAAAGGGAGGAATTATGTTATTTAAAAATTAAAATACATTCGAGTACACATGTTCATGTATTGTCTCTTGCCATTTGGTTAAATATATATATGTATGTATTTTTTGAATTTGTTGTATTGTGATCCAGGATGGTGATGAGTCATCTCCAATTTTAACAAGCTTTGAGATAGTGAAAGTTCCTGACCCTCAGATGTCTATGGTGAGTCACTGTGAAATTTCTAATGAAAGTTCTTTTCTCTAGACTGATTATGACTTACATCCACATCATACACTTTCTAAAAAGTGTCTCTGTAACTTCACTGGTTATTTAAAAGTGAATCATAAATTCACTTCAGCCATATGGAATCAGATTTAAATGGAATATTTATAAGAAATACTACCTTATCATAAGGCCTGGATAGTGCAGTGTTGGTAAACCATTTTAATTGTTGAAAGAGCTATAGAATGTGATCTTGAAATAGATTTGGAGAAACAAGTATTTGAAAGATTGTCATCATAATAGAAGGAGAATTTATTTATACCACGAGGTAACAGATCAATGGATAAAAATTTGAGGGAGATTGATTTTAGTGAAAAATAGGGAAGATTATGGGTAGTTACCTGAACTGTTCAGTTTGGATTATGGTTTCTGGGATGATATTGGGATACCCTGCTTATGAATTGTTGAGATGATAGCTCTCTCAGTAATAGGAAAGAGGAAGAATTCTTTCTTTGTAGCAGATGTTTGATTTGATGACTTGAGATTTAGAAAGTTCCAGAAAAAAATCCTTTTTAACAGCATAATATAAACTGTGATATTCACACTTAGAATTCATTTACATTACTCTGAACTATTTTATTCTTATTTCATTCATTTCTAATTAGATTAATTACCTTCCTAATCAGAACAAAGTAGATTGAAAGTAGTGCATTGGAAGATGAAAACATGATGATTAGGGTAAATACGACATGTATTTACCTAACTTCAAAGGAAGAAATAGGGGGGAAAAGGGAATAAAAATTTGGAAGAAAAAGATCACTTGGGAATTGTAGAAACAAACATCTTAGTACTTCTCCTGTTCCCAAGTGATCTTTTTCTTCCAAATTTTTATTC
>NW_011494809.1:928749-935214 GCF_000754665.1 Bison bison bison | reverse complement strand
GGACGCCAGGCTTCCCTGTCCATCACCAGCTCCCAGAGTCTACCCAAACCCATGTCCATGGAGTCAGTGATGCCATCCAACCATCTCATCCTCTGTCGTCCCCTTCTCCTCCTGCCCTCAATCTTTCCCAGCATCAGGGTCTTCTCAAATGAGTCAGCTCTTCGCATCAGGTGGCCAAAATATTGAAGTTTCAGCTTCAACATCAGTCCCACCAATAAATACTCAGGACTGATTTCCTTTAGGATGGACTGGTTGGATCTCCTTGCAGGCCAAGGGACTCTCAAGAGTCTTCTCCAACACCACAGTTCAAAAGCATCAATTCTTCGGTCCTCAGGTTTCTTTATAGTCCAACTCTCACATCCATACATGACCACTGGAAAAACCATAGCCTTGACTAGATAGATCTTTGTTGACAAAGTAGTGTTTCTTTCCAATATGCTGTCTAGGTTGGTCATAACTTTCCTTCCAAGGAGTAAGTGTCTTTTAATTTCATGGCTGCAATCACCATCTGCAGTGATTTGGGAGCCCAGAAAAATAAAGTCAGCCACTGTTTTAATAGATCTAAAATGGATACTGAGTTTTCATTATAAAATCAAATTGTCTTTTACATTGTAGATATAGGAAACACATGAAGAGTTTCCTTCAAAATGGATGAGTGTGTACAAATTTTGTCATATTTGAAACATATTACTTTCATATAACTTGTACCAAAATGTCAGGTAAATGAGAGGTCGGTTTATTTAGTGTATTTTTTTCTAAATAAAATGTTCATCAACAATTACAGGTTTAACATTTTGGATACTGTAATTAAAAAAATCAAAGATGTTAGACCTCTATTAAATTTTTTTAGCTTTAAATGCAGTTGAGAAAGGACAAAACAAACCCTTATCTGCTATGTTAAAAAAATTTAATTTGTAGCCTTTAGTATTAACTAAATAGAGGAATATAGCAAACATTGAATACCACCAAGCTGGTTTATCCCTGTATCAGACAATAAAACGGACTGTGTAAGTGTGATACTAGCACATGTACATATACACATAGACTGATAAAACTGTCTAAAAATCCCAGAAATAAATCCAAGTACATAAGGAAATTGATAAAGGTGACTTTTCATCACTGGAGCATAGTGCTAGGGAAGAACCATTTAGAAAAAAATAAAATTCCCATACCATACATTACCTCCCACCATGCATAAGGAAAAACTCCAAATGAATCATGATTTAAATATTGTGAAATGGATCCTAACTGGATCCTAACTGTTCATTGGAAGGAATGATGCTAAAGCTGAAACTCCAATACTTTGGCCACCTGATGCAAAGAATTGACTCATTTGAAAAGACCGTGATGCTGGGAAAGATTGAGGGCAGGAGGAGAAGGGGACGACAGAGCATGAAATGGTTGGATGGCATCACGGACTCAGTGGACATGAGTGTGGGTGGACTCCAGGAGTTGGTGATGGACAGGGAGACCTGGAGTGCTGTGGTTCATGGGGTTGCAAAGAGTCAGACACGACTGAGCAACTGAACTAAACTGGTACTTTACTGTCAGTGTAGGTAGACTTCTAAAGCTGGTTCAAAATCCAGAGGCAACAAAAGAAATGATTGGTAAATTCGACTATGTTAAAAAAATGTTGCACGACAACAACACTGTAACAAAGTCAAAAGACAGTTGAGAAACTGGGAGAAACTATTTGTGACATACCACAAAGGGCTGTGTATGTAGTATGTCAAAAACTCTTAATACTGGAGAGTAGAGGACCAAAAAGCCAATTGCAAATTAGGAAAAATACAGGAACAGACAATTCATACATGTAAAAATGAATAAAATAAGGTCTCTTTAAGCAAAGACAGTGTGTTCAAAGCTTATGATTTTGGCCATAGATACAATAGTCAAGTGTTTGGTCATTGTCACTGCCCTAGGCAGTTTGAACGAAGGTGATAGTATGATTATATCACAAAGTTGCTAGTAACTCCTAGGAAAAAGGAGCTTTAGTCTGGGTTGCCAAGGGAAATTTTTGGAGTGAAGGTGACACTTGATTGGCTAGACGATTTAAAACCTTGAATACAATGGGGAGTTAAGACAAGGGCCTGGGATGGCATGCACGTGTGCACCAGTGCCTGGTGAAGCATATGGCAAGCTTGCTTAGCTTTCCCTATCACCACGAGATACAGAGGAGACTACAGTTGTAACAAGAAGAAAATAGCATTATAAACTGGTCTTAAGTAACTATTTGCTTTTTCTGAGTGACTGTTGAAACTGATTATTGGTGAAATTTACATTGTTGGTTAATATTTTTAAATAATTTATAGGAGAATTTAGTTGAGAGCAAACATCACAAACTTGCCCGGAGTTTAAGAAGTGGACCTTCTGACCATGATCTCAAACCTAATGCTGCCACAAGAGATCAGCTAAATGTAAGAGCGTTTTAAAAATATTAATATAAAAATAATTGAGTGGATATTTTGATTGCAGCTCATGTGATAGCACATCACTTGAAAGTGATTGAGATGCAGGTTAATGAATCCTATGTAGTTTCAACAACTCAACGTTTCTGTCGTTTTATATCATTTTGGGGCTTTCAGGAACTATTAGCCCTAGAGACAGAGCTACAAATAGTATATCTCCTTAGTATAGTATTCTTAGAAACTGACCCTAAGATAACATTGTCTAAGAGAGGTCTTCTGTTGGCTTAACAAGATAATGTGAAGTGAAAGTGAAAGTTGCTCAGTCCAGTGGACTGTCTATGACCCCACAGACTATACAGTCCATGGAATTCTCCAGACCTGAATACTGGAATGGGTGGCCTTTCTCTTCTCCAGGGGACCTTCCCAACCCAGGGATTGAACCCAGGTCTACCCGCATTGCGGGCGGATTCTTTACCAGCTGAGCCACAAGGGAAGCCCAAGAATACTGGAGTGGGTAGCCTATTCCTTCTGCAGCAGATCTTCCTCACCTAGGAATCGAACCAGGGTCTCCTGCATTGCAGGCAGATTCTTCAACTGAGCTGTCAGGGAAACCCATTAGCAAGAGAAAAATTTATACTTCTGGTTTTTTGTTTTGATTTTTTTTTTTCCTTTTCTTGTGTGTGTATTGGTGGGGGCTTTTTCCTTCCTCATTTTTATTTTTTTTAAACTTTATACAAATTTAAGGGTTACTTTGCATTTATAGTTATTACAAATTGTTCTCTCTGTTCCCATGTTGTATAGTATATCTTGCAGGCAGTAGTTTGGTAGGGTAAAACTTTTGTTATTTGAGTTTGTTGTATTTTTCATAGAAATAAATTAACTGTAACAACATACTTTTTTATATGAGGCTTAACTTTTATCTATCTTTTTCTCCCCTTACACTCTTAACAATGTCCTTTTTGAACTGATAGGTGGGTACAGCAGATTTATGTCTTCCTTAGCTTCATGTACATTTTCCTTTCTTCTGTAGTAATTATAGATATATTTAAATGAATGGAAAATTTTAAATGAAATGGAAATAGATAGCAAGTTTTTTTTTTTTAATTTGATAAAGTGGTTCTTTTTTTCTTTGTTTTAGATTATTGTGAGTTATCCACCAACAAAGCAACTTACATATGAAGAACAAGATCTTGTATGGAAGTTTAGATATTATCTTACTAATCAAGAAAAAGTGAGTTTCTCGAATATTTTCACATATCAAATTTATCTGTAAACTTTGTTGCTAATGAGCAAAACTGTCATAGAAATACAGACTAATTGTCAAATTTTTATTAAAATGTTACAGAGCAAAGTATGTTGCTCCATTTCTTAAAAATTATGAAACTATACACCCAAAGACATATGTACCTCTTTGTTGATGTATAGACAGTGTCTAAATGGGTTAAGTCACAGAGATTTGGGTTCCGTTTGCAGCAGTACAACTTACTCTTTCTGGATAAGGTGAAGCAGATTTCTTTGGAAGCTTTGTTTCCTCATTTTACTAATTATGACAGCCCTTCTTCACAGGTGAGAGAATACATATGAGTAACCCGGTTGAGTCCTTAGTGCATAGTAGGTGCAGAGTTAAATGTTGTCTCACTTTTGTCTTCTCTCTTTTCATAGAAGTAAATTAGCTCTGTGACAACATACTTTTTTATACGAAGCTTATATTTTATCTTTCTTTTTGCCTCCTTGAGCCTGGGTGGCTGTCAAAGAACTGTAGAATTCTGGAGATGTGGCTAGTGAGAGAGTATGAGAACTATAATCTGAAATGATGGATTGGTAGAATGGCATCGAGTGTGAGATGAGGGTAGAGAGGGTAGGTCAGAACTAGACAGTGCCTTCCATATTGAAGCTACGGAGTAAATACATTTTCCTTCTGGGCTCACTGAAATCATTCCTTTCACGTGCACCTCAGCTATCTGGGGCCAGTATCCTATGAGAGAGAGAATTGTGGTGAAGAAGTCAGTACTCGGGGGCTGTCTCAGGTGGCACTAGTGACAAAGAACCCGCCTGCCAATGCAGGAGACTTAAGTGATGCACCAAGATATTCTGGAGGAGGGCATGACAACCTGCTCCAGTGTTCTTGCTTGGAGAATCCCATGGACAGGAGCCCGGGGCGGGGCTACAGTTCATAGGATTGCAAAGAGTCTGACATGACTGAAGCAACTTAGCACACACAGTCAGTAGTAGACTTGAGTATAGAGACTTAGTTTTGAGGCTGATTGCTATGTATTTTCATGAAGAAGCTTTTTGATTACTTTAGCATCTTCACATTTAATATGAGTTGATTCAATTATAGTGAACTTTAAGTCTTTTCTAGTTTATGTTGTGTTGTATGCTTAGTCGCTCAGTTGTGTGTGAATCTTTGTGACTCCATGTTCTGTAGCCCGCCAGACTACTCTGTCCATGGGATTTTTCAGACCAGAGTACTTGAGTGGGTAGCCATTTCCTCCTCCAGGGGATCTGTGTGACCTAGGGATCGAACCTGCGTCTCCTGCACTGTAGGCGGATTCTTTACCACTGAGCCATCAGAGATTAGTCTCACTTCTTCCATGGGAGCCTTGAGGAGCAGCTATAAATACAGGTGAAGCTTCGCTAGGTGGTCCACTCACCTCTTGCTGTGTGGCCTCGTTGCTTACAGGCCACGGACCGGTACTAGTCCATGGCCTGGGGATTGGATAAAAATCCAGTTACAGCTCATTTTAACTCTTCAGCTTTTCTTTTCTATCTTTTATTGATGCCTTGGGAAATTCTTTGTGGATGAACCATACTCATTCTCTTTTACATCTATAATAAGAATGAGAGAGGAATTCTAAATTTGCTGTAGCTTTTGAATGTTATTCTTTTTATCCCTGCAAGAAAAGGAAGGAATCACCAGCAGAAGCACAGATTTGTGATTTTTGTGTTTTTTAAAAAGATTGAGTTAGTATATGATACTCTACTAAATGAAGAATAACCTTATTCACAGAAATTGAATCTTGAATGCAGCAGTTTTGTCTAAAAATAAATAGCAAGATATTGAATTAAACCTGTTAAAATGTATAGGTTCAAGAATCATAGATTTGCAAAGCAGAACTCCCTTAGATCGAAAAACTTCCAAGGAAAATTGTGTAAACAAGTTGTCACTTCCCCCTGAAATTCAGTTACCTCTAGATATGTGTAAATATGTGACAGATTGCATTTAACTAGTTGATTTCAAGTTTTTAAATGGTAGGTGATGAAACTTCAATTCTCAGGATGTATTGTAGAGTTCTTATGATCACTACAGTAAGGTGAATACTGTTTTTTACTATTTGGAAGCACTTTTCAGAAAACCAAATATATATTGTTCTTGAAATGACCAAAGGAATTATTCACATAGCCACATTTGTATCTTTGTAATAATTTAAAATGGGTTTTATAGAAAATAAATACTTCTCTACCACTGTCCCTTAATTTATTTATAAAAGAAATTTGCTCAATGCCAGTTTCTCAGGAACTGTGATTTAGGTTATTTGACATTTGTGCCCTAAAGGCTGTAAAGATTTCCTAGCGAAAAAGCAGTGCTCAGGAAACAAGTTAGTGGAAATTGGTTCTTACAAAGTTATACTTCTTATTTATTTTTTAATTAAATTTGTTCTTTCCACCTATTTTTTCCTAAATGACCTGCCTTAAGTATTTCAGATAAAAGCCCTCTAGTCTAGACTTAACGTTGCACCTGAAAAGTTCACAGTAATAAGTTTGTCCAATAAAAGCAGTTAAATTTATGAAGTAGTTTTAAATTTATGGTCCGTAGCATGTACAAAGTGACTCATTTTTGTGGAACCAAAAGTGTGAATATTATAACTTTGTAAATTCAGCTTTTAACATGGTAAATGTCCTTTCTTCTTGTGGAAATGTTAATTAAAGATAACCATCATTTTACTATCTTTCTGTTATGCTTAGGGAACAAAACAGTAGGAATAGTCATATGGTGAAGGTGATGGTGATGCACACGGACCGCACTGACGAGGCTGCTTCTGAGACAGTGACGTCA
>NW_011494809.1:916179-928649 GCF_000754665.1 Bison bison bison | reverse complement strand
GTCAGGACGGTAGTCGTACTTGTGACTCCTGGCAAGGAGCTGATGGCATACCATGGCAGAAACGAATTCAGTTCAGCACACAGTTGGTATCAACTCTTGGCCTAGTGTTATTTAAGGCTTTGGGCTTTGAGATACTATGTCACTGTAAATTTCATATAAATTAAAATTGTTTGGGTGTGCCTGCTAAGTCGCTTCGGTTATATCTGATTCCTTGCGACCCTATGGACTGGAGCCCACCAGGCTTCTTTGTCTGTGAGGTTCTCTAGGCAAGAACACTGGAGTGGGTTGCCATGTTCTTCTCTAGGGATCTCTGCCTGGCCCAGTTTGTCTGGGGGAAAAGATAATTATAGATAACCAAAATGGAGAAGTATAGGGTAGTAACTGATAAAGGGTCACTGTCTCATTAGTTAATAGTTAGGTAATTACTAGAATAGTGATGTCAAGGAGAACAAGATTAATGTGCTGTGATATGAGGGAGGTTTTACAGAAGTAAGATTGGTCCTAAAGTTTGAACAAACTTTGGTGGTCATTCTTATTTGATGATCATGTTTCATGGGAAAGAAAAGCATGAGTAAGGCAGAGTATTAAGTTTGGGAGATAGAAATGTTTGTATGAAATGTTCTTTAAATAGAAAAGATGGAGTCAGATTGTAGTGAGCCTTGAATTCTATGATTCAAAGTTGGATATCACTCGCAAAAGGAAACCTGTAAAGCCAAGAATGTGTCTTAACAAGTGATGTTTTAAGGAAGACAAACCAGGAGGATTGCAGCAGACGTGACAGTGAAGAAAGACATAATTAGGAGGTTCATGTATGGATTTTGAGAGCTGTACTGGAGGGCAGAGGAAGGAGAGGAAAATGTATAAAATTACTTGGAGGCGATGGCCAAGAATTTGTCCTGAGCACCTGAAATAAATATGGCAAGTGGAAGGATCAGGATAAGGAGATATTTTGGTTTTGAATGTTCTGAATTTAAAATATTAAAATAGCTGTGATATGGTGATACAATAAAAAATAATATGTTTAGTCTTCATCTCTGGTTACTAACACTGAGTTTCGAAAACCCTAGGAATTTCATGAGTGGTAAGAATGAGAAGAGCATCTTTTGTTTTTCAAAATAAGGCCTTTTCAACTGTACCTGTATTTATGCTAATGAGGTGACTCTTGGAGATGGGCTCATTGCCAAAAGAGCTGCAGTTTTGATTAGAGGGTTGGAACTTTCAGCTCTACCTTTGACCTCTGGAAGTGGGGGAGTAGGGATAGGGGATTGGAGAGAGGCTGGGAATTGAGCTAGAACCCAAGAATAGTTAATGATTTAATCAGTTTGCCTGTGTAATGGAATCTCTGAAAACCTGTAACAGTGGAGTTCATAGAGCTTCTGGGTTTGTGAATGCATCCATATGCCAGGAGGTTGCATCCCTAACTATGGGGACAGATGAAGCTCCCGTGCCTGGGACCCTTCCGGACCTCACCTAATGTGTTTCTTCACCTGGTTATTCATTTATATATTTCATAATAAACCAGCAATAATAAGTAAACTAGTACTCTAAGTTCTTTGAGTCATTATAGCAATTACTGAGCCTGAGGAAAGTTAGTTGTGGGAACCCCCAATATGTGTCCATATTGGACTGATTTCTGGGTACCTGAGGACCCAGTGTTTGCTCTTAGCATCTGAGATGGGAAGCAGTCTTGCACTGAGTTCTGCACTGAGTATCAGATTTCAGTTAAGTTGCAGGATACTCAGTGTCTGCAGAGAATTAGGGTGTCAGAAGTGTCTTGAGTAGAACAGGTTTTCCTGTTCTACATGTTGGAAATGCAGAAATTTCCAAAAATTGGGTTGGTAGAAGTTAATATTAGAAATATGTATGATAAATAGTGTTTTCAGCTCTGAAGTGTGATCGTGATTCTAAAAGTAGGAGATAACAATGAGGTGACTCTAAGTTCAGAAAGGAGGTTAACAAAATATTTATTGCTATTAATATAAAACATGATAATACATGTGATAATGTTAACATTTGACAGTAACATCAGAAGCACTTGTCAACTATTTATTATGTATGTATTCTGTTTTAAACGTCTGTATCATTAACTTATTTAATATTTACATAAACTTATGAGATAGAGCACTTAAAAGTTAAATAATGTGCTCCATGTGACTCAGTAATTATTGATAGAGCTGGAAACTAAGATTTGAACCCAAACACCTTTCCTCTAAAACCTATACAGTTATCTGTGGAAGCCCTAGGTATAAAATTGCATTTGAATCCTCTATCTTTGTTTTATATAGATCAATAAAGCATCTTTAAAGCACCTGAAATAAAGTATCATCATTACTATTTCTGACTTCAAATTCTTATACTTCCTTTCTTTCTCATTCCTCTTCTTATTTCCACCTTCATTCTATTATATCCTTGTTTACTTTTGTCACATTTAGCATTATCAGGTTGTGAAATCTTTGTACAGTCCCTGGCAGCAGTATACTCCATAAATCTTACTAATAAATCTATAAATCTGAGAATCTGAGGGTTAGATTGTTTCAGTTACTGAATTGAGTACATCAGCTTGCTACAAGATTTGCTTATAGTAAGTACATACTGGCACATTTTCGTTAAGACTGCTGATATACTGTGAAGTGGAAAAGCTTTCACTGTAGTTATTTAGGAAGTATTGCTTTATTTCCACATTAAATCTAGAAATACATTTAAAAAGTAAAAAATAAATGCATAGAATAAGGAGGGCCGTCCATGTGCTTTTATGGAAAGAGAGCACTTAAATGACGTGCAGGAGGTACAGAAGAAATGGCTAGCTATCCTTGGGGAATGGGAATTCCAGTTGTAGACATAAGAATGTCCAGAAAAGCATTTGGTAGTTAGAAGAGAGTAATTTAATTGAAGAATGTAAAATTAAGCAGCTACTGAGAGAAGAGCTGAAAGTTGCTGAAAACTTCCTGGAAAAGTTGATATTTTGGCAAGTTGGCCTTAAAGAAGATGACACTACTATTTTGACAAAGAGCATAAGAAAGGAAGGAACTCCCTGTAGATAGGAGTTAGACTGTTATATATAAAATAGGTTAGCTTGATTGAAGCATAGAGGGGCAATGAGAGCTTATTGAGAATTAAAGATTTGGATTATGGTAAGAGGTATAAAGGAATATTTCGAAAAAGAAGCCAAGGTTTTAAAAAAAAAGGGCTTCACTGTCTGTAAATACAATGAGTACGTTGGAAATTAATCACTGGAATTTCTTAGGTAAATATCAAGTCTCTTTTTGTCAGATATTATACAGTAAATTTGTGCTATTAGTGGGAGGTTGTGCTAATAAATCACTTCCAACTTGAATATCTGACAGTTTGTGAAATGATTAGAAGAGAAACCCTTAGCTTGAAGGCTGTGCCAAACTCTAGATGTGTGGCATAGTGAGAGTCAGTCTGAGGGGAACAGTGGGAAATATCACCAGGAAATAATCGAAGAGAATTAGGAATGGATTTGAGACAGGAAGAAAGGAGGCAGGGCACAACCATTAAAAGAATGAAGCAGCCGTTAAGAACAGGATTCACAAAAACTGATTGGAACCTAAATAGGCCCAAGGTGGCAGAAAATTTGACTTCCAGGAGACCTTGAGCCTCATTTGTACTCACTGTAATACATTAGCTAAATAACACACCCTCTGGTGCCATGACAGTTCTGAGGCCAACCATAAAAGGCCACAAAGTCAGTGGTGCCCCAGTTCTGAGAATCTCTGCCCTTTCCTCAGAATAGTTCGAATCATCTTCCCTCTTGTTAGCCTGTGAAATTACCTAGGCCGTAAAAACTAACCACCCCCGTATTTCAGGGTCACTTGTGCCTTCTGAGACAGCCCACACTTTGTCTATGGAGTGGGTATCTCTCTACATAAATCTGCTTTCACTTTACTGTGGCTGGTTCTTGAATTCTTTCCTGTGTGAAGCCAAGGACCTTCACTAGGCAGCCAGTCCTAAGGACTCATTTGAGACCTGGAAAATGACCCTCCACTTGTGCCCGTTTTTTTTCCTAAAAGTTCAGGGGATAAGTCTTGGTAGAGTAATGGCTCCCAGGGGCTTGGGCTAGCTAATTAGTAGATAGTAGTTCCTTAATGGTAAGGAGAAACCATCTGGTAAAACATGCATGGGTTGAGAGTCAATGGATTTAGATTCCAAGTCTAGCCTGTCTGATATTTTGAGATGATGGGCAAGTGACTTCACTCAGATTATACAAATTTGAGCACTCCATAGTGCTTTTATCCCATAATTTAGTTAAGTCAAGAATAAGTTCAGTTCAGTTCAGTTTAGTTCAGTCACTCAGTCGTGTCCAACTCTTTGTGACCCCATGGACTGTAGCACGCCAGACATCCCTGTCCATCACCAGCTCAAAGAGCTTGCTTAAACTCATGTCCATTGAGTCAGTGATGCCATCCAACCATCTCATCCTCTGTCATCCCCTTCTCCTCCCACCTTCAATCTTTCCCAACATCAGGGTCTTTTTATTGGAACTTCAGCTTTCAGCATCATTCCTTCTAATGAATATTCAGGACTGATTTCCTTTAGGGTTGACTGGTTGGATCTCCTTGCAGTCCAAGGGACTCTCAAGAGTCTTCTCCAGGACCACAATTCAAGAGCATTAAGTCTTCGGTGCTCAGCTTTCTAAATGGTCCAGCTCCCACATCCGTACATGACTACTGGAAAATCCATAACTTTTACGAGGTGGACCTTAGTTGGCAAAGTAATGTCTCTGCTTTTTAATATGCTTTCTAGGTTTGTCATAGCTTTTCTTCCAAGGAGCAGCCGTCTTTTAATTTTATGGCTGCAGTCACCAACTGTAGTGATTTTGGAGCCCAAGAAAACGAAGTCTGTCACTGTTTCCATTGTTTCCCCTTCTATTTGCCATGAAGTGATGGGACTGGATGCCATGGTCTTAGTTTTTTTAAGCCAGCTTTTCCACTCTCCTGTTTCACTTTCATCAAGAGGCTCTTTAGTTCCTCTTCACTTTCTGCCATAAGGGTGGTGTCATCTGCATATGTGAGGTTATTGATATTTCTCCTGGCAGTCTTGATTCTAGCTTATGCTTCATCCACCCCAGCATTTTGCATGATGCACTCCACATATAAGTTAAATAACAATAAGTTAGGGAATGGGAATGAAGATTAATTTTATGTCATACTAATAAGTAATTGTGTTTTATTATTCAAGGGAACATTTTTTTGGAGAACTTGGTTAGTTTACTAATGAAAATGTTTTTAGTTGAGCGGAGCAAGAATTAAAAATTTTAAAGTTATCTTTGTTCAAGAGATGAATTCATAGAAAAAGAAGAAAATGTCTGGATATCAGCCAGCAAAGTGTTAGTAGGGAGATCTGGCGATAGGGATTGCTTTTTTTTTATGTTTTGTACCTGTTTTATGAAAAACAGGTACAAACCTTTCTTTAAAAAGCATTTATTGTTATGCAGCCATGAATCATATGCTCCAAGGTAGCTTCCTCACCTGACAGTCTTAAGAATTGGCTACCTTTCTAAAGAAGGGAGATTCCAGAAAGATTCTACAAACAGCCAGCTGAATCATAGAATGAATATACAGAAACCAATGCTCCTGTGTGTTTATCTATTTTTATACTTGTTTCTGTAGAGGTTTTTTTTTTTTTTTTTAATTGTCTCTCTTTTTCTGTAGTTACTTCTCTCTGTAAGAGAGACATACATATTCAGCTTTGTTTGAGTCATCCTATGTGAGTATCTAGGGAAACCATTGACTCTAGGATGTGTTCTTTTCTTTTTTTCTTTTTTTTTCTTTTCTTATAATTGTACCTTGAATGGGGTTCTACTCTTTTTGGCCCTGGACTCTTTCATTCTTTGGTTGCAATGTTTTATGTCTCACGTGTTGATATTGTAAAATGAAGTTTTTCTCTTAAGACATTTCAGACTTCATGAGACATGTCTCAACGATTTCCTTGTGTTGAGTCTTGCAGTATTTTAAAATAGTGAAAGCATAATGAAGAAAAGTTGAAGAAAATTTAAAGCTTCATAGTGCTTTGTAGTGCTCTGAAAAAAAAAAAAGTTACAAGAAACATGCATTTCCCACCCCCTCACTCTACCCTCACCCCTTGGTCCTGCATTTTTTTTCTCAGATTGTGTGTTTAGTGTTTATGTGAGGAGTCTGTCGTTGACTTTGTGACTCTGCCGTCAGGTCCAAGTTGAGCTCTGCCTCGTCATCCTTGATTCTCCCTTTCCCAGAATAAGATATTTCTAATTTTCAAACCTTTTCTGATTTTAGGCTTTGACAAAGTTCTTGAAATGTGTTAATTGGGATCTACCTCAGGAGGCCAAACAGGCACTGGAACTTCTAGGCAAGTGGAAGCCTATGGATGTAGAGGATTCCTTGGAGCTGTTGTCCTCTCATTACACGAATCCAACAGTGAGGCGCTACGCTGTGGCCCGATTACGGCAGGCGGATGATGAGGTGCTTTAGTGTTCACTACTCCTCTGCAACTGGGTACATTTTCAACTGAGAACCTGTGTGTGTGTGTGTGAGAGAGAGAGAGGGAAAGTTTTAGAAGGGAAGAGGATATACTATGTGTGTTTTTAGAAGCAAAATTAAAATATTTCTCTAGGGGCTCTTCTGTGAAATGAAAATTTACTTCCTGATCTGTTTATGATGGGACAGCCTCCCCCAGGGCATTTACCTGGCAGCAGAGCTTGCATTGTTCTGTCTGGAAAAAGGAATTCCAATGAAAAATGGTTTAATGCAGTACCAGCTAGGGAATAATTCAGATCCCCTCTATCAGTCAGTCTACAACAAGCCACATTTAATAGTAGTTTTCAAAAGCCTTTGGGGCCTTTAAAGCATAGAGATGCATGGTCATCTTATTCTTTTTCAGACTCCTCCTTTAAACTTTAAGCTACTACAATTGTGTGTGTAAGTAAATTTTTTTAAAGGTAGTTTTGAATCCTCTGCAAGAAGAAGACTACAAGCTTTATAGTGGCTGTTTATATACATATGAGGCCACCTGGGAAGGTTGGAAACTGTATTGACCCAAAACATTGCTAGATGTTGAATTTTAGTAATTCCTAATCAGGTAGATGAATTCACTAATTTTTTTATAACTTACTAATTTTTATAGAGGAAATGTGTTCTCATACTTAGCCTGCAAGGCTTATGGAACATAAGATGACTCTTCTTAAGCCTCAATATATGTATAGGAGTGCTCATCATGATTTTGAACTCCTAGTGGTATCTGAATTTCAAGAAGCAGAATGCCACATTTATTAAAGTTGATAGTTGTATATGTATCTAATTACAGTAAAATTTAAGCACTAAAGAAAGTAGTACTGTGACTGTTCATGCGTAATTTACCTATCTTCAGAGTTGCCAAGTCATAGACAATTTTGTTTTCATCTCTAATGCCAGTTATTCTCTCCTCCCCATTCCTTACATTCCACTAGATTATTCTGAGGCAATTCTCAGATATTGTATAATTTTTTTGGACTAGGATGTTTTTCACTCTCCTATCAAACAGCAGTTCCTAGCATTGTGATTCACCATATTATCTTCTTTATTGTTTTTTTTTTTTTTACTATAGCACAAGTAAAAATAAATTATTGCAATATTTATTTAAAATGAAGTATTTATTTTGAAATTCACTAGAAATTTCACTTTAGTCATTAAGTCTTTATCTGTATTTGACATGAGTCAGGATTTAGATAAATGTCTTGGGTTGTAGTCAGTACAGCCCTCCTCAACATGGGTTCAGAGTTTAAATAGAAATATTATATATCATCATTTTTGGTTGTCTGACTGCTGCTGCTTCTGCTAATTCGCTTGAGTCGTGTCTGACTCTGTGCGACCCCATAGACGGAAGCCCACCAGGTTCCCCCGCCCCTGGGATTCTCCAGGCAAGAACACTGGAGTGGGTTGCCATTTCCTTCTCCAATGCATGAAAGTAAAAAGTGAAAAGGAAGTCGCTCAGTTGTGTCCGACTACATTCTCTTATAAACTTAGAGGTTAAACATTTAATTGTCTCTGGAATTAATAGTATTAGTGCAAGTACTGAACTATTTATAGACTTTTTATAATTTTTGTTATGAGATAAAGAATGATGATAGAAATATTGCATGTATCCCAAACCGCAAAATATGGTTGTTAATTTGGGAGTGTTTTTTGAGGTTTTAGAGATGATAGATAGTGAGATGGTAGCTATCTCTTGATTTCCCTTTCTCTGAACTTGGTTCAATAATGAATTTTGTATACTCAGCTTAAAAAAATATTTTAATTTAGTTTCTACTGATTCTTCAAATGTACATTAAGATTTGAATTTTGGATTTTATCTGACTCTATGTACCCATATGTCTTTGGGAACATGTGTTATTCTCACCTCAGTTTCCTGTCCAAAAAAAATGTAAAAAATAGTGATAATAGCTATTTATATCACTTAATAGTTAGGAAGAAAAAATTACATGGGACAAATTTTGAAAACTATACTTATACATAATATGCTGAAAGATTATAAATTTATATCAATTTTATACTAAAATCATTCATGTTGCACCTTTCTTTTCTAATTGGTATAAAATGTCTCTCTGCTTTTGCATTATCTGTGGCTGCTGCTGCTGCTGCTAAGTCACGTCAGTCGTGTCCGACTCTGTGCGACCCCATAGACGGCAGCCCAACAGGCTCCTCTGTCCCTGGGATTCTCCAGGCAAGAATACTGGAGTGGGTTGCCATTTCCTTCTCCAATTATTATCTGTGGAGTAGTATGGTATTCATGGTTATGAACTTCAAATGTTTTTTAGTATTTCAAGTGAAAGTCACACAGTCATGTGTGACTCTTTGTGACCCCGTGGACTATAGCCTGCCAGGCTCCTCTGTCCATAGAATTCTCCAGGCAAGAATATTGGAGTGGGTAGCCATTGCCTTCTCCAGGGGATCTTCCCAACCCAGGGATTGAACACAAGATCTCCCACATTGCAGGCAGATTCTTTACCATAGTGAGCCCTTAATGTAGTCCTTTAATATAATATAATCATGTAAACACAGCATCACATCAAAGGTCACTTTGTCTAAACATCTACATCTTGGACAATTGAAAAACTTGAATGAAAATGACCACACTTTATATTTGGACAGTAATTCGTTCAGGATGCCATAGTCCCTCTAGTACTCAAGCCTGTATGTGTGTTACTTCATTTTCCTAGTGAGGTCTTCCTGCTGTTCATCCTTCAAGGAGTAGCACAGACCTCAACATCTCTGAGAAACTTCTCTTAACCACTGAAGGAAGCAGATGACATTTTGGTTTCTTTTCTGCTCCCACAGCATTTGGTTTGTTCCTTTACTGTTATTATATTATCATGTTTTTTTTTTTTTTTTTCTGATTTGCTTTCCTTTTAAATTATAAATGAAATAGTAACATTGAAGCTCCTTTAACAATTCCACTTTTCCAGCCATTTTTTATCCCCCCAAAAATAGTCACTCATATCTTTTCATATATTCTGTATGCAAATTGCAAGCATATATATGCATGTATGGTTCATATGATGAAAAGTGAAAGTCGCTCAGTTGTGTCTGACTCTTTGTGATGCCATGGACTGTAGCCCGCCAGGCTTTTCTGTCCATGGAGTTCTCTAGACAAGAACACTGGAGTGGGTTGCGTTTCCCTTCTCCAGGGGATCTTCCCGACCCAGGAATCAAACCCAGGTCTTCCTTATTCCAGGCAAATTTTTACCATCTGAGCCACCAAGACATCTCTTAAAATTAAGGTAAATAGGAGTATCCTATCCATGTTTTTAAAAGCATGCCTTATTAACTGAACAGTATAATCTTGGACATTTTCTCATATTCAACAAATACAATAACTGGTGTCTGTAAAGTCTGGAAACACAGGCAAATGAATATCAAGGCAAATGATGTCAAAGGTACATCTAGTCTGTAGAAAAACACTGTGGTTTTAGACTTTATGGATACCTATAGATCTACCTTATTCTTTTAAAACAGCAGCATAATATTTTACTGCACATTTATTTTATAACTTATTTTACCAGTCAGCCTCTTGTGGTAAGCAGTTGTTTTATTTCTAATCTTTTGCTGTAACTGTATTAGTGAACAGAGTTTTGTGTATGTTTTTCCATATTCTTGAATAAGTAACCTGCATTGAAATTGTTAAAATATACATGCCTTTATCACAATTTTTCATGAAATTTTTTCACATTTTAAAAATGTGAAAATTTTTGTGACAGTCATTACTATTATAAACTACCTCACCACTGTTATCTCTTATTTCTGTTTGTTGGTTAAATGAAAACTGCATTTTTATTTTAATATTTATGTTTTATCTAGTTTCTTTAGTGATGTCTGTTTATAGTTTTAATAGGTATTAAATGGGTCCCTATAATTTGTAGGTATAGCATCATGCTATCTGAAAAACATTAATATATTATAAATACAATATATGAAATAGATGCTGAATTCCTAATGTTAAACTCACCTTACATCTGTAACATATATCTTAACCAGTCTTTTAATATCTTTCTGAATTGGATTTGTTTAATGTTCTTTAAAGGCATTTTTAAAAGCCATATTTCTTTCTATGGTGTGGCTCAGAAGGAGAGAGATTCTCCATTAGAATTTGAGGAAGAAATAGCATTTGAGATAGACATTGAAGGAAGAGTAGAATTTCAGAGTTGAACTTGAGTTTATTTTCCAAGTGGAGAGAGCAATACGAGCAAAGGCCAGGAGATTGAAAAGTGCAGGAAAATAGAAAGTATTTCATTTCACTAGAAATATGGGATATATGTAGCTGTCTGGGAACCAGGGTCAGAACCCATGTCTCTAACTGTAAATGCCTATATGAAAAATTACTCTTAATTCAATAAGAAATAGTGATTTTGACATGAAATCTTGCATTTGTATTCTAAAGCATTAGAATTAACTTCTTTAGAAGAATGGCGATTACTATCTAGATAGTATTTCATAGCTCTTGAGAAAGTTTTCCTGAATTGTCTAAGATAGAAATCTGATTTTTTTGTTTGTTTGTTTTGCTTTACTTAAATGCTTATATCCTTCATGCCTGGAGGGATTTTATGTTTTTTGAATGTGACTGTGTAATGAACAAACAGCCTTTGCACTTAACTATTGAAGTTAATTTATTTTCATACAAATGAAGGAATGGGTAGTTTGAATACAGAAAGCAGATGACTAACGCAATCATACTGTGATGAGTGACTTAAAAAGATGTGTTTTCTTCTGAATTTCTCCTTCTTGGGGAATTTAATAACAGTGCAACCTTTTTGCTTTCATGCAGTAAGTCTTTTCTGTACTTGGGAAAGCACACTAGGTGGTACATTCAGCAGCATTTCCAAAGCCTGTCTGGTAGTAAAGGGTAGCAGTGAAACTGAATTACTTAAACCTCCTAAGAATACTTGATTAAACAATTTTCTGTTATATAATTTTTTTCTTAGAATATACATAGAAGAATATCTAGAGCTATAAGGTGTGATAAATCCTAAATAAGATAATAGAAAATCAAACATTTATTGATCCAATTAAAATTTGTTTTTAGAAGCAGAACTCTATATAAGTATTTTGATAAAGTCATTTGATTTTCCTGGCCACTGATACTGATATATTTGAATAAGAATTAATAAGGCAGTTATCACAGAGTGGACTTCCCTATAGCTTTTGCGGTAAAGAATCTGCCTGCAGTACAGGAGACTTGGGTTCAATCCCTGGTTTGGGGAGATCCTCTGGGGAAGGGAATGGCACCACACTCCAGTATTCTTGCCTGGAGAATCCCATGGACAGAGGAGCCTGGTGGGCTACAGTCCATGGGGGTTACAAAGAGTTGGACACAACTAAGCAAATTTGGAAAACTCAGCAGTGGCCACAGGACTGGAAAAGGTCAGTTTTCATTCCAATCCCAAAGAAAGGCAATGCCAAAGAATGTTCAAACTACCGCACAATTGCACTCATCTCACACGCTAGTAAAGTAATGCTCAAAATTCTCCAAGCCAGGCTTCAGCAATATGTGAACCGTGAACGTCCTGATGTTCAACCTGGTTTTAGAAAAGGCAGAGGAACCAGAGATCAAATTGCCAACATCCGCTGGATCATCAAAAAAGCAAGAGAGTTCCAGAAAAACATCTATTTCTGCTTTATTGACTATGCCAAAGCCTTTGACTGTGTGGATCACAATAAACTGTGGAAAATTCTGAAAGAGATGGGAATACCAGACCACCTGATCTGCCTCTTGACAAATCTATATGTAGGTCGGGAAGCAACAGTTAGAACTGGACATGGAACAACAGACTGGTTACAAATAGGAAAAGTGTTACGTCAAGGCTGTATATTGTCACCCTGCTTATTTAACTTATATGCAGAGTACATCATGAGAAATGCTGGACTGGAAGAAACACAAGCTGGAATCAAGATTGCCGGGAGAAATATCAATAACCTCAGAAATGCAGATGACACCACCCTTAT
>NW_011494809.1:887702-915938 GCF_000754665.1 Bison bison bison | reverse complement strand
ATGTATGGATGTGAGAGTTGGACTGTGAAGAAGGCTGAGCACAAAGAATTGATGCTTTTGAACTGTGGTGTTGGAGAAGACCCTTGAGAGTCCCTTGGACTGCAAGGAGATCCAACCAGTCCATTCTGAAGGAGATCAGCCCTGGGATTTCTTTGGAAGGAATGATGCTAAAGCTGAAACTCCAGTACTTTGGCCACCTCATGCGAAGAGTTGACTCATTGGAAAAGACTCTGGTGCTGGGAGGGATTGGGGGCAGGAGGAGAAGGGGACGACAGAGGATGAGATGGCTGGATGGCATCACTGACTCGATGGACGTGAGTCAGGGTGAACTCCGGGAGTTGGTGCTGGACAGGGAGGCCTGGCATGCTGCAATTCATGGGGTCGCAGAGTCAGACACGACTGAGCGACTGAACTGAACTGAAGCAACTAACACTACTCCTCAGCCAATTAAGCTTTCATTTAGTTTTTTGTGAAAAGAATCATATAATGGTAAAATCACATGTATTGCTTTTTGTCAGTATTTGGGCAACTGTAAAAAAGGTTGACTATGTCAGTATAAGAAAAAAGATGAAAAGAATATATTTTGGTATTAAATAAGGGAAAATAGCATGTTGGGAAGTAGTCATCTTCATGGAATTTTTTAAATGGTGGAAATGACAAAGAGTAAATAAGCAATTAATTGCAAATACTGGGCTTCCCTGGTGGCTCAGCTGGTAAAGAATCTACCTGCAATGTGGGAGACCTGGGTTCGATCCCTGGGTGATGATCCCCTGGAGAAGGGAATGGGTACCTACTTGAGTATTCTGGCCTCCTCTGGAGAATTCCATGGATTGCATAGTCCATGGGGTCACAAAGAGTTGGATACGACTGAGCGACTTTCACTCTCACAAATGCTGTAGTTGTTAACAAAATACAGAAGGAAAGATTTGTTTATACCTGAAGTATAAATATAAATATTTAGCCAGGGATTTAACCTGGTTTCTGGGCTTAAGGAACGGTGACTAAAATTAAACTGGTAATCACAATGTCTTAATACTACATAATTGAATTTTAACTGCCTGAGTGGCAATTAGAACTGGAAGATAATAGATGCTGTTGAGTTTCTTCAATTTGTAATTATTTTTGAAAGCAAAACTTTTGGCGTTTTCTTAATAGTCATTGGGAGGGGCTAAGAAGTACATTTATAGAGTATGATGGAAAATATTTCCATTCTTAACATTAAGGGAAAACTCAGAAAGGTAAAAACAACTTTCCTGATGCTTTTTTTTTCGGTATGAATTATCTCACTGTTTATCAGAAGAAGTAGGAGAAATTTAGATTTAGAAATTTGTTTTCTTCAAGCCAGTTTTGATAGTTGGAAGGAAAATAAATATTTCCTTTAACTGAGTGTTCAAATATCTACTTCATTGTAGTTTCCATTTAAGAGACAACCCAAATTCTCTAAATTCACTCAACTCCAAATTCTCTTAAAGGGAAAAAAAGCAATATAATATTTTTTAAAAAATCCCAACCAGGAAACATTATGAAATAGAAGCACTTTGAAAACTTAATAGATTGGAGTTTCACATGTGATCTTAGACCTAAAATGCCATTGCTGTAAAAAGGATCTTTTGTTAATTTCTCAGCTTTATATGAACCATCTCAATTATTTTTCTTAGTTTTTGTTTTTTTTTCTGTGCTTTTGGGATACTTTTTATTTTTTATTTTTATTTTCTAATAGAGCATGACTGATTAACAGTGTTGTGTTAGTTTCAGGTGTACAACAAAGTGATTCAGTTATATATATACATGTATGTATTCTTTTTCAAATTCTCTTCCCATTTAGATTATTACAGAATATTGAGCAGAGTTCCCTGTGCTGTACAGGTCCTTATTGGCTATCTGTTTTAAGTATAGCAGTGTATACATGTCAATGGGGTACCATTTTAAACAAGATGTTTACTGGTCACTTACTCTGTGCCAGAAACTATTCTGTGACTTTTTTCCTGTTAACTGATTTAATCCTCACAACTCAGTCTCTAAGGTTTATATGATTATGGCCATTTTAAAGAAGAGGACCCATTGAGGCACCAAGAAGTTCAGAAACCTTGGGACCTGCCCAAGGTAACACAACTGATAAGTGGTAGATTAAATCGTTTAACTTGATATTTAGGAATACCCATAACTTGTATGTAATCATTTGCATTTTTCTAATATTGGCTTATTTTTTGTTTGCTTTCCAGGATTTGTTGATGTACCTATTACAGCTGGTCCAAGCTCTCAAATATGAAAACTTTGATGACATAAAGAATGGATTAGAACCTACCAAGAAGGATAGTCAGGGTTCAGTGTCAGAGAGTGTGTCAAATTCTGGAATAAATTCTGCAGAAATAGATAGGTATGGATATCCAGGGAGGACTTATTTTCAAATCTGATAGTTTTCTACCTTTTCAGACTGTCGTCTTTTCTTTTTTCCCGGATGTACCAAGCCCTGGTTGGTAATAAGTTTGAAGTTCTACCAGTGAACATGGCATGTGTGCTCCAGAACACAAACTACTGTATTATAGGGCAGTGTTTTAAAAGCAAGCTATAGAGTCAGAATGCCTGAGTTAAAATCTTAACTCTACCACTTGCTAGCTGTGTAAACTTCTGCAAGTTAAATATTCTCTCTGTGCCCCTGGCCCTAGTTTCTCATGTTAAAAATGGGGATACAGCAATAGTAAATGATCTTTAAGGACTGCTGAAAGATTAAATGACACACATAAAGCATTTAGAAAAGTGTCTGACACATGGTGCTTGGTAAGTGTTGGATGTCATTGCTGTTCATGCAAAAAGAAAATGAAAGATGAGGCATATTAGTGGACTCAGACATTTTTATTGTAAAGTTGTATTTTTTATTGACTGCTTTTCACCTCTTTAGTAGTTAAAGCAACCTGTTAATTGAATTGAAAGTAGGCTATTAACAGTAATAACAGTTAAGAACTCCCACCTCTGTAGCAGACACCAGGAGATGGCCCATATACATTAAACTTGTTATTAGTAATCCTCTGAGGTAGGTGTTCATATCCCTAATTTAGACATGAAGAACTTAAGGAGAAGTAAATTCCCAAAGTCTTCTGTGTTGCAAATTAGGTAGAGTTTACTCCAAAGCCCTTGTTCTTTCTACTTTGCCATTTTTCTTTTCATAAAATCTTAAAATTTGAGATAAATAGAAACATTTGTATGAGAAATTCTAGACTTAGTGGGTATAAAATTGTTTTGTGAAGAAATCATGAGATTTGTTAATTACAAATGAGATCTAGAATTCAGATTATCTGGATTAGTACAGTTATTTCGATTATCACATGAGTTCAAGATTATATTTCTGAATTTTTGTTGATGATAATGCTTTTTTTTGTTTTTTTAAATCTGCTGTTTTTCACTTAGAAGGAAACTGAGAAACAGTGAGGGGAAAACATTTTTTTCTTATATAGACTCCTTTGTGTTTTCCTGTTTTTAAGAGAGGAGATCCCTTACATTTTCTTCCACTGTACATGAGAGGGCTTCAGTCTCTAGGCATGTTTACTTAACTTCATCTTACTTTTGCCACTTAGAGTGTTTTATTAGAACTCTAAGATTTTATGACAGGATGTAAACTATAAACTATTGTATCTGCTGGTCACCAATTTGTATGCTTTTTAAAAGATGAAAAAGAGATAGGAGTTGTCTTGTGGCCAAATATATTTGGAAAATACTGGCTTAAAGTAAAATGTACTTTTTAAAAACACTGTAGTATTTATCAGAAACTTTAATGTATGCAAACTTGCACATACATCTCAAAGATGAATCACCCATATTCTTTGACTATGGAGCCTCTTTTCCAGAATCTAATGTGACTCAGTGCTACCCAGAACACACTTCAGGAGATGGTACTTTATCCAGACTCACTTGTAGTGAACTGTGCTGAACATATGTATCTTCTCTTACAGAAAGAGGATTTTACATATCAGTGTATTATTTTTTCAGCTCCCAAATTATAACCAGCCCTCTTCCTCCAGTGTCTTCCCCTCCTTCTGCATCTAAAACGAAAGAAAGTTCAGATGGTGAAAATCTGGAGGTGAGTACAGAGCTTTTCATGTTTCCTGTAGGAGGGATCCTACCAAGTAAACATTTTATGTTGGTCTTGAAAATATTGATTTTGATGAATAATTACAACTTTATGAAATAATTTGGTTTATGATACATGTTTATAACTTTTCCTTTCAGCAAAAAGTGCCATCAATTCAGTTCAAGGCATTTTATTGGTGCCTTTGGACATGTTAATATAAATGGATTGAAATACAATGTAAAAATAAAGTGGACCTAAATATTTTATTAAGGAAACTCAGAATATTTATTGTTAACACATTTATGAACATTACTGGAGTTGTTGGTGTTTGTAATTACCTTGTAGAAATGTATGACTTTGATACTAGGGAAATAAACTAAGCTGCTCTTAAGTTCTTTTACCTAAGCAGAGGTAAAATTTTTTTGAGGTAAAACAGGTCTATATGGCTAGTGCTACTCTGAAAATTGTATTTGGGAGTACATTTGCTGAAGTTCAACTAGTATGTATTGTTGTTTTTTATCCCTGTGACTTCTAATTTGAGAAGAACCTTTCATATCCCTGATGCTGAAAATAAGTAATACATGCTTGATATTGGAAAGAGGTTTGTTTTGTTTTAAATGTATATATTCAATATCATTTCTTTTAGTCACATTTTAGGCATTAATGTTGTTAAATGAGTGACATTTGTTTTCACTATTAACTTTTAATTAGAATATGCTTGTCTCTGCCTACCTCTTGATATATCAGGAAATATTGAAAAAATAATTTTATATTACTGGATCATAGAATCCTTAAAGGAGTTCTTTAAGGAACCATTTAGCTCCAGTTTATTTTTCTCTTTCAAAAGGGACTGATTGACTGATTCAGTAAGCAGTTCATTCACATGTGTTTTTTTGAGTTCTGTGTACCAGAAATTGTTGTAGGTGCTAGGGTTGATACATGGACGGAGGAGCCTGGAAGGCTGCAGTCCATGGGGTCGCTAGAGTCAGACACGACTGAGCGACTTCACTTTCACTTTTCACTTTCATGCACTGGAGAAGGAAATGGCAACCCACTCCAGTGTTCTTGCCAGGGACGGGGGAGCCTGGTGGGCTGCCGTCTCTGGGGTCGCACAGAGTCGGACACAACTGAGGTGACTTAGCAGCAGCAGGGTTGATACAGCAGAGAAGAAAACAGTCAAAATCTTTTCACTTCATGAAATTCATTCTAGTGTTTGGGCTGATGATAGTCAATAATATTTATATGCCGTAAAAGAGTAGAAGAAAAATCAGAATAGAGTGATAGAGAATGTTGGGCTGGGGTTAGGTGATTGAAATTTTGAAAAGGCTGTTCAGGGAAGGCCTCCCAGGAAAAGTGACATCTTCTGTAAAGATGAAAGGTGAGGAAACAACTGTGTGGTGACCTGTGGGATGAGCACTTTAAGCAGAGGGAACAAGGACCACTTTTTGGTACTACTGCCCTGAAACATCTAAATGCATTGATCTCTACCTTTTTCTTTGTTTATCAGTACCCTTCAATGTTTGCTTTCCTCTGAGTACAGCTTTTATCCCAACTCATCATTTTAATCATTCTTCAGTTCCCTTGGCACAGTCTTAACCCTTGATAAGGCTAATTAATTACCTAATTTGTCTGTGCCTTAATACTTTGAAAGAAATCACATAGCCTAGCGTGTTGATATCACCATACATTCATGACCGCAAACACCAGGTGGGCACTCAACACTGGCTGACTTCCTACATTTCTCTAGATGGTTGCTCTCCCTGCTCTACAGTGACTCTTTCATACCTTTTCAGCCCTGTTCTTTATGCCCTGCCTCACAGTTTCTAGATCACAGTTCTGCCTCATTTTTAATGGAAATAAATAGGAGTCATTAAATAAAAATGGTTCCCATTTACCATCACTAGATTTACAGATGTGAATCTCTTCCCATTCTTTACTTCTGTTTTCTTAACAATGAATAATTTAACCATCTTGAAAGATATGCTCTCTTCTTTTCCTGGTAGAAATATTCAGATATGTTAGTATCTCTCATTTTAAAAATTCAGATATTGGAAAAAAAAAAGAAAACAAGAAAAATTCTTCCCTGATACCACGTCCTTCACAACAGTACCTAATTTTCTTTGTTTTCTTCATAATCAGGTATCTCAGAGGAGTTGTTTGTCCATCTCGACTCTCCTTCCTTTCTTTTTAGTCTTTAATTCACATCATTCAGGGCCTTTGTTTCCCATCATTATATTAAAACTTACTTTGCTAAAATAAAATAGTAAATGGCTTCAGTGTTTGTGGTTATGTGTATTTAAATTTCTCGCAGCATTATTCAGGAAAATAAATGACTCCCGTCTTGAAAAGCTGACTCTTTTCATGGTTTGAGTGATACCATACATCCCTCGTTTTCCTCTTCACCTCTCCAGCCGTTCCTTCTTGGTTTCCTTTGTCAGTACTTTCTTGTTGCTTGACATGAGTACCTCAGGGTACTCATTGCTAGCACATTTCTCTCTCTTGAGTTTTAGATTCATATATCCAGATATCTACTTGATTTCTGTTGTATATCTGACAGGCATTTCAAACTTAATATTTCAAGATACAACTCTCTCCCCCAACACTCTTGCTTCACTTGGAATTTCTGTGACGTAACAAATCAATCCATTTACTAAATCCATAAATTTAGGAGTTGCTGTCAGTTCTTTTTTGTTTCATACATCCTCTCCATCAGCAAGTCCTATCAATTATACTTGCAAAATATTGTAATAATCTATTGCCTCTCTGTCACCATTCAGTCTTCTAGACTACCGTAATAGCATGCTGACTGATCTCAGGTCTGTACTTCTCAGAGCAAATAGAGTCATTTTCAGAAGATGTAAAGCAGATCACCTCACTCTCCTGCTTTAGATCTTTTGTTGAGTGTTGATTGCTTTGCAAATAAAGGCCATACTCAGTAGTGTGACAGTTTGGTCTTTGCTTCCCTTTTCAGCCTCCTTTACTTTTGTGTTCACTGTTTGTTAGCTACATTGGGCCTTTTAAAAGTTCTTTGAACAGTGAGATTCAGGGCCTTGGTCCATACCATCATGCTGGTCGTGCCTAAACATCACATCCTCTTTGCAGCCTCTGACCTCGCAGTCCAAGTTATTTTTATGACTTCCTTTAATGCATCTCTCCTCCACTAAATGTTAAGCTTCCAGTAGAACCAGGAACTCTGCAAACTATGGTGTCCTTAACCTCTCTCACATATTGCCTGGTCTAGAATAAATATTAGATAGGTGGGATGGAGGGATAGATAGATGCATAAAAATCTGATCTGTGGCATAGATATGTAGGTGAAAACTGATAGGCAAATGTAGACTCTCTTATTTCCCCCTCGTGAATAGCAGATGGTAATATATAAATACATTTCTTTTAATTCTTTCAGCAAGATCTGTGTACCTTCTTGATATCAAGAGCCTGCAAAAACTCAACACTGGCTAATTATTTATACTGGTATGTGAAATAATTTTTTATTTTATAATCACTGTTTAGGACTATTTTTTTCCCAAACTAAACAAAAAGGCAGTTTAAAGTATGAGCAATCATCCAAAAACCTATACTGTATTTATATCTAGCTGTATTTCTTTGCAATTATGCTCATGGAAATGCTTGTTAGCATCACAGTTTTTCTTCCTTTCACTAACTTTCTAGGATCTAAGATAAAACTGGGTAAGTTAATTGATTTTTTTCAGTTTTATGTCTGTTTGCCTTTTATGCTGTTTAAATAGTGTAAGTATGATACTTTACTGTAATTCAGTATATTCACATTATTTACTAAAATACTGCAATCATGCTAAAGTAGAATTTGAAGTTACTTATCTTATAGATGAGGAAACTGAGGCAGAGGCATGATGTAGCTGAACTTGCTAAAACTTGAGCTGGGATTAGATCACTGATTTCAAATTTTGCCATTTACAGAGTGCTTTCAGTGACCTTTTCTCGTTTGTTCGTGTGAAGTTAAATAGGGCAAATGTAAGTATCTCTGTTTTACGTGAGAACACATTTCCTGAAGGAAAGAAAGAGAAGAACTAAGGTATAGAAAGGTTAACTGACTTACTGAGACACACTTAATATGAAGCATGGCTCCCTTTTGTCATAGAATTGTAAAGTGTAGAGAACAAGTAGCTTAAGCCACAGGAGAAATACTTTGTTTTTGGTTCAGTTAAAGAAAGCAGTAGGATTAAACACTAGACAAGAGAACCGTATTCAGTTTTTAGCAAACAAAAGGCAGAGCCAGTGGGTAAGCTCTACTTGAAGCCTCTGTACATTTGAGAGAACATTTTTTTTAAACTTCCCGACAAACTTGATATTTTTTTATCTGTAGAAAAGATCCGGGATTTAATCTTACTGCTCAGTTTACTATGTTTAACTGTGTTTTTCTGTTTTGGTCTTTGTAATGGGAAGAAAAATAATTCCATGCTTTTCTTTAGCAATTTAATATAATATTCATAAAACTACATTTCCCTCACAGTAACTTTCAGTATGTCCGTGAAAATACATCCACAGAATGTTTTGGCTAGTTGTTAATCACCATTTTAACTTTGAAAGGTTTGCTTAGAAATTATTATATTACCAAATCACTACTATTTCCTTTTAATGCAGCTTCTTGCTTCCTAAAGTTCTCCATATTGCAGTTTGAATTCTTAAGTGTATGTCTATTAATTGGTGTTAAGGAAAAATACTTCCTCGTAAAAATTTAGGTAAATAATTTAGAGTAAATTAAAATGTGTAGGGCACAGTGCCAAGGTTTTGAGTAAGTACTTTTAAGCCTCGTAGGTATTTAAAAATCAAGGTTTAATGTATTTTTAAATGTTTTACTAAGAATTCCTTTATAGCTATATTTATTTCCTTGTAATATTCATTTCCTTGTAATATTCATGGAAAGTTTCTCTGGCTCATTACTTGCAGTGTAGATTAGTCACTTATAGAAGCTGTTTGTACATACACTGATTATGTGCTGTTTAAAATTATGTATTCTTTAGATTTGAGTGTAGACTAGATTTCACTGTAAAATTTGAAATTAGTTGTGATAAAATCTTTGCTGTCTTATTTCAAGTAGGAAGAGTTTTCAAACCATTCTGAATGCAGCTAAACAGTAGGAAATCTATTAGGTGAACAGTTTCCAGTGAGGCAACAGTTTCTGTTCAGAAAGAGTACTTTGTTTTCTCTACAGGTAATAAACAAAGTGAAGCCCTAGCTCCCAGTCTTATAAATGTTCCATCAAACTTAGATTTGATTTGTGTTCTCCCACTGTATTTCTGATTCACTGATGCAATAGCATGTGCTATGTCTATTCATTCTCTGAGGAGTAATTGTTTTTCCCATATTTACAGTCCACATATTACATATTCAGAAATACTCAAGGGGGGAAAGAGCTATTGATGTGGACTTCTGACTTTGGTAGATACGACTTTTGTGGTTGTAGCATGAAAATAAGGAAATAATTTCAAGGAGTTGACTTAAAATAATCATTCTTTTCTGTTGAACCTGGACAGAGTAGTATAAAATATTAATCACATGTAATAGTTTATATGCTTCTCAGTCTAAGCTTACCCTAACAAATGTATTAAAATATAAATTTCAGTTGATTGTGCTATTTCATTTTGAACATTTTGAATTTCCTTGTTCATCTGTTCCCTTTCTGTTGATTTAAACAGGATTCCTGCTATAGTTGAATCCTTAGGGGCCTATAATAATACAGACAATCCTTTTAAAATAAATGATGTCAACCTTTTAAACCACAGAGAGAAGTAATAGCTTCTAATCTGTTAAATGTTGAACATCAGGATCTATAAATTGTTCCACTTTTTTTTTTTTCTATAGCTATTCCAGTATGTTGAAATTAAAAATAAACTTTGGCTGCTTTGACATGTTTTTCTGTAACTTTTAAGACCTTTCAAGGTAATAAAGTTTATTTACCTCACAAAATGAGATTGTCAGGAAAGTAGGTAGCCCACTGCTGTCATCATACAATGGGTACCCACATAATTTTGTCTGCATTTCTACTTGAAAATGACAGGTTTTAAGGAAGTTCAGTTCAGTTCAGTTCAGTGGCTCAGTCGTGTCCGACCCTCTGTGACCCCATGAATCGCAGCACGCCAGGCTTCCCTGTCCATCACCAACTCCCGGAGTTTACTCAGACTCACATCCATTGAGTCGGTGATGCCATCCAGCCATCTCATCCTCTGTCATCCCCTTCTTCTCCTGCCCCCAATCCTTCCCAGCATTAGGATCTTTTCCAGTGATTCAACTCTTCACATGAGGTGGCCAAAGTATTAGAGTTTCAGCTTCAACATCAGTCCTTCCAAAGAACACCCAGGACTGATCTCCTTTAGGATGGACTGGTTGAATCTTCTTGCAGTTAAGGGACTCTCAAGAGTCTTCTCCAACACCGCAGTTCAAAAGCAGAAATACATGAGTGCTTTGTAGAAAGTTCTTACTGCTGTGAACGGAGTTCAGAAGTGACTCAAATCTTGGTCTTCTTGTCTTAATCTAAGTTTATCCTTCATTTTGGAGATGACAGTCATTTTTATTTTAGATGGACTTGCCCTTTGTATCAGAACTTTGGCTTGAGTGATTTTGAGAGCTGTTTGTTATGTGACCTTTGTCACATGGCTTTAGCCATTGTGTTTACTTGGTAGTCAAGGGGACCTGAACAAAGCAATGGAGCCTGTATATCACGGTCATCTGTATTGCTCGTTTAGAAAGGAGTTGCTGTGTAAATACAGGAAAAGACAATGAATATACTAACGTGACAAAGATAGTAAAGACTTTAAAGGATTATTGTTGTTGTTCAGTCACCAAGTAGGGTCCAACTCTTCACAACCCCCAGGACTGTAGCATGCCTGGCTTCTCTGTTCCTCACCATCTCTTGGAATTTGCCCAAGTTCACATCCAGTGAACTGGTGATTCCATCCATCCATCTCATCCTCTGTCACCCTCTTCTCCTTCTGCCTTCAGTCTTTCCCAGCATCAGGGTCTTTTCCAGTGAGTCAGCTGTTCACATCATGGCCAAAGTATTAGAGCTTCAGCTTCCACTTCAGTCCTTCCAAGGAGTATTCAGGGTTGACTTCCTTTGACTGATTTGATCTCCTTCTTGCTTTCCAAGGGACTCTCAAGGTGATGGAGATAGTAAAGACCTCACTATTCCATACTGAGACTTTGCTACCTACATACTAAGGTGATGGAGATGGTAAAGACTTTAAAGAGTTATTGGCTTTTTTAAATTTTATTTTAAATTCGTATGTGTCCTGTGGCTATAGAAGGACACTTATGAATCCTGTGGTTTTCTTTGTTCAAGATTTAAGAATGCTTTCTTGAATTTTTGGTTTTGAACTATTGTCAGGAACATAAAGTAAACGTAGTTTCATGGTTTAGTTTTTCATACTGCTTTACAGAAAATTCTAGGTTATGCAGCTCTGAGGACTTCCAGATCACCTGTTATTATGGTACAGCATGGCACTGGGAAGTCAGTAGGAGAAGGCACTCAACTTTTACCAGCCTTTAAAATATTTCTGTGTATAAGACTATATTGCATATGTCAGGGCCCACTAAATATTTTTTAAGATACAGAATCTGACATCAGGTTTTTTATAACTTCTGAAGGGAGCTAGGGAGTAAGTTGTGAAACAGTGATGAGCCAGGTAACATTATCAGCAGAAGTTGTTGTGAGAGGCCGTACCTGTTCTGGGACGTTAGAGAAGAAGGAAGTTTTTAGTGTTTAAGAGTTCCGGGAAGTGATGGAGTGTCCCTGTGTTTGAAGTGTGGGTAGAATCAGGAAGGGTGGAGGCGGGAAGGTATTTCAGGACAGTACTATAACATGAGCAAAAGCAACAAAGTGGGGTAGGGGAGTCGAGCTGACTAGAGTGTGAATGCATTAACTGGAGACAGTGGAGGTTGAACCAGAAACTTAGGGCCCCAGAGAGTTGTTTTTAAATAGAGGGACCCATGATGGGACCCATCATGCCCCATCAGTGGGGCATGATGAAGGTAGTTTAAAGAAAAAAACTTTAGGATGATTATATTGATCAGTAAGGTGTTTGTCTTAGGGTTAGAGAAGCTGGGTGAAAGGTATCTGCTGATTGATTCCAGACAGGGCTGGCTAGTAGTGAGAACAATTCCAGGTGTTTGAAATGGGCGAATGTGGCCTAGGCTTGGCTTTAGGTCTAGAGGCCCCAAATTAAACACAAAGTGCTAGGAATAGTTTTAGGTAGGACCTGTGTTCACTGGTTTGGTTACAACCTCACTTTTTTCTTTTTTTCTTGTATTGAGGTGATCCAAACTGTAGCCCAAATGACAGAAATGTTGATAATGCCTTAAATTGAGAGAAAAATCATTCATTTAGTGTGATAGCTTCAGTTTTACACATGTTCAGTTATAAATGACAAGCAGTTTCTTGAAAAGGGGATCTACTGCTTGAAAACTAGGGTAGATGAATGTAAAAGCAGACCACCGTAAGTATTATGTCCAGGCATGGAAGTGCTAACTGTATAGTGCAAACAGATAAACTCTCTGTTCTCTTGAAGCTTACCTTCTAGGTGGTTGAATATTTCTTTCTGGACATAGTGTAAAGGAAAATAGTAAGCCCTGTGATTTGAGATTTGTGAAGTACTATCAGTTAAGGAGGTTAAGAAGTTTCATGTGGTTTTTAAAAGGTCAAACAGTGTGAGAGAGTAAGATTATTAGAAAGAATTCTGACCTTGGAGCCCAGAATCCCGGATTCTGATTTCAACTCTTCATTCAACTTAATTGCATCACCATGGGCAAGATACAACCACCTCTAAGTTTGCAGTTCAGTTCACTCGCTCAGTCGTGTCCAACTCTTTGCGACCCCATGAGTCACAGCACGCCAGGCCTCCCTGTCCATCACCAACTCCCGGAGTTCACCCAGACTCACATCCATCGAGTCATTGATGCCATCCAGCCATCTCATCCTCTGTTGTCCCCTTCTCCTCCTGCCCCCAATTCCTTCCAGCATCAGAGTCTTTTCCAATGAGTCAACTCTTTGCATGAGGTGGCCAAAGTACTGGAGTTTCAGCTTTAGCATCATCCCTTCCAAAGAAATCTCAGGGCTGATCTCCTTCAGAATGGACTGGTTGGATCTTGCAGTCCAAGGGACTCTCAAGAGTCTTCTCCAACACCACAGTTTAAAAGCATCAATTCTTAAAACAAGCAAGTTTCAAACTGTACATCATGATCCATTTGAAATAAATTTTAAGGCTCACAGTCTAGCTCACAATCTTGTGTTATTTAAAGAAAAATGAAATAGAACAATAACAAATATTAACATATTATTCATAGAATATTGCTTTGTGAATCTTTTTTCTGCGTTACGCGTCTGCATGCACACATGGGCTCTGTGCAACAAGTACTGATATAAAATGCATGTCAGTATGGCTTGTTCCAGTAATAACAACTGAAAACACTGGATTAGACAACCTCTAAAATCTAATCCAGGTCATTGTTCATATAATTAAGTGAATTGTATAAGCAGTGTAGGTTTAAGAATATATTTATATTTAAATTTTTTTAGCTCTCTAAAATCACAGTTTTATGATGGAAACATTGAAGATTTTATATGGAATTTCAAGAAATGAAGAAATTGGGTGGGAAAGGGAAAGTTAATAAATTTATCTTTTGGACTTATGTTAATGAGAAAAGCTTCAGAGTTTTTTTTTTTTCCCCCAGAATAAGAGAGCCTTATGTAATACCAAAAATATTACAGAAATTTTAAAAATATTTTTGTTCATGAGTTACTTGGTAGATTTGTGAGCTTATATGATTTCTGAAGATGTTAATGTTCTATGTACCTCATAAAGAATTAGGAGAAAATGCTCATTTTGATCCCAAAATTTTTAGAAAATCTAGGATACTTTACAAATTAAGGCATCCTTTTACTAATTTATCTTTTATAGAAGGTTTTGTGTGTTGTTCCCTTCATTTTCAGATTTTAAAAGAGTGATAATAAAATGTTACATTACTCATTATTTTTGCAAATGTGGATTAATCTTTTAATGGAAAGGCATAAATAAAATGAATCTGTGTTTCATTTCACACTTATATGAATGACTTAACCTGTTTTTAAGGTATGTGATAGTGGAATGTGAAGATCAAGATACTCAGCAGAGAGATCCAAAGACCCATGAAATGTACTTGAATGTCATGAGACGGTTCAGCCAAGCATTGTTGAAGGTAACCATTTAATGTATGGATTGGCGTATACAGTCCATGGGCCCTATGTGGCCCATTGCCTGTTTTGGTATGGTCTATGGACACGACTGAGCGACTGATCTGATCTGATGAGCTAAACATTGCTTTTTGTTTTTAAATAATTGGGAAAAGTCACAAGGAGAGTAATACTTTGCAACACATAAAAATTATGTCAAATTCACAAGTCAGTGTTCATAAGTAATATTGTATTGGCACATAGTTATGCTCATTTGCTTTCATATTGTTTGTGACCACTTTGACTACAATAGGAGTAAATAGCCAGAATGGAAACTCTGTAGTCAGCAACACCTGAAGTAGTTAATCCTTGGCCCTTTATAGAAAGTTTGTTGACCCCTAAGTTAATGAAACAAACCTGTTGATGCAACCAAAAAAACCCCAAATCTCTGCTCTTTTGTTTCACTCTCTGTTTTCTATTTTTATTTTTAAGACTAGGTACATTTACATAAATCTGGCAGTGATCATATTGCAGATACTTTACATGGACACATTTTCTAGAGATCTGTAGGCCTTTTTTACCTGGTGTTCTTGTGATTGTTAAGGCAATGTCTCAGTTCAGCCAGCAGAGGGTGCATGGGCCATGAAAAAAAACTCACAACATTACCTGATGTGCTGTAGAAACATTTGCTTCATAGCATATTTATCTGCTGTTTCATGTTCCATTTAAATTGTCTTGAAATTTAAATCACATCTTATTGAATTCTTTGACCAAACTTTTTTATAGTTCTCAGAGCCCATAGATTTGCTGTATTTAAACTGATTGGAAAATAAGCAGTTGGTCCTCTCTTCTAATCTCAATTCTGTCACTAATAGCCTTTGTCATCCTCTGAGGAAATTTTGGTCTCTTTGAGATTAAATTTCAGTCTTTTAAATAAAAATATATAATTGCCAAGCTGCTTCTTTCAGTGTAATTGGAGAAATTAAATGAGAAAATGTTATTTTATAATATCTTATGAACTGAGAATTACTACATAAGACTTCATAGCATTGGTTTTTATGGCTTTTATTTTACTAAGCTAGCATATTATATTGCTATCTGAGAACTTTTTTTTAACGATTTAATTTGTTGCTTGAAGATAGTATTGTTTTACTATATGCCCAGAACATTTTTGAAGAAATTATAAGCGTCCAGATATGTATTGAATCAGTAAGTGAATACACTTTGGGTCAATAAATTCTGTCTTGTCACACAGTTGCATGTGGGAAAAAACGTGCAATTTTTGATAGATGAGTATTCACTGACGACTCACATAATTTTCAACTGTAGAAGAGTTGGTGTTTAAGATAGCAGGCTTCTCGTTATCTCTGAATCAAGATAAATCTTTTTTCAGTATTACTTTGTGTTGAAGTTTGTAGTTATTAAATAATAAATAAAGGTCACCCATGCTATTGAAGAAACTCTGATCATTATGCTATATAGAATTAACTTTTCTTTCCTTTGAATTCCTTCAGGGTGATAAGTCTGTCCGAGTTATGCGTTCTCTGCTGGCTGCACAACAGACTTTTGTAGATCGGCTGGTGCACCTAATGAAGGCAGTGCAGCGTGAAAGTGGAAATCGTAAGAAAAAGGTAAACCTTCTGGCTGTGCTTTCTGTTTATGCTTAGAGGTGGTGGTTTAGTCACTAAGTCATATCCGACTCTTTGTGATCCCATGGATTGTAGTCTGCCAGTCTCCTCTGTCCATGGGATTTTCCAGGCAAGAATACTGAAATGGGTTGCCATTTCCTTCTCTAGCAGATCTTCCTGACCGAGCGATCAAACCTGGGTCTCCTGCATTGCAGGCAGATGAACAACATTAGTCTCACTGTACATCTTCACCAGAACTCTTATGTGACCAGTAGATCTCAACAGTGGGCTTAAAATGTTCAGGAAACCATGTTGTAAACAGATGTGTTACCATGCAGGCTTTGTTCTTAATTTAAGAGCAACAGTTGATTTAGCGTAACTCTTAAGGGCCTTAGGATTTTTGAAATGGTAGATAAGTGTTGGCTTCAACTTCAGTCCCTAACCAGAGCATCAGCCTGCCCTTTGAAGCTTTGAAGCCAGGCATTGACTTCTCCTTTTGAGCTATGAAAGTCCTAGATGACATCTTCTTCCAATAAAAGGCTGTGTCATCTGCAGTGAAAAATCTGTTGTTTAGTGTAGTAGCAACTTTTGTTTATTATTTTTGCCAGATTCTCTGGATAACCTTGCTGCATCTTCTACATCTGCACTTACTGCTTCATCTTGCATTTTCATGCTATGGAGATGATTTCTTTCCTTAAACCTCATGAGCCAGCCTCTGCTAGCTTCAAATTTTTCTTCTGCGTTCTCTCACCTCTTTCAGCCTTCACAGCCTTGAAGAGACTTAGGGCCTTGCTCTGGATTAAGCTTTGGCCTAAGGGAGTGTTGTGCCCGGTTTGATCTTGTATCGAGACCACTAAAACTGTCTCTGTATCAGCAATAAGCTTGTTTTGCTTTCTTATCATTTCTGTGTTCCATAATATCCTTCAAGAATTTTTCCTTTGTGTTTACGGTTTGGCTGTCTGTTTGGCATAAGAAGCCTAGCTTTTGGCCTGTCTTGGCTTTCATCATGCGTTCCTCACTAGCTTAATTATCTCTAACTTTTGATTTAAAGTGAGAGGCATGTGACTCTTCCTTTCACTTAGACACATAAAGGCCATTGTAGGGGTTGTAAGTTGGCCTAATTTCAACATTTTTGTGTCAGGGAATAGCAGAAGAAAGAAGAAGGACAGCTGGTCAGTGGGGTAGTCAAAACACTAGTAACATTTTATTGATTAGGTTCTGCGTTTTATATGAGCTTGGTTTATGATGCCCCAAATCAATTGCAATAATATTAAAGATCACTGATCATGGATCATCTTAAGAAGTATAATAATAGAAAGTTTGGAATATTGCAAAAATTAGCAAAATGTGACATAGAGACACAAAGTGAGCAAGTGGTGTTGAAAAATTGGCACCAATAGTTTTGCTTGATGCAGGTTGCTGTAGACCTTCAATTTGTAAAAAATGCAATACCTGCGAAGCGCACCAAAGTGAGGTGCAATTAAATAAAGTGTGCCTGTTATAGTATAGGAGTGGTTAGATCCTGTACTGATTTTGTATTGGATCCTATTTTATGAGTTTATATACATTGATTGAGGTGCTGTTATTATCCCAGTCATGAGGAAAAGTAGGTAATGGGAAGTTAAGTAAGTTGCAAGGTGTCCCCAGGTAGTAATTGTTGGAGTTGGGGTTTGTACCCAGACATTCTGAGTCCATATTTTTATATACAGTGTTTCCTGGCTTTCATTTTAGAATCTTAGCATCTTAGAATGCAGTTTATTTGGCATGGAAAGAACCTCGAGAAGTGACTTAGATGGGAATTCTTCTGAGAAAAAGAAGATCCAGAGTGATTCACCCAAGGTTACAGAACTGGTGATAATAACTGGCAATCTGTTCTCATAACCAGTACATTGATCTTGCTGTCAGTGGGGTCAGGTTTCTACCTAATGAAAACAGATTAACATCTGTTCTTCAAATGCTATTTTTCCTGAACAGTTGCCCAAATGATATGAAGGAATCAACTTGATATCTTCTCTTTACCTAATCCTATAATTGGAAAATCTTTCTTAGTGACCTTTGTAAAACACCAGAACACATTTTGCTGTTGTTCCTCAGAATTGTAAGAGGAAAGCAGAGAGGAAAAGGTGAAAAATTGAGTCAGAAATTTAAAGCAAGGGATCTAGTCCAGCAGAGATGTATGTGAGGAATAATGTTAACATTATAATAGTGTTAATAAGGTCAGGGAGGAGAAAATAGACTGAAGAGAAACACATTTTTATTGAGTTGGCATTTTCTTTGTTTTTGAGAAGAATTAAAAATCCTGGTTAAATTCCTACTGCCATTCCTCCTGGAGCCCTTCTCCCCAGAGGTGCCCGTGTGAGAAGCAGTGTGATCCCAGTGCTCACAGCAAAAGCATGCCTGTTCTCGTGACTGTCAGTTTGTTTAAACCACACTTTGTTCTTATGTGACTCTTCTATTCACCACATGCATGAACCTCTAGCTACACCTCAAATTTTGGCAGTCTGGAAGATGACTGCTTCCTGGAGATACCACTTACAGTCCCTAAAACACATTTTGTATTTGCCACATACTGCAGAACACATTGTTTTGCCTGTGTTTTAAATCAGACAGTCCCAAATGTAGTGTTAACATTGGCTAAAACTCTTCTCAGACATTTTTTCATGATGATAAGAAAAGGCAAACTTGGTTTTTATTTACATAGTTTTACTAGAAACAAGCCCCCACATTTAAGTGCAAGGCCAAGAGGATGCTCCACCACCATTATTTGCGTTATTACCAGGAATAATGAATTGACTACAGTTAATAATTTAAAATCATATGTAATGCTTTTCCATCCCTCATAATGAAGTTGGGAGAGACTTGTCTTAGTGAGTCCAGCAGTGGTAAATGTGTCGCAAGGGAATCCATGAGTTAGGTTTCAGATGGTAAAACAGATACTAATACTGTTGCTACCTTCTTTCCTTTGCTGATGTCATTTAGGAAAAATTCTCTTGATTCAAGTCTTTGAATCTAGATGTTTGAGTTCTAATAAAAATACATTAATTCCACATTTAAAAACAAAGCTTTTATTTTAAATATTAAGTATTGTCTTTCACTTCATAATTCTTTAGATTATAATATATATTCTATAAAAATATATTGCATGCCTATTGTGTGCCAAGCACTCTTTTTAGAGTCTGGGATACAGTGGTGACTATAAAAATCCCTACCTTTATAATGTAAGGAGCTTACATTCCTGTTGGAGGAAAAAGTTAACAAAATAAGTTAAAATATATTATATGCTATATAGTGTCTTATGCTATTGAGGAAAATAAAGCAGGAAAGGGGAATAGGTAGTGCCAGGTTCAAGTATTAAGGCAGTGGTTCATTTCTCAATGGAATGATCATGAAGGCCTCACTAAGAGTTGACATTTGAACAAAAACCTGAAGTAAGTCGGGGAGCACACCATGTGAATATCTAGAGAAGATTATTTCAGCAAGAGGAACCGCAAGCACGAAGGCCCTAATGTGGGAGCATGTGTGACATGTTTGAGAAATAGGAAGAAGTGCAGTGTATTTGGTCAAGTTTTCTCCCCTTGAAAACAAGCTTACTTATTTAAAGAATGCTAGACTCACAAGGTTTCCCAAATGGCGCAAGTGGTAAAGAATCTGCCTGCTAATGCAGGAGATGCAAGGAAGGTGGGTTCCCTGGACAGAGGAGCCTGGTGGGCTACAGTCCATGGGGTTGCAAAGAATTGGACAGACTGAGCATGCACGTGTGCACGCACACACACACACACTCTCTCTCTCTCTCTCTCTCAGTCTCTCTCTCTCTCTCAATCTCTCTCTCTCTCTCTCACAGCTTTCCAAGGAAATAGATTGTCCTTTTGAAATTGAATAGGTGGGCTTGGTCTAAACATTATAAATGCTGCTAAGTGAGAAAAGTGTTTCATCCTGACTTGAACTGCTCAGTTTCTGAAATATTGGCTTAATGCAGTATGTATGTGAGCTAAAGAAAATAAATAAATGATTATAAGAGTTTGAGCAAGCTCTGGGAGTTGGTAATGGATATGGAAGCCTGGCGTGCTGCAGTCCACAGGGTCACAGAGTCAGACACAACTGAACTGAACCTGATATCTTAGTAAAAGTTTCATCAGACAGAATCAATGAATAGTAAAATATAGGGTCCAAGTTCCTCCAAGTAAATTGAGTTTACTTTTTAAACCGAAAATACACAGTGAAACAGCTAATGAAATTCTTGCTTAATATCTGGTCATGTGAAATTAAGCTTCAAATGAAATTAATCTCTTTGTGACTTCACAAGTCCTTTTAAAGCAGAAATTATATCTTTAAGTTCAGCCTGAGAATATCCCTGATTCTCAGTTGCAGCAAGAGAAACATATTCCCTGACCTCTGAGAGTCTAGCATTTCATAGGTCAGGGGATCGTGCCTTACAAAGCATGCTGCTGTTATTCTCAGGTGGATTATAAGTGCTTTTCTCTCACACATACTAACTCCTTTATGTTATGTTAGTTCACATAGCCTTTTATGGTGCTTTGCAAATATTTTAAAGTTAATGTTGTCGGTCTTTTACATCCTTACCATATGCTTTAAAAGCCACTTTTCCATTTTAACCTAATTAGTACTTTATAACTTGTTCTCCTAGAATGAGAGACTACAGGCATTGCTTGGAGACAATGAAAAGATGAACCTGTCTGATGTGGAACTTATCCCATTGCCTTTAGAACCTCAGGTGAAAATTAGAGGAATAATTCCAGAAACAGCTACATTGTTTAAGGTAATTGTGGTGGATCTTTGATATCTATGACTGGAGCTGATTCTTTAAAGCTGAATCAGAGACTCTACGTTTGGGGGAAAAAAATGCCTTTTATTTATCAGTGTGTTTTAAGATCTTTTTGTAATACCTGTGGACATTTTTATGTGAAATGTATGAAGTATTTTTATATCACTGGGTTTTTTAATGTTTAATTCTTTGAACTATTTATTAATCAGAGCCACACCTGTCTTTTCCCATGTAAGCTTAAAAAAATAAATTGAATTGCACACTTAGGCATTTACTTTATAAATTCCTGTGGTTAGATAAGAATTCCAGTTACCCTTTTATAAAATTTTTCAATTTGGTATCTGTTCCTATGACTTAAATATTTTCTCATCTTTTTAAGTGATAATTCTCTTTAGTCCATAACAGCATGTGCCTGGCTTTCTTTTGGCTGGCCCCCACTTGAATAGTTAGAAAGGACTGGAGGCAGCTGCCTTCTCTAAGCAGACCAGAGGGCTGAGATCATTCCTTGTGAAGCTTCATTGAGACATGATGTCATAGGTTGTCTGCGTCTAGGGTTGGAAAAGGGGGAAGTTGCATTGGAATATTACTTTCTATTGGGTAAGAAAGGCCTCATAGATCTCTCCTTTGGATATATTTTAAAAAGGGTATGATTACAATAAGAAATAGTTCAGATTTTTTTTTAAGGGTGTGATTTGAAAGGCCACCTATGGCAGCCCAGCATGCACAACTGCAATATGTTTCAAAAAGCAGTACTTTAACCTTACTGCATGTTATGGACTGATAGTGTCTATTCTTCTAAAAATTATTCTATTGCATCAGTTTTTAAATGTTGTTTGCAACCTGTTTAGTTCGTTTTAAGACTCATTGAGTTATAAACCTGCATTTTAAAAAATACTGGTTATAGGAGAGAGAATACAAGTATTTCTTAGTTCATGCTAGAACTCCCAAATAAGATCTAATATTCTCATTCCCTTAGGACTAACCAAGAACAGTGTTTTATCATTTTTTTAAATTAAATTTATTTATTTTAATTGGAGGCTAATTACTTTACAATATTGTATTGGTTTTGCCATATATCAACATGAATCCTCCACGGGTGTACACGTGTTCCCCACCCTGAACCCCCGTCCCACCTCCGTCCCCATACCATCCCTCTGGGTCATCCCCGTGCACCAGCCCCAAGCATCCTGTATCCTGCATCAAACCTGGACTGGTGATTCGTTTCTTATATTATACATGTTTCAAAATGTTTTATCATTTTTTAGCAAACAGGATGAAAAAGAATATTTAAGACATAGAGCTGGAGTAAAAGTGCGATATGAGAATCTGTCGCCATTGTTAGGTAGATTCTGGATCCATTTTTTTCCTTAAATAATTTTATAATTATGTAATAATACAAAGTATAGATGGTCAATAAGATATCATGGGATATCTTTTTAATCCTAATGTTCAATTCTGAATTTTTTCTTCTAGCCTTTATTAAATAAGTGGACATTCTTGAAAACTCTGAATTGGAGTTTAGGACTAATGGTTCTAGGGCATTTACTGCATAACTCTAGGATTATAATTCTTAACCATTTGGGGGTCATGAGTTTAAGAGTCCAATGAAAGTGATGGATTAGATATTTTAGAAAGTTACCTGGAATGCTTGTACATACGCTGAAATGTCTGCACAGAATTGTAGCAGAATCTGTGAATTCTTGTTGCCCTTCTATGAACTCCTTAGAGCTGAAAAGGTTATGGACTTAGTTTTCAATATTTTTAAACAGTATTTTGTTAGACTCTAGCTTAAGAACAAAAGCTAGGTCTCTGTGGGGAGTGAGCCCCTTAAGGCACTGGGATTAGTGCCTAGTTATCTTTAGATTGTCATATGTTTACACTAGATTTCAGATGTACTCTAAATTTCAAAATCAGATCCAAATCGGAGTAGGGAAGTTATAACAAAGAACATCTTGCTTATCATTTATCTTCAGGAATTTTGCTTCCAGTTGTTTTCTTGAGCGTTTGTGAGTAGGGTACAGGGATAAAATATATTTACCCTGAGGTGATCAAAGGATACTACAACTATTTGAAGTTTTAATTCACTAAAGGTTGTAGTTTCTAAACTTACATTCTTTGAAGGATTTTTGATGCTTTTCCCCTAACATTTTATAGTGAAGTTTTCAAACATACAGCAAAGTTGAAAGGCTTTCACAGTAACCAACTATATACTCACTACTTCTGTTCTGTTAGTAACATTTTACTGTACTGTTTTTGTCACACGTCTGTTCATCCCTCTATCTGATATTTTTTATGCTATTATTTCTCATGGTCTGTAGAAATTAATATTATTATTTGCTTTGTCAGACTCATTTCTTTTCTTTAGATTATTATAAGTTTCTCCACATTTCCATCTTATATAATTTGAAAATAATATTTTTATTTCCAGAGTGCTCTTATGCCTGCACAGTTATTCTTTAAGACTGAAGACGGAGGCAAATATCCAGTTATATTTAAGCATGGGGATGATTTACGCCAAGATCAACTTATTCTCCAAATCATTTCACTCATGGACAAGGTGAGCATAACCTTATGTTGGTAGGGAACATGTTTTCATTTCATAAATCAGTGGATTAGTGGATAGGCTATGCATGGATACAGAATTACATGTACCTAGAATTATATAATATTCAGGTACAATCCTGGAGAGCTGAACAATCTCCACTTGATCTTGAACAAATGGAGTTGTTATTGTATTACTGCAGATGGCTCTTAAGATGAGTATAAAATGAAACTGCATGTGTTCCTTTTTATAAAAACTTTTTCACAGTTCTTTCAGTGTTGGATTTAGTAATTTTCTTCCTCTTAGTCAATTAAATCTTCTTTCTTAAATCCTGTTTCTGTCCATGGATTTTAAAGAAACATATTTGTCTTCATTTCCTTATTTGGAGTTCTAAAATACTTCATGACCAGTAAGGCCTGCATAAATCCTTAGGGGGAACCCCCTATCAGTGAAAATTGACAGTGATTTAAAACAAGATAAAGAGATGTATTAAACTGCTATAATACTTACTACAAAACTATTTCATAACATTTTTTCATTTGTTTAATATGACTTTTGATCTTAAGCTGCTACGAAAAGAAAATCTGGATTTGAAGTTGACTCCCTACAAAGTATTAGCCACTAGTACAAAGCATGGTAAGTTTATTTTTTAACAATTATTTATTTCAGTGTCCAATGAGTATATTTTTCCTTTTTAAATTGGAAATTGTTAAGAACATTAGGGATTGAACTCATTTGTAACACTGAAGACTAGTCGGGCCTTCCTGGCTATCTACCTTCCCTCCTTCCCTTTCTTTTTATACCTCTTGAAATCATTAAACAGCATATTTGGGAGAAAAATGAGAACCTTTATGATATATTTCTTTGGATTCAAAACTGTTTCCAAACCACAGTAGTTTTCTCCTGTGGTAATCTGTATCTGAAATTATTGTTTTTGTTATCGTTCAGTTACAAAGTCATCTTCAACTCTTTGCACCTTCATTCACTGCAACATACCAGGCTCCTCAGTCCTCCACTATGTCCTGGAGTTTGCCCAGATTTGTGTCTATTGAGTCTGTGATGCTACCTAACCATCTCATCCTCTGCCGCCCCCTTCTCCTTTTGCTTTCAATCTTTTCCTAGCATCAGTGTCTTTTCCAGTGAGCTGGCTCTTCACATGAAGTAGCCAAAGTATTGGAGCTTCAGCTTCAGCATCAGTCTTTCCAATGAGTATTCACAGTTGATTTCCATTAGGATTGGCTGGTTTGATCTCTCTACAGTAAAAGGGATTCTCAGGAATCCTCCCACACCACAATTTGAAAGCATCAGTTCTTTGGAACTCACCCTTCTTTGTGATCCAGCTCACATCCCAACATGACTACTGGAAAAACCATAGCTTTGTTTATATAGACCTTTGTCTTTGATGTCTCTGCTTTTTATTACACTGTCCAGATTTGTCATAACTTTCCTTCCAAACAGCAAACAACTTTTAATTTCATGGGTGCAGTCACCATCTGCAGTGATTTTGGAGCCCAAGAAAATAAAAACTGTCACTGCTTCAACTTTTTCCCCTTCTATTTACCATGATGTGATAGGACTGGATGCCATGATCTTAGTTATTTGAGTGTTGAGTTTTAAGCCACTTTTTTCACTCTCTTTAACCCTAATTAAGAGGCTCTTTAGTTCCTCCTCACTTTCTGCCTTTACAGTTGTATCATCTGCATATCTGAGGCTGTTGATATTTCTTCTGGCAATCTTGATTCCAGCTTGTGATTCATCCAGCTTGGCATTTTGCGTGATGTACTCTGCATATAATCATTATTGAGAGTTACTAAAACCTAGAAAGGCTTTGTATTGAGCCCTGCTTATGCAAACCACTCATCAGATGCTGTTGCTTTTATTCATTGATTTTTTTTTTTTTTTTAATATATATGTCTAACTTTCTGAGATTGAGTAACCTCTGGAAGTTTGGCAGAAGATTCCCTCAGAATGCTTGCCTAATGTGTATTGTAAATTTTATAATCTTGTTACTCTTAGAGCTTCTTACCTTTAGATTAGGTACCTTGGAGAAACAAGTACCTGTTTTATTTTAGGCTTTCTGCCTTTCTCCTTGTTATTCCCAAATCTTTCTGGCGGTTTAATTTCTTATATGTTCTATTACTATCCTACATAAATTGATTTACTTAGTTTTTATTTGCTCCTGGAACCAAGACAAAAGTCTTAGCTTAGTTTATTAGTTCTTGTGTGGTATAACATACCTCCACGCCTCTCTGTGACACCTCTTTTTTCCACTCTCCTTGCTTCTTAGACTTTAGCCACACCATCTACCTTCCATTTTCGCAAACGTACCATGCTCTTCTTAGCCTTATATTATTGTTATCTTTAATATCCTTTCCACTTTATTTATACATCTTTATTATCCTTCAAAACACAGTTCAGATGTCAGAGGTCCTCTGATCCCTATTGTAATATAGGTCTCCCTTTACTATTCCTTTTCATAGTGTCCTTTCATTCATAGTTTTTATTCCAATAAAACTTGCAAACTTGTGAGATCTTTGAAAGCAGGTCAAAGCTCTATTTTTGCTTACCTGCAAAATTCTTGCTACCTACTAGAAAAACTATGAATATATGTTTAAGTGCATTGATGCAGACTGTTTAGTATTTATCATATGGGAATAAATGAGATGCTTCTTACTCTAAAGTAATGCGCAGTCTCCTAATTTGCATGCAAATAATTACGTGTCATTGTTTAGTCACTTAGTCATGTCCAACTCTGCAACCCTTCGGACAGTAGCCTGCCAGGCTCATCTGTCCATGGGATTTCCCAGATAAGACTACTGGAGAGGGTTGCCATTTTCTTCTACAGAGGATCTTCCTGGCGCAGGGATTGAATTTGTGTCTCTTGCATTGGCAGACAGATTCTTTAACACTGAGCCACTGCTGCTGCTGCTGCTAAGTTGCTTCAGTCGTGTCCGACTCTGTGTGACCCCATAGACGGTAGCCAACCAGGCTCCCCCGTCCCTGGGATTCTCCAGGCAAGAACACTGGAGTGGGTTGCCATTTTCTTCTCTAATGCGTGAAAGTGAGAAGTGAAAGTGAAGTCGCTCAGTCGTGTCCGACTCTTAGCGACCCCATGGACTGCAGCCCACCAGGCTCCTCCATCCATGGGATTTTCCAGGCAAGAGTACTGGAGTGGGGTGCCATTGCCTAGGGCAGCCCAATTATAATGTAAGGCTTACCAAAACCATATCATAGTTGTTTATGATTCTGAAATACTTCCATCATTGAACTTTGATTTTTTTTTTTTTCACAGATTTGTAGTTTTATCCTACTTTTGTTGTCCCTGGACTTACAGGTTTACTTTTTCTCCTTATTCTCCTGTATACTATCCTCCTCCCCTTCTTTTTGGTAGTTCAGATAAGGGATTTATACTTCCCTTTCATAGCATTTCCAGGGAATGGCAGAAGATAGAGTATTACACAAAGAAAGCCAATGAATATACTATAATTTTAGGGTTAGGTGATTGATATTCTAAAATGCCAAAATTTCAGATTTGTTCAAGTGATTTTACATTTAGAATTTTAATTGACATATGTTATAAAACTGCAGAAAGAAATTTTTATGCCAAATTTAAGAAGCTTTACCCTGTTACTGATCTGATAAATAGAGTGCCTGAAGAACTATGGACACAGGTTCTCACATTATACAAGAAGCAGTGATCAAGACCATCTCCAAGAAAAACAAATGCAAAAAGGCAAAATAGTTGTCTGAGGAGGCCTTACAAATAGCTGAGAAAAGAAGAGAAATGAAAGGAAAAGGAAAGATATACCCATATGAATGCAGAATTTCAAAGAATAGCAAGGAGAGATAAGAAAGTCTTCCTCAGTAATCAGTGCAAAGAAATAGAGGAAAACAGTAGAATGGGAAGGACTAGAGATCTCTTGAGGAAAATTAGAGATACCAAGGGACCATTTCATTCAAAGATGGGCACAATAAAGGACAAAAATGGTATGGACCTAACAGGAGCAGAAGATATTAAGAAGAGGTGGCAATAATACACAGAAGAACTACACAAAAAAGATCTTAATGACCCAGATAACCACGTTGGTATAATCACTCACCTAAAGCCAGATATCCTGGAATGTGAAGTCAAGTAGGCCTTAGGAAGCATCAATACAAAGTTATTAGAGGTGATGGAATTCCAGTTGAGCTATTTCAAGTCCTAAAAGATGATGCTGTGAAAGTGCTACACTCAGTATGCCAGCAAATTTGGAAAACTCAGCAGTGGTCAGGACTGGAAAAGGTCAGTTTTCATTCCAATCCCAAAGAAAGGCAATGCCAAAGAATGTTCAGACTACCACAAAATATTGTACTCATCTCACATGCTAGCGAAGTAATGCTCAAAATTCTCCAAGTGAGGCTTCAACAGTACGTGAACTGAGAACTTTCCAGTGTTCAAGCTGGATTTAGAAAAGGCAGAGGAACCAGAGATCAAATTGCCAAAATCCGTTGGATCGTAGAAAAGGCAAGAGAGTTCCAGAAAAATACCTATTTCTGCTTTATTGACTATGCCAGAGCCTTTGACTGTGTGGATCACAACAAACTGGAAAATTCTCAAAGAGATGGGAATGAGACCACCTTACCTGCCTCTTGAGAAATCTGTATACAGGTCAAGAAGCAGCAGTTAGAACCGGACGCAAAAAAATGGGCTGGTTCCAAATTGGGAAAGGAGTGCATCAAGGCTGTATTTTGTCATCTTGTTTACTTAACTTATATGCAGAGTACATCATGGGAAACACTGGGCTGGATGAAGCACAAGCTGGAATCAAGATTGCTGGGAGAAATATCAATAACCTCAGATATGCAGATAACACCACCCTTATGGCAGAAAGCGAAGAGGAACTAAAGAGCCTCTTGATTGAAGTGAAAGAGGAGAATGAAAAATCTGGTTTACATCCAACAAACGAAGATCATGGGATCCAGTCCACTTCATGGCAAATAGATGGGGAAACAATGCAAACAGTGAGAGACTTTATTTTGGGGGGCTCCAAA
>NW_011494809.1:886821-887413 GCF_000754665.1 Bison bison bison | reverse complement strand
GAATATTCATTGGAAGGACTGATGCTGAAGCTGACAGCTCCAATACTTTGGCCACCTGATGCAAAGCACTGACTCATTGGAAAAGACCCTGATGCTGGGAAAGGTTGAAGGCAGGAGGGGAAGGGGATGACATAGGACAAGATGGTTGGATGGCATCACCAACTCAGTGGACATGAGTTTAAGCAAGCTCTGGGAGTTGGTGAGGGACAGGAAAGCCTGGCGTGCTGCAGTCCATGGGGTTGCAAAGAGTTGGACACGACTGAGTGACAACTGAACCTCATTACTTTGTGTTCCTGTGTATAATAATAGAAATTGGCCTAGAGAAATATACAGGTTTTCAGCTTAATTTTTTAAATGTTTCCGTGTATTTCCTATGATGTAAATGCCAATATATGCTAAATACAATAAGAGTCGGACACGACTGAGCTACTTCACTTTCATGCATTGGAGAAGGAAATGGCAACCCACTCCATGGTTCTTGCTTGGAGAATCCCAGGGAACGTGGAGCCTGGTGGGCTGCTGTCTATGGGGCTGCACAGAGTCGGACACGACTGATGTGACTCAGCAGCAGCAGCAGCAGCATAGACCTCTT
>NW_011494809.1:871341-886721 GCF_000754665.1 Bison bison bison | reverse complement strand
AATGAAGACTATTCTTAACAGAATCTTTAGTGCTTAACCAATATTGTTGTTTTGTCATTCAGTCATGTCTGATTCTGCGATGCCATAGACTGCTGCACAGCAGGCTTCTCTGTTCTCCACTATCTCTCTGAGTTTGCTCAGATTCATGTCTATTGAGTCAGTGATGCTCTCTAACCATGTCATCCTCTGCTGCCTCCTTCTCCTCCTGCCTTCAGTGTTTCCCAGCATCAGGGTCTTTTCCAACTGAGGGGGCTCTTCACATCAGGTGGCGTAGTGGGCTTCAGCTTCAGCAAGTCCTTCCAGTGGCTTAACCAAAAGCTGTGCTTAATACAATGTATCTGTTTCTGTGTAGGCTTCATGCAGTTTATCCAGTCAGTTCCTGTTGCTGAAGTTCTTGATACAGAAGGAAGCATTCAGGTACAGTATCTATTTTAATGATTTATGAATTTCATGAATATTTCTTGTTAGAAAAGTTTCAGTCTCTATAAAAAGTACATAGAGTTAGAAATGAAAGTCTCTTTTTCTCACTTTTCTTCACTCAAGTTGTTTTTTTTTTCCAGAGAAGTAAACAGTGTTAACAGTTGGAAATGTTTCCAACGTAGACAGATAGATGTTCAGTTCCTTAAACTTTGCCTGGCATATAATAGGCAATCAGGAATTAATGGGGAAACAGAATTTAAATTTTCTGAAATTTATGGTTACATTATATTGCAAAGTATGGAAATACTGATGTATGTAGCCATCAATGAACGTTATGATTATTTCCAGTTTTTGTTGTTATTCAGAACAAGGCTATAGTGATATTCTTGTCATACATGTTTTACATAATTATGTTTTTTAAGACCCTTTTCCCCAACCTCCCCCTCCAAAATCATTATTCTCCTTTAAGATAAGAAAAGGCAAGTTGTACTAAGCCATATATATCTTTGGAATTGTTTTTATATTTTAAAATCGTGAATTAGTGTTTATTGCAAAATTCATACTGCATGTGAATAGTTTACTTTTGTTATCTTTTTAATGTAATTTTTTTCCTATGAAAAATGTATGTAATTCACACTGAAAAAATTGATATGCCTGAGATGAAAAACCATACAGTGAAGGGCTTGATAAAGGATATTTACTATAGTATGTTTTTGTATTTCTCAGTTTAGAGTGTCCCAGTAATTCAATGTGGAGTTTACACTTTCAGAAAGACTTTACTCTGATTTCTTAACAAATAAGAGGTTGATTCCATTGTTTGGTTCAAGGTACAATTGTGCTCAGTTACTTAAAAGCTCAGACACAAAACATCAAACTTCCAGAGTTTGAAGTTTGGTTCTGCGGCTTTCTATCTATATTTTGAGTAACCTTGCAGACAGGTTAGCCTTTAGCTCGTGTTTGGATTTCAGCAGGAACTCATAAGGGTGGTTCATATACCTAGACTCTTTGTACAAATAATATGATTTATAGGAAATAACCGGCCTTCCTTCTAGAATTTTGATAGTTGCTGGACTAAATAGACTATAGAGGGTGCCTGTATGAGCAGCCCCCAGGAAATAAGCTCAGTGTATCCCTTCAGAAGAGAACAAGGAGGATTCACATGTAATTCACAGGCTTTGCCTGTGTGTCTTCTCCATGTTGATCCTGTTGCGTTTACTTCTGCTGTAATACACCTTACTAGTGGTACAGCTGTAAGTTGAGTCTGTGACCCCATCTAATAGATCAAATCTGTCAGAGGTCTAGGGAACCTCCTAACATACCCTTTAAGTCTCAGTTTTTGTATCTATAAAATTGGGGTAATAAGAGTACTTAGCTGTAGAATTCTTCTGAAGATGGCATGAAATGTATACAGAGCTTGAACACAGGTTCTAACTGAAGTAATTGTTTAATAAAGTTGACAATTATTATGTTGTTCTGTGGAATTATGATTTTGTAAAATAAAGACAGTGACAGTTTGTGTCCTGATTCATAGTTCCATGTGTGATCTGTGTAAATAATTTTGCCAAGTTGTAGCTTATCTCATCTTCAGCATTAGTAGATAGTTAAAAATTGTTTACCAAAATAATTATTTTTGAAAACAGCTGTTTTTCTTTGCTACTCATCTTTACTAATCTTGGTATTGTCGAGCTTCTAAATTTTCGTATTTATTATTATTTAGTTTACATTTCCCTGATCACCAAAAACATTGAGTGAAATATGTGTATAGGCCATTTATTTCTTCTGTGAAGTGCTTGTTCATATATTTTGCCCATTTTTCTCTTGGATTTTTTTGCCTGTTGGTTTATAGGAGTCTTTATATTTTCTAGATATACATTCTTTTTCACTTACAGAATGTTCAAAAAGCTTAAAACATAGGATAAATTTATTTTTTAATAGTGTGTTATTTTTTGTCTATTGGTTTATAGGCATTCTTTATATTTTCTAGATATATATTCTTTTTCACTTAATGTTCAAAAAACTTAAAACATAGGATAAATTTATTTTTAATAGTGTGTTAGTTGTATTTTCAGATAGTGTACTGTGTCTGTTTTTCTTTAACATCTAGATGTAAAAGAATAGGCTAGTTGATAATCTGGGGAAAAGAAAGTATACAGTTTTCCCCAGTATTTCCAGACTGTTTGGACACTCTAGTGTATTTATTGTGCCCTTGCAGTTCTTTGGTTCACACTGTATCTCATGTTTATCTTCTGTCAATTTCCTCTTAATTTGAAAAGTCTTAGCATTGTATTGAATGCTGTTTTGAATATTGGAATGTAATTTTGAATGCTATTTTGAATATTGGAATGTAATTTTATTGAGCTTGTTAATGGTAGCAGTATTTCAGTGGCTATACTTAAAAGGTCATTTTAAAAATTCATGTTCACTTTTAGGAGAATGTATGATTCACAGAAAGCCCCTCATGTTTACTTTCAGGAGAAATGGGAAACAAACTGGTAAATTAACTATGAGATATAGCAGTACATTTATTTAATGTTTTCCCCTGTGATATAGAAGTAGCACACTTTTATTTATTTGTTTATTTCTTAGTCTCAGACTATAAGCATAGTAATATGACTGATTCCTGAGGAATATGCTTCCCCAGTTCGGCATTTTATAAAGTTTTATACCAGACACCTGTTTGTCATTATTTACAATTTTGAAATGCCTGACTTGTTTAAAGGATTGAATTTGTAAACATGTAAACATCTTTTCAGAACTTTTTTAGAAAATATGCACCAAGTGAGAATGGGCCAAATGGAATCAGTGCTGAAGTTATGGACACTTACGTTAAAAGCTGTGGTGAGTTTCTCAACGTACTGCTTTTCATTGATACGTGGGAATAAAAGAAAGGAAGCTATCTTGTTGCCATATTCATATACATTTAGAACATGTTAAGATTTGGCTTAGATTTGTCCATTTTGGCTGCAATAACAAAATACCAGATACTGGGTGACTTATGAACAATAGAAATTTATTTCTCATAGTTCTGGAGGCTGGAAGTCTGAGATAAGGTGCCAGCTTGGTCAGGTGAGGACCTTCTTTGGGTTAAAGACCTGTTATTGTATCTGCACCTGCTGGGAATGGCAAGGCAGCTCTGTGGGGTCTTTTATAAGGTGCTGATTCCATATTGAGGGCTGTTGCTGCTGCTGCTGCTAAGTCGCTTCAGTCGTGTCCGACTCTGCGACCCCATAGACGGCAGCCCATCAGGCTCCACCGTCCCTGGGATTCTCCAGGCAAGAACACTGGAGTGGGTTGCCATTTCCTTCTCCAATGTATGAAAGTGAAAAGGGAAAGTGAAGTCGCTCAGTCGTGTCCGACTCTTAGCGACCCCATGGACTGCAGCCCACCAGGCTCCTCCGTCCATGGGATTTTCCAGGCAAGAGTACTGGAGTGGGGTGCCATTGCCTTCTCCGATACTTGAGGGCTAAATACCTCCAAAAGGTTCCACCTCCTACTTGGGCATTAGAGGCATGTTCATTTTGAGGGGACACTACTATTCAAGCCACAGCAGTTCTAAATGCCCTATAAGAAGATTAAAAGATAGAAACTGTGATAAAAGAAGTCATTAATGTTTTGACATAATGGCAGGAATGCGGTGTAAATTCTGCTTAGTCTTTTATAGATGTGTCTTTGCAATCACTTAACTATTTTGTAACTGTAAGTTATCTCTTCCTGGAAGCTGACATTTTTTCCTTGATTTTCTTTGAGTTTCAGTAAGCGATTAAGTGGTGGTGGTTTAGTCACTAAGTTGTGTCCAACTCCTGTGAACCCATGGACTGTAGCCTGCTAGACTTCTTTGTCCAAGCAATTAAGTAGATTGGGAAAAGTCTGTCAGGAATAATCATGTTTTTGATAAATCTCTAGACCCAAGATTACAGTGCTGTGTTAAGAGCTACCTCTCATGGTATTTTAGATTAGTACTTATGGTCACTTACTGGAAATGTCAGTAGTGGCAAGCTGAAGAGATTAATTCAAATGTTTCAACCACTTATGCCTATTCTCATGAAGTTTATATTTTTTATTTTCATAAGGGTTTTTTTTTTTTTTAATGGCTAGATTGTTTAAGGGAGGGTTAATAAAGGAATTGACACTAGAGTTGAGTCCTGAATAGTATGTGGCATATATCATGTTATTCCTGTTTTACATAAATATTTATGTTTACATCCATATTTATACTTAAGCAATCAAAGCTGAGGGAAGCAAGTAGAGGATTTTCTAGACATACGATAACTATATTTATACTTTTGCATCATTTAATGGTTTATAAGTTGCTCTCTTATACATGACTATTTTTTATTTTTCACAATGCTCCTATGAGGTTGTATTCCAGATTATTTTGTACTGCATAATTTATTCTAAACTTACATTTGGTATATTTTTGACTGAGAATTATACAGAAAATGTAATATTCTTAGGAACTTTTAAAACACTGAAATAAAATGTGTGTATATATATTCAAATTCTTTATGCGTTTAATTCTTATTGTAAACTAAGAAACATAGCATTTTACAGGTAACTGTGTTTACCCATGAAAATGTGTTCAACCATAAAAATGATCACATACAGTGTATTTTGATTTGAAAATTTTTTTTTAATTGATTGAAGCATTTAGGAGAGAATATTCCCCTTTTCTTACGCTGTATTTCTCTCTCCTGTCCTTCCCTCCCTGCTTTACTTCTTTATTTTTTCCCTTTTCTCTTCCATCCATTTTTTTCTCCATTCATTCTATGTTTTCTAAGATCTAAAAAATTAATATATCTTCTAAAGGCTTTATAGATCACTCACATGGCTGGCAGGTTATACTGTTTTCAGCCAAGCTGGTTAATCAAGTCACTTGTACAGGCTTCCCTGTGACTTGTGTTTTTCAGAGCTGGGTTTGAAAGGAATTCTAAGAGACAGGAAGTAGAAACTTTTGGTTTCTGAAGGCCTGGATTGGGAAGCTGGTAGTTTGTCACATCTGTCATATTCTGTTGGTCAGAAGAGTCACACAACCTGCCTGGCTTCAAGGGAAAAGGAGATAGTTCCTACTTTGAATGAAAAGCATGTAAAAGAATCTTTAATTAGCCACACCTAGTTTTCATTACTTTATTACTTGAGATATTTTGCATGCCATCAATCAATTACCTTCTGTCTTTTTACTTAACTTTCATGTAGTTACTGTACCTTTTTTATATCATACATATATATTTAATAAAGAAATGTTAACTTTTCATTTTTATTTCTTTAAATTATGAAAGTATTGTAACACATTTATAGGCAACTTGGAAAATACAGAACAAGGTTATATATAGTTCTACTATATAATTATTTTTTAAGTAAATAAATATTTTTAGTTGGAATTTCAGTATCAAATTCTCAGAAATTAACAGAGTGAATATACAGAGACATAGAAGGATATAGTAGACCTAAAAAGCACTGTGAACCACTTCAACATAAGTAGGATTCATACAATTTTCACACAACAGTAGGATACAAATTCTTTTCAAGTTCCCATAGACTGTAAGCTAGGAGACACTGGAACATATCCAGGGACATAAGACAAAGTGCAAAAATTTCTTGGTCTAAAGGTATTGAAATCATACAAAGGCTGTTTGTTTATCACTGTGGAATTATGTTAGAAATCAGTATCAAAAAGTATTTGAAAATAAGCCACATATTTTCAAGTGCAGTGTGACTTTACCAAGAGAGATCTTTGAGTCACTGAAAGCCTTAATAAAGTTAGCTTGAAAAAAAACACAGAGAATGATTGCAGAGAAGAAAACATTTAAATGAGAAATTAGTATCAAAATGAGAAGTTCATGTTAAAGATATTTAAAATATCATGTATGAAACAAGATGCCAGTCCAGGTTCAATGCACGATACTGGATGCTTGGGGCTAGTGCACTGGGACGACCCAGAGGGATGGTATGGGGAAGGAGGAGGGAGGAGGGTTCAGGATGGGGAGCACATGTATACCTGTGATCGATTCATTTTGATATTTGGCAAAACTAATACAATTATGTAAAGTTTAAAAATAAAAAAAATTTAAAAAAATCCCATGTATTTGGAAATTAAATGTCCACTTTTTAATGATGGGTGTATCTAAGCTATAATAAGGAAAACTAGAAAATATTTGTACTAGAATAAAAATGAAGAGAATTTACCAGAATTTGTTGCAGGTGACTAAAGCTGCTCAATACAATTAAATACAATGTGGAATCTTGAATAAGATATGAAAACAAATAATGAATACTAGCATAAAATTTTGTGAAATTTGAACAAAATCTGTACTTTAGTTAATAATATTGTATCACTTGTTAGCTTCCTATTTTTTTTTTACAACATATTTCTTTATATTCTCAAAATTGAATTAGAAGTTTCAAGCCTCATTCAAAAATTTTTTAAAACTAAGATAATAAATTTTCTAGATTTTTAGCAGTAATACTAGATGCCAGAATACATGGAACTATATCAGTTTTGAGTAAATATAAATTAGAAATCTAGCATTTTATTCATACTAAGTCAAACTAATGGATCAAATAATCCCAAGGAGGAACGCACTCAGGCACATAGTAATCAAAATGATGAAAATTAAAGACAAAACATTAAAAGCAACAAGGGAAATCGACCAGTAACATACAGGGGAACTCCCATAAGGTTACCAACTGATTTTTCAACAGAAACTCAACAAGCCAGAAGGGAATGGCATGATATATTTAAAGTGATGAAAGGGAAGAACCTATAACCAAGCATATTCTACCCAGTAAGACTATTGTTTAGATTTGATGGAGAAACCCAAAGCTTTCCAGACAAGCAAAAGTTCAAAGAATTTAGCACCACCAAACCATCTTTACGATAAATACTAAAGGAAATTGTACATCTCTAAAACTACCATTTAATAAAAAAACTTGTAATCACTTTTTAAAATCCAGGTGCATAACAGAATTGTCTTGGAAGTCTTTGAAAAATGCAGATGCTCAGATATTGCTGTTCTCCAAAGCTCCAGGTGTGTTTCTAATGAGCAGCTGTGTTTAAAAACAATTGGACTGTATGATGATCTTTTACTTTTATTAATTTGTTTCACTTTTTCTATTTCATATTTAGTGCTCCCTTTTCATTTAGTTTATGTTTTCCAATTTCTCAGTCTTTTTTTGTTTTTTTCTTAAGCCTTTATGAAGTGTAGCAGAAAATCTTTTGCATACCTATACATATAGTATTGTGTATGTTGTGTGCTTAGTTGCTCAGTTGTGTCCGACTCTTTGCAACCCCATGGACTGTAGCTCTCCAGGCTCCTCTGTCCATGGGGATTCTCCAGGCAAGTATACTGAAGTGAGTTGCTATGCCCTCCTCCAGGGGATCTTCCCAATCCAGTGATCAAACTCAGGTCTCCCAAAGTGCAGGCAGATTCTTTACTGTCTGAGCCATCAGGGAAGCCCTAGTATGTGTAATATATAATATATATATTTTAGAAAATATGTGAATTTTTGCCCAGCTAAGAAATGTTAATTTTTTTTACTTGAAATATACATATAATCCATAAATATTGACTAAAATTTGAAAACCCTGCTCACTTAATGAGAGTATTGGAACAATATTTTATATGTGCTAAATGTCATAGTATTGTGCCTTTTATATAATGTTTCCTTTTTTCCCCAAGAGCTAATGAGAATATGACTTTTCTAATGTTAAAAAAAAAGCTATTTAAATTGTACTTGTACAGTTTACTCCAAATTAGATCTTCTTTCTAATAAGAGCATTACACATTGATTCATATCCTGATAACTGATTTGATAACAGACCTTCTCTTTATCTTACTTTGAATATTCTTCTGCTTTCTATATATATTGCTACATTACAAAATACTTTTTTTTTGTTTCAATGAGTTTGGTAGCATTCCAGGTAATGTTAGGGGTTGAAAGCCATTATTTAAAGAGGAGTCAATGCAGCATTGTACTAGAATCTGATTGTTGGGCGTTATCATATGGATACATGTATAACTTTCATTTTAAAAAGTAATATTTTAGGTTTTTGGTAGAGATTAAGAAGAAGAATACGATTAGTTATGGTGACATTTTATTCCAGGTTATGCAGGGTGTCAAGTCTGTATCATGAAAGTAATGTGGGAACACTGATTATTCTCACACTCATATCTTTACTAAAGAAAGGGAAATGGTATTGTTTATTTGTCTATATTTCTCTATATTTTACTTTAAATCAAAGTTGTTTTACAAAATCAGTTTCAAGATGTTTATTTCACGTGGAATCAAAATGCTAATGAAAAGCACGCTTTTGACAAAGTTGTCTGGAACAGGTATAGTGTTCCCATTATACTTAAAGAATATTTTCAGTTTTCCTAAAACTCTTCTGTTCTTCTCTGTGCCATCTCAAATCATCCTGAGTACTGTGTTTATGTCCTCAGTTTCTGAGGCTTATCCTAATCTTGCATCAGATATCTTTTTCAGGATGTAATCTTTTCTCTTAAGTTTTGATATTTAAATTACTGAAACACCCCCAAATACTCACTTTCACCATTAATATGTATGAAAGAGAGAGAGATCATACGCTGTCTGACTTGATGTTAAAAGAAATTTCCTGAAATGACATTTCAAGAAATATTTATTACCATAACTCACTGAGGCAGAATAAAAGGCTCTTTCTCATACATTTTTTATTACTTGGAAAACAATCCAGTAATAACAAGGAAAAATTACTGAAAAAGCAAATTTGATGACAAAGAATAGTTTATAAAAGCATCTTACTTTATCAGTAGTCACTAAGTAGTGTCTGACTCTTGCAACCCCAATTGGAATGTGGCCCACCAGCCTCCTCTGTCCTTGGGATTCTCCAGGCAAGAATACTGGAGTGGGTTGCCATTTCCTTCTCCAGGAGTCTTCCTGACCCAGGACACAGACCCAGATCTCCTGCATTGCAGGCAGATTCTTTACCAATTGATCTACAAGGGAAGCCCTACTTTATCAGTAGCTGCTGCTGCTGCTGAGTCACTTCAGTCGTGTCTGACTCTGTGCGACCCCGTAGACGGCAGCCCACCAGGATGCCCTGTCCCTGGGATTCTCCAGGCAAGAACACTGGAGTGGGTTGCCATTTCCTTCTCCAATGCATGAAAGTGAAAAGTGAAAGTGAAATCACTCAGTCATGTCCGACCCTCAGCGACCCCATGGACTGCAGCCCACCAGGCTCCTCCCATCTATGGGATTTTCCAGGCAAGAGTACTGGAGTGGGGTGCCATTGCCTTCTCCGACTTTATCAGTAGAGACAAGCATAATTCATACATGTTTAGTTATATGAAAATTTTAGGTCAAAAATATTATTGCTGTACATGTGAATAATTTTCATAGAGATAGCTAAACAACTTGAAACAAAGTAGTAATAAAAAGTAAACTAATTCTAATTAATAATTAATAAGAAAGTAGCTAGTATCACATGACAACTCAGACACAATCATAACGTAACAGTGTTCTTTTTGATGCTGTCTTCATATGCGTATATCAGTAGTTTTGTATTTTGTATCCTTGACAAGTGGAGGCCAGATTTCTAAGGGAATCCCTTATTAGTGAACACAGTGTGCTAATAAGTTCTAATATGTTCTCAGTTCTCTTTACCAATACCAGGTGTAATGTCTTCAGTAACTCACTAATTTTTAAGTGGAGAGCTTTCAGTCATTTGTAAAACTGCATATTTTGCAGCAGTTTTAGAGTAGGGCTACCACAGGTATCATTGGAGAAGGAAATGGCAACCCACTCCAGTGTTCTTGCCTGGAGAATCCCAGGGACGGGGGAGCCTGTTGGGCTGCCGTCTATGGGGTCGCACAGAGTTGGACACGACTGAAGTGACTTAGCAGCAGTAGCAGTACCACAAGTATCATCCAGCAGCATTGGCTTCACCAGGGCACTTGTTTGTAAGACAAACTCTCAGGTCTTTCCTCTGCTGATGTTGGATCAGCATCTCCACACAGGATTCCCAAGTACATTAGAACACTAGAGACGACTTTGATATGTATAAGAATCACTCTGGCCACTGCCCCCTGGAAATTCTGATGCAATAGGAATGAAGTAGGGCTTAAAAGTTTGCATTTTCACAAGCTTCTAGATAGTAGTGAAACTGCCAATCTGTGTATTCTATGTTGAATAGTAATGCCTTAGATCAAATATCGGTCCATTTTTCCCTAAAACCATTCAGATAAGTAAATATATTTATGCTTTTTAGGCCTGGTGGTCTCTTTTGCAGCCGTTCACCCAGGCCATTGTAGTGCTCAAGATATATTGAAATAAATGGGTATGTCTCTGTTCCAATAAGTTTTCTTTATAAAATGTAAAAACAGAGGGAGACCAGTTTGGGCCAGCAAGCTGTATTTCCTCATCCGTTATGTAAATAACCCTCAAGTCTCCCAGTAGCCTACTAACAGTTTCTTTCAGCAGAAGTTAACATGACCTGACTGTAGTGGTTTACACACGTAAAAGTTAATTTCTTCTTTGTAAGAAGCCCAGGTGTAAGCCGATGTGGTTGGAGTTTGAGCTCTTTAGGAATATTAGGGTCAATCAAGGTCTCCTGGTTAGTTCGTGCTTTAAAAATGCTAACCGTTAAGACTCTATTTGCCTACATCTCAGTGGACAGGCCTAACTTCAAGTGAGCCTGGGAAATGTCTTTAGTGTAGGCACATTCTTGCCCCAAAAATCTTGGTTTAGTTTTGTTTTAAGGAAGAATATAGATAGGATATTGTGTTGTTGACAAACCAGTAGTCCTTGTCACACTACAAACTATATTTTGAGAATAACTGATTTGTTTAGTCAACTGTAATTGATTTGTAACTGATTGTTAAAATGCAACTATGGGCACAGAATTGGAAAAGGTCAGTTTTCATTGCTGTCCCAAAGAAGGGCAATGCCAAAGAATGTTCACACTACTGCACAGTTGCACTCATTTCACATGCTAGCAAGGTAATACTCAAAATCCTTCAAGCTAGGCTTCAATAGTATGTGAACTAAGAAATACCAGATGTACAAACTGGATTTAGAAAAGACAGAGGAACAAGAGATTAATTTGCCAACAGCCACTGGATCATAGAAAAAGCAAGAGAATTCCAGAAAAACATCTACTACTTCATTGACTATTCTAAAGCCTTTGACTGTGGATCACAACAAACTGTGGAAAATTCGTGAAGAGATTGGAATACCAGACTACCTTACCTGCCTCCTGACAAATCTGTGTGCAGGTCAAGAAGCACTATTTAGAACCAGACATGGAACAATAGACTAGTTCCAAATGGGAAAGGAGGCTGTATATTGTCAACCTGCTTATTTAATTTATGCAGAGTACATCATGTGAAATGCCAGGCTGGATGAAGCCCAAGCTGGAATTCAGATTGCTGAGAGAAATATCATGCAGATGACACCACCCTTATGGCAGAAAGCGAATTAAAAGGAAGAACTAAGAGCTTGAGGAACGTGAAAGAGGAAAGTGGAAAAAGCTGGCTTAAAACTCGACATTCGGAAAACTAAGATCATGGCATCCAGTCCCATCATTTCATGGCAGATAGATAGGGAAATGGTAGAAACAGTGACAGACTTTATTTTCTTGGGCTCCAGAATCATTGTGGATGGTGACTGCAGCCATGAAATTTAAAAGATCCTTGTTCTGTGGAAGAAAAGCTGTGACAAACCTAGAGACCATATTATAAAGCAAGAGACATTACTTTGCCGACTAAGGTCCATATAGTCAAAGCTATGATTTTTCCAGTAGTCATGTATGGATATGAGAGTTGGACCATAAAGAAGGCTGAGTGCCATAGAATTGATGCTTTCGAAATGTGGTATTGGAGAAGACTCTTCAGAGTCCCTTGAACTACAAGGAGATCAAACAGTCATTCGTAAAGGAAATCAACCCTGAATATTCGTTGAAAGGACTGATGCTGAAGCTGAAGCTCCAATACTTTGGCCACCTCATGTGAAGTGCTGCCTCATTAGAAAACACCCTGTTGCTGGGAAAGACTGAAGACAGGAGGAGAAGGGGATGACAGAAGTTGGATGGCATCACTGACTCAATGGACATGAGTTTGAGCAAACTCTGAGAGATGGCGAAGGACAGGGAAGCCTGGTGTGCTGCAGTCCATGGGTTCACAAAGAGTTGAGCATGAGTGAGTAACTGAACAACCAGAAGTGAAAATTATTAGACTAATAATATGATTACAAGCTTTTGGAATGATAATATCTTTCATTCATTTGGTACATATGAATATTTTTGAAATAGATATACTTTTATATCTAGTATTAGGGTATGGTGAGTTACTCTTAAAAAATATACTTGAAATTAAATACGTTGCTGAGTGTTGCACCCATCAAAGTAGCCACTTTGTACTGTTTGCTGCTACTGCTAAGTCACTTCAGCCGTGTCCGACTCTGTGCGACCCCATAGACAGCAGCCCACCAGGCTCTGCCATCCCCAGGATTCTCCAGGCAAAAACACTGGAGTGGGTTGCCATTTCATTCTCCAATGCATGAAAGTGAAAAGTGGAAGTGAAGTTGCTCAGCCGTGTCTGACTCTTTGTGACCCCATGGACTACAGCCTACCAGACTCCTCCATCTGTGGGATTCTCCAGGCAAGAGTACTGGAGTGGGTTGCCATTGTCTTCTCCTTGTACTGTTTAGGGGGAGTGTAAATTGACATAGCCACTATGGAGAACAGAATGGAGATTCCTAACCTAGGAATAAAGCTACCGTATTATCTAGCAATCTCACTACTGGGCATATGCCCTGAGAAAACCATAATTGGAAAAGACACCCTGTACCCCAGTGTTTATTGCAGCACTATTTACAATAGCTAGGACATTGAAGCAACCTACATGTCTGTAGACCGATGAATGAATAAAGAAGCTGTGGTACATATATGCAATAGAATATTACTCAGCCATAAAAAGGAACACATTTGAGTCAATTCTAATGAGGTGTATGAACCTAGAGACTTATTATACAGAGTGAAGTAAATCAGAAAAATATCATATTAATGTATATGTATGGAGTCTAGAAAGATGATACTGATGAACCTATCTGCAGGGCAGCAGTGGAGACACAGACACAGAGAACAGACCTGTGAACAGACCTGTGGACCCAGGGGGCAAGGAGTGGGTGGGAAGAAGAGAGTAGCATAGAAACATACACGGTACTGTAATATGTATAGTACGTAGCCAGTGGGGTTTGCTGTATGACTCAGAAGATCGGACAGATGCCATGTGACAATCTAGAGAGGTGGAATGGGGGGAGAGAGGGGAAGAAGGTTCAAGAGGGAGGGGAGATATATATATATACACACACAACTATGGCTGATTCATGTTGATGTATGGCAGAGACCTATACAATATTGTAAAGCAATCATTCTCCAATTAAAAATAAATTTTAAAAAATTAAAAAATTTAAATTTAAAAAATTTTAAAAATAGCCACTCTGGGAAGGAGGAATTACACAAAGTACAGTGCAAAAGTGGTGTGAGTGATGGAGTCTAACTTAGGTTTAAACTCCAGTCTGGTGACTTTGGACAATCCTGTTAATATCTGGAACCAGAGGTTTTTTCATTCAATGGATATTTATAATACTTAATTTACATCATTAAAAGGGTTCGTCATAATGAATGTAATGTGTCTATTTAAAAGCCTAGCCTTCAATAAATTATAACTTTATAATTAGGTTGGTGCCAAAGTAATTGCGGTTTTACATTGTTAACGTTTGCCATTTGATATTGGAATAATTCTTAAATAAATGTGGTTATTTTATACATCCTTTTAATGTGGATTTCTCACTTCATGTGTTTTTGCTAATGACTTATTGCTTTGGATTTTATATCTATTTTAGACTATAGAAATCATGTTAGACACAAAGCAAATTCAAGTGATTGTTTTATTCAAGTTCAAAATGAGTCATAAAGCAGAGGAAACAGCTCACAACATCAACAATGCATGTGGCTCAGGAATTGCTATCAAATGTGCAATGTAGTAGTCATGAAGTTTTGCAAAGGAGATGAGCAAAGTTCTGCCTTGAAGATGAGCATAGTGGCTAGCCATTGGAAGTTAACAATGACCAATTGAGAGCTCTCATCAAAGCTGATCCTCTTACAGCTACATGAGAAGTTGCCCAAGAACTCAGCGTCAACCATTCTACAGCCATTTGGCATTTGACACAAATTGGAAAGGTGTAAAAGTTCGATAAGTGGGCTGACCACAAATCAAATAAAGCATTGTTTGGAAGTGTCATCTTATTCTGCACAACAACAACGAACCATTTCTCAATCGGATTGTGACACGCGCTGAAAAGTGGATTTTAAACGACAGCCAGCAACAACCAGCCCAGTGGTTGGACCAAGAAGTTCCAAAGCACTTTCCAAAGCCAAAGGGTGCACCGAAAAATGATCATGGTCACTGTTTGGTAGTCTGCTGCCCGTCTGATCCACTACAGTTTTCTGAATCCTGGTGAAACCATTACAAAATGCTCAGCAAACTGATGAGATACACCAGAAACTGGAATGCCTGCAACCAGCATTGGTCAACAGCATGGACCTAGTTCTCCTGAAAACGCCCGACTGCACATCTCAGAACCCAACACTTCAAAATTTGAACAAATTGGGCTGTGAAGTTTTGCCTCATCCGCCATATTCATCTGACCTTGCTCCAACTGACTACCACTTCTTCAAGCATCTTGACAACTCTTTGCAAGGGAAACGCTTCTGCAATCAGCAGCATGCAGAAAATGCTTTCAAAAGAATACATTTGAATCAGTTCTGATGAGGTGGATGAAACTGGAGCCTATTATACAGAGTGAAGTAAGCCAGAAGGAAAAAACATAAATACAGTATACTAACGCATATATATGGAATTTAGAAAGATGGTAACAATAACCCGGTGTACGAGACAGCAAAAGAGACACTGATGTATTGAACA
>NW_011494809.1:860012-871241 GCF_000754665.1 Bison bison bison | reverse complement strand
AAACGAGTTGCCAGTCCAGGTTTGATGCATGACGCTGGATGCTTGGGGCTGGTGTACTGGGACGGCCCAGAGGGATGGTATGGGGAGGGAGGAGGGAGGAGGGTTCGGGATGGGGAACACATGTATACCTGTGGCGGATTCATTTTGATATTTGGCAAAACTAATACAATTATGTAAAGTTTAAAAATAAAATAAAATTAGAGGGAAAAAAAAAAAAAAAAAGAGTTCATCAAATCCCAAAGCACAGATCTTTGTACTCCAGGAATAAACCAACTTAGTTCTCTTTGCTAAAAACATGTTGACTGTAACAGTTGTATTTTGATAAATAAAGATGTGTTTGAGCCTAGGTATAATGATTTAAAATTAAGGGTCCAAAACCGCCATTACTTTTGTACCAACCTAATAATTGAAGATTGATCTAATGGTAATGTCATTACGTAAGTCATTTTTGGACTTCCGGTATGGCCTTCAGAACATGTATTAAATGAACATTAATAATATTAATTGAATTTAGACAGGATTAATGCCGTTATTAACAAGTGGTCTGATTTTTATTTTCCATAGTGACTGAAATAAATGTATGTTTGTAAATACTGGCATAGGCATGTGTATTTGCAAATTTTATTTATTATTAGGTTATTAATGAGAGAAACAGAGCAGAAAAAATTCAGCTTCAAACAAATGTTATTTGCTTAAATTTTTTGAGCATTTTTCAACATGTGCCAGGTTTCCAGATTTTATGAGAAAGAAAAAAATGAGACAATGACTGGTCCTGCTTATGTAATTTTTCTTAATTTAGAGGATTATGCTATGAACTTTATACATGTTTTTACAACTCAAGTGAATTCATTCATTGTTCTTTCTGCTGCCACTTCAAGATTATTTCTCTAAAATTTGTTTTAATTTTACATTTACTTTTGTCATTGTGTAGATAAGATGGTTGTGGTATGATTGACTTCATTATGTATGTTTCTGCAACCCTTTTTTCACTGTCATTCTTAACATATACCCAGTTTGAAGTGAGAAATGATAGACACGTGTTATAATTAAGGTTTCTACAATCTCACTTAACTTTGGTTAAAATGACTTTTTAACAATTTGACAGAATTTTGCACGATATTTTTTCTGATGCAAATAATAATTTGAGTTTAAAGTGATAACTGCTTCATAGAATCAAAGATTACACATTTTCTTTGAAAATTTAGGTAAGAAATTGAAAAGAGTAGTAATCAGTTTAAAATTAAATTAGCTCAAACTGCTTTTGTATTCAGTTGTATGTGTAACCTGGTTTGCCTGTGTTTTTCACAATTCTTTTGCTTTTTTGTTTTTGAACTGTTATTGCAGCTGGATATTGCGTGATTACATATATTCTTGGAGTAGGAGACAGGCACCTGGATAACCTTTTGCTGACAAAAACAGGTAATAATGGCTAGTAGAAGATATACATTTTATATGCCAATGATTTTTGCTATGGAATCTACTTCGTAATAAAATAAGTTGCCTAAGTGAATATAAACTGTAGTCTTAGAAATCCCTCTATATGGTACTTTTAAGAACATACAAAGGAAATGCCTATACTTTTTAAGAATTGCTATAGTAAAAATCCTGTAGGTGATATATAGCCTTTACTTCTTGAAATGCCTCCTCTAGTAGAAAGCCCTTATTGTCTGCAAGTAGTCCAGTTTATTACTGTATAGCTCTAGTTTTAGAGTGTTTAAATATTCTTTCTCTTATCAGACAACACCAATAAGTCGCAGTATCAGTCAACACTGAAATCACATTAACCTCCACCTTTAATTCTTTACCTTTTCCCTTGGAGGTATTTGGAATAACTGTTCTCACCCTCCTTCTTCCTATTAACTCCTTGGCCCAATGCTTTAAACACCTTCTCTGTGCAAACAGCTTCCAAACTTACTCTATTTCAATCAATTTCACCAGCTATTTACTTGAAATCCTAAATATACAGCTATTTGTAAAAGTTATTTTGTTCTTCCACTACCTGCCTAATAAATTGTTCCTTGCTTGATTTTCCCATCCTAATAAATAGGAACATCATTTACTCAGTTGTTTAAGCCTCAGAGTTGGGAGTTATTTTTAATTCCACTATTGGCTTTGTTTCATATATTGAACATATTATCAGATTGTATCTACTGCTCACTAAAATGGATAATGAAGTTAGCCCCTCTCTTCATTTCCACTGCTTCGACCCCATTTGAAACCACCAGTATCTTTTGCCCAAACTGTTTGATTAAAATATGAACTCTTTAATGTAGGCATTGTGGCTTGCCCAACCGGTTTGAATGTCTGAATGTGGAATCACTCCTGTGTTGAGCCAGTGCTCTTGTTTTGTTCTTCCTGGGAAGCTCTTCTGTCAGATCTTTGCGAGACTTTGGTTCCTAAGCTTAAGTTTGAATGGCATCTTTTTTAGAATAGCCTTTTCTAACTCTTGAGTCTGAAATAATGTATACCTGCCACCCCACCCCTCTCCATTTCTACTTACTCTGTTTTGTTTTCTTTGCAACACTTACCACCAGCTTAAGTTATCTTTTTTTCAAATACAATTCAACAAGTATTTATTAAGCACCTACTATATTTTAGGTGTTGTTCTAGGTGCTGGAGATACCAAACAAAAGAGACAGAAATCCTAGCTCTCATGGAGCTTATTGACTTCTTAACATCATCCATCCTCTTCCATTCAGGATGTAAGTTCCCTGAGAACAAGGACCCAGTCCATTCACTGTGCCTCCAGAGCCTTGAACAACATTCAGCTCAAATGTTTGATAAATTATTGTTGAATTAATGAATAAATATTTCTTCTCTTCTATAGAGCTTTTTCTTCCCTATGCCATATGATCCAAGTTTTTTCAGCCCTCCAGAGAAAGTAGATTTTAAAGTACCCTTAAAATAGTCTCTCAGGTAATGATATTATCTATTAGTATTTCTCCAAATTTTCATGCCAAGAATTTAACATCCAGTGTAGCCTCACTAATTGCTAATATAATAACTGTGTTGTTCATGTAATCTGCAATTTCATATATTCAACTTTAAATCTTTAGTGTGAAAAATTATCTGGTAAAATTTGCATGTGGAACTGTCTGTATCAAGGCCATACAGTCCCTTTAATAATCAAAGCCTGAAAGAATGTAACCAAATTGAATTGGAAGTTGGAGGTTCTTGCCAAATTTATTCATTTAGTAAAGTATATTTTTTATAAAATGTTATGCTGTGTTTGAAAAAAAAAATAATTTGGAAAATGTTTACCTGTGTTGTTTTTTAGCTCTCTTTTTCAGTTGAATCTTTTAACCACAGAATCAAACTACAAAAATAATTACATTTGTTTTTATATTGTATTCATTTTATAACCACAGTGGAATTCTTTAATGTATAGAGTAGCAATATATCTGTAATATTTAGGTATTGTTCTAGGTGCTGACGATTCACAGATCTTACCTGTCTCTTTTAGAAATTGATAAATAAGAGACCTTTTTCTGTTGAACTTTGAGAGCTGTTCTGTCTTGTGTGTGTCTATGTGTATTGATGGGGATACTTTAAGAGTTAAGATTTGGAAAGAAAGGTCTATCTAATATACTTTTTTGGCCCAGGTCATAGATACTTGCGGAGAAGGATATCGCAGCCCACTCTAGTATTCTTGTCTAGAGAATCTTGTGGACAGAGGATCCTAGTGGGCTGCCATCTATGGGGTTGCAGAGAGTCAGACACGACTGAAGCGACTTACCATTCATGCATGCATTGGAGAAGGAAATGGCAACCCACTCCAGTATTCATGCCTGGAGAATCCCAGGAACAGAGGAGCCTGGTGGGCTGCCGTCCATGGGGTCGCACAGAGTCGGACATGACTGAAGCGACGCAGCAGCAGCAGCAGCAGCATAGGTACTTGTGGAAACTGAATTGTAAAATTTCAGGAACAGATTTTAAACTTCTTGTCACCAGTTTTCCACTAGAGGGTGCTCTAAATTTTGTTTTTGAAGAATAAAAGCTTACCTTAAAATGTCCTGGGTAGGAAGCATGTCTGTTTCTTTCAAAACAGCATTTCTCCAAGTTATTTCTTCTTAATCTCTCTAATTATTTCATCCATTTATATTATACAACAGCATTTTAAACCTTCCTCACTGGGATAAATATTTTCAGTTCTGGGGTTTAGATTGAATGAAATTGGATTATGTGAGGAAAAACAAGTTATATCAAGACAAATGGAAGTATAATACATTCCTCAACTTCCTGAAGTTTATAATGATTTATTTTAAAATATTTGTGTCTCTAGTTGTTTTTTACTAACAGTCCATATTTCAGAGTAGTTTCAAGTCATGTTAATTACGTATGTTATAATTTGACTAGAGCTTCCCTGGTGGCTCAAACAGTAAAGAATCTGCCTGAAATGCGGGAGACCTGGGTTCGATCCCTGGGTTGGGAAGATCCCCTGGAGAAGGAAATGACAACCCACTCCAGTATTCTTGCCTGGAGAATCCCATGGACAGAGAAGCCTGGTGGGCTACAGTCCATGGGGTCACAAAGAGTTGGACATGACTGAGCAACTAACACACACACACACACAAAATTTAAGCTATATCATATATATAATGAAAGTTTCTCTGTCATGTTTGACTTATTATGTGCGACTCCATGGACTGTAGGGGTTAATATGTCATTATAGGAGTTAATATGTCAGGCTCTGAAGTCAAATTCTTTGAATTTAAATGGTCCTTCCACCATTGGATGACTGAGCATGTTATCTATCTGTGTCTCAGTCTCTTCTTCTCAATGTATAATAATAGAATCTCTCTCCTGGTGTGAGAGTTGAACGATTTAATATGGTAGAATTTTGTATGGTACCGAGTACCTAGTAAACATTCCTTTTGGGCTATTATGGTTTTGTTTATTTCACCACCAGAAAATAAGAATGCCTTCCTTTTTTGACTTATATAGCTGTTATCATAATTGATAACAGCTGGAATCATGATTTTAGAGAGAAGCAAGCAATGTATTTCTAGTTTTTTTTCCTACTCCAGAATCCAAATGCCTTCAAGTTACTGCTCTCTGAATTCTCTTTTGAGAGTCTCATTAATTTAATAATATGGGAAGCTTTTTAGAGGAAAAAGTTTGATGATTTAATGCTATCCTCTCAGTGTTTTAAGGTGAAAGTGAATGTGAAAGTCGCTCAGTCATGTCCAACTCTTTGTGACCCGAATTTTCCAGCTGAGAATACTGGAGTGGGTAGCCTTTCCCTTCTCCAGGGGATCTTCCCAACCCAGGGGAAGATTTATTTTATTTTAAAAATAAATATGATTATTTGTTTTGTTTTTTCAGAACATATTTTCAGGATATCATGAATTGGTGATATTCAAAATCTTTCTTAAGTAGAATGAACTTAGTTACTATTCAAATGGTAGTGCTTTCTCAGCTGTTTGCACTTGTTATTTAGTTTGGAGGATTAAGCATACTATAAAATCTAAAACTACAGACTTGTTTTATTAATGTGCTTGTTTATTCTCTGCAACATGAGAGAAGGGAATATAAATAAAGTTTTGTACATAGTAGGCACCCAGTAAATGCTTTGGAAAGAAATAAATGAACTAGGTTTTTTCATATCATTTTTTATCTTTCTGCAGGTTACAGAAAAATCTATATCCTATCAAAACTTATTTTTACTATAGACTGTGGACATACTATTATTTATCAGTTTGATTTGTATTTCTCAGTTGATATATACAGAAGAGAGCCAAGCACATAAGACCTTCCCTTTTATCCATAAATACTTTTTTAGTCTTTATTGATCATTACTTTAGATGTTTAAATAGTGAGAACTTGTCCTCATGAGAATAGTTTTCTTTTTAACATTATTTAAAATCTGCTCTTTTGAAAGTTTCTTAAATATTCAGTGTCAGGAAGTAAGTCTTTTTGTTTACTGAAACCTGTCATAAGGAAAATGTTAATAGTTTGCTTATAGCTGCCTTTAAAAAAAAAAAAAAAGGTTCTTTGAGAAGAGCATTGTTTCTTCTCATAGAGGTAATCAAAAGTAATAGAGGGCTATACTCATTGTGCCTAAGGAGACAGATATTACTTCATGGAAAGAGTAATTTAGATGGGGTCATTAAGAATGTGTTGGATTTGTATGGGATGCAAATGGAGAAAAATATGCAGTACAATAAAATACCCCGAAGCTGAAATAAGCCAGTCCTTTTCAGGTAATATATAGTCTGGTTGGAGAAATTTGAAGTCAGATTGTGGAGGAAAGTCAGTCTACTTCCTTTTGGATCACCTATTATATGACAAAGCTTAATTCATGTCACTGAAACTGAAGTAAAACTATAGATTAGGGTAGTAAATATTTTAATATAAGTTTTATCAGATTATATATTCCTTAATGCTGCATAGACACTATTTTGCTTCAAAATGAATAACTTGAAGAGAGATTACATTTTGGTGTATTTCAAAGAATTTGAAGTTTCATAAATGAAAATATTAAAAAATTATTTTCATAGTAATCCCTATAACCAAAAAAATGTGTCAATTTTTAAGCTAGTGAAGTTGAACAACACAAGGAAACTGTAACCATTGGTCTGAATCATCATTTAGATGATTCATCTTGCCACTGTCCCCTCCACAATGACCTAACTGAAGCCGAGAGTTGTACTCCTCGGCATAAAGTAGATCAGAAATCCTCAAGCTTCTGAGTGTATCAGAATCATCAGGAGAGCCAGTTAAAATACACACTGCTGGTCCCCAGGCTTAGATATGATAGGGCCTGAGAATTTGTTTTAGTAGCAAAGAATTACATATGATAGGGCCTGAGAATTTGTCTTAGTAGCAAAGAAAACTAAGTAATTATCTGAAATGATTATTAAGATTCTTCTTCCTTTATAAAATCCTTTTTTATCAAGTTCTTAAAACTTTTTATTGTATATTGGAGTATAGCCAATTCACACTGTTGTGATAGTTTCAGGTGGACAGCAAAGGGACTCAGCCATATACATACATACATATATATGTATATACATACATATCATATATATGTATGTATGTATCCATTCTCCCCCAATCTCCCCTCTCATCCAGGCTGCCACATAACATTGAGCACAGTCCCTTGTGCTGTACAGTTAAGTTCTTGTTGGTTATCCATTTTAAATACAGGAGTTTGTTCCTGCCCATCCCAAATTCCCCAACTATCCCTTCCCCCAGTTTTCCCCCCATACCCATAAGTTCATTCTCTAAGTCTGTGAGTCGGTTTCTATAAAGGGTATCATAATGATATTTCTCTTTCTCTGTCTGACCTACTTCACTCAGCATGATAATCTCTAGGTCCATCCATGATGCTGCAAATAGCATTATTTCATTTTTAATGGCTGAGTATTATTCCTTTATGTATCTTACATCTTCTTTATCCATTCCTCTGTTGATAAACATTTAGGTTGCTTCCTTGTCTTGGCTATTGTAAACAGTCCTGCAGTGAGCATTGGGGTGCATGTGTCCTTTCAGATCATGTTTTTCTCCAGATATGTGTGCAGGAATGGGATTTATGGGTCACATGTAGCTCTATTTTTTGTTGTTTTTTTGTGTTTTTTTTTTTAAGAAAACTTCACACTGTTCTCTATAGTGGCTGTACCAGTTTACATTCCTACCAACAGTGTAGAGGGGTTCCCTTCTCTCTACACCCTCTCCAGCGTTTATTGTCTGGATTTTGATGATGGCCCTTTTGACTGGTGTGAGGCAATATCTCATTATAGTTTTTATTTTTATTTCTCTATTAAACAGCAGTGTTGAATAAATTTTCGTATGCCTCTTGGCATCTATATGTCTTCTTTGGAGAGATGTCTATTTAGGTCTTTGGCCCATTTTTTGATTGGGTTGTTTTTAAGATGTTAAAGCCCCATGAGCTGTTTGTAAATTTTGGAGACTAATCAATTGTTGATTCCATTATTTGCAGCAATTTTCTCCCATTCTGTGGGTTGTCTTTTTGTCTTCTCTGATTTCTTTTGCTGTACAAAAGCTTTTCAGCTTAATTAGATTTCTATTACTGTGATTTATGTCAAAGAGTGTTTTGCCTATGTTTTCTTCTATGAGCTTTATACTGTCTGGTCTTCAATTTAGGTTTTTAATCCATTTTGAGTTCATTTTGTGTATGTTGTTAAAGAATGTTCTAATTTCATTTTTTTTTTTTTACACATAGCTGTCCAGTTTTTCCAATTTATTGAAGAGACTGTCTTTTCTCCATTGTATATTCTTCCTCCTTTGTCAAAGATTAGTTGCCTACAGATGTGTGGGTTTATTTCTGGGCTTTCTATCCTGTTCATTGATCTGCATTTCTGTTTTTGTGCCAGATTCATACTATTTTGATGACTGTAGCTTTGCAGTATAGTCTGAAACCAGGAAGCCTGATTCCTCCAACTTCATTTTTCTTTCTTAAAGTTGCTTTGGCTCTTCAGAGTCTTTTGTGTCTCCATACAAATTTAAATTTTTTTTCTAGTTTTATGAAAAATGCCACTGTAGATTGCCTTGTGTAATATAGTCATTTTGACAATATTGATTCTTCTATCCAAGAACATGCTATACCTTTCCATCTGTTTGTGTCATCTTCAGTTTCTTTCATCATTATCTTACAGTTTTCAGAGTACAGGTGTTTTGTCTCATTGGGTAGGGTTATTCCTAGGTATTTATACTTTTTGAGGCAATACTAAATGTGATTGTTTCTTTAATTTCTTTCTAATCTTTCGTTGTTAGTATATAGAAATGCAGCATATTTCTGTGCTCTAATTTTGATCCTGCAACTTCACTAAATTCATCGGTGAGGTCTAGTAGCTTTTGGTAGCATCTTTCGGATTTTCTGTGTATAATATCACGGCATCTGCAAACAGTGACTGTTTTTCTTTTCCAATTTAGATTCCTTTTATTTCTTGTTCTTCTCTGATTGCTGTGGCTAGGATATCCAAAATTATGTTGAATAAAAGTGGTGAAATAGATATCCCTGTCTTGGTCCTGATCTTAGAGGAAATGTTTTTAGCTTTTTGCTGTTGAGTATGATGTTAGCTGTAGATTTGTTTTATATGGCCTTTATTATGTTGAGGTATGTACACTCCGTGCTCAGTTTCTGGAGAACTTTTATCATAAATAGTTGCTGAGTTTTGTCAAAACCTTTTCCTGCATCTTTTGAAATGATCATGTGTTTTTTTCTTTCAATTTTTTGATGTGGTTTATCACACTGATTTGAGGATAGTGAAAAATCCTTGACTCCTTGGGTTAAATCCCACTGTTCATGGTGTATGATTCTTTTAATGTATTGTTGGATTCAGATTCCTAGTATTTTGTTGAGGATTTATGCACCTGTGTTCATCAGTGATTTTGCCCTGTGATTTTCCTTTTTTTGTGATATCTTTGGTTTTTGTGTCAAGGTGATGTGGACTCACAGAATGAGTTTGATAGTTTTCTTTCCTCTGCAATTTTTTGGAACAGTTTCGGGAGGATTATTGTTAGCTCTTCTTGGAATTTGCCTGTGAAGTCATCAGGTCTTGGACTTTTGTTTTTTGGGAGTTTTTAAATCACAGTTTCAATTTCAGTGCAGTGATTGTCTCTTCATATTTTCTGTTTCTTCCTGGTTCAGTCTTGGGAGAATGTACCTTTCTAAAAATTTGTCCATTTTTCCCAGGTTGTCCACTTGGCATACATGTTGTTGCATACTTGTTGCTCTTACAGTTTTTTGTAAGAGTCTCTTATGATCCTTTGGCTAAAGGTTTATCAATTTTGTTTATCTTTTCAAAGAACTAGATTTTAGTTTCATTGATCTTTGAATTTTTTTATTTTTGGTCTCTGTTTCATTTACTTCTACTCTGATCTTTATGATTTCTTTCCTTCTGCTAACTTTGATTCTGTTTATTATTCTTTCTCTGGTTGCTTTAGGTGTAAGGTTAGGTTGCTTATTTGAGATATTTCCTATTTCCTGAGGGATGATTGTATCATTGTAAACATCCCCCTTAGAATTGCTTTTGTTGTATTCTATAGGTTTTTAATTGATGTGCTTTTCATTTTCATTTGTTTCTAGGTATTTGATTTCCTCTTTGATTTCTTTACTATTTTTCTTGTAGTTTATTTCTAATCTCATAGCATTGTGATTGGAAAAGGTGTTAAGATTTCAGTTTTCTTAATTTTACCAAGGCTTACCTTGTTGCCCAGACCGTGGTCAATCCTGGACAATGTTCCATGTGCACTTGAGAAGAATGTATATTATGCTGTTGGATGGAATCCTCTTTAAATATCAATTAAGTAGGTCTGGTCTAATGTTTCATTTAAGGCTCTAACCTTACTGATTTGCTGTTTGGATGATCTGTCCATTGATGAAGTGGGGTGTTACAAAGAACATGAGAGATTCAAGGAGAAAGAATAAGTAGAGGTATAAAAAACAATAAGTACAGTTTTGAGATTGGTTCCAGTTAATTATTAAATATTCAAAAGAAAAATTAAGAATAACTCTACACTATATACTATTAATTTCAGCAGTATATATTCTCTTTAATCCAAAAAATTGTCTTCACCTACAATTATAAAAATATTTCCATGTCTCTAATGCAAATAGACTTCCCTGGTGGCTCAGATGGTAAAGAATCTGCCTGCAGTGCAGTAGACCCAGGTTCGATCCCTATGTCAGGAAGATCCCCTGGAGAAGGAAATGGCAATCCACTCCAGCATTCTTGCCTGGAGATTTCCACGGACAGAGAAGCCTGGTGGGCCTCAATCCATGTGGTCGCAAAGAATTAGAAATGCAAATAACAGGAAAATTTAATTAACACCTCTTATTAGCAAGAAGAGATAAGAAAGCCTTCTTCAGCGATCAATGCAAAAAAATAGAGGAAAACAACAGAATGGGAAAGACTAGGGATCTCTTCAAGAAAATGAGAGATACCAAAGGAACATTTCATGCAAAGATGGGCTCGATAAAGGACAGAAATGGTATGAACCTAACAGAAGCAGAAGATACTAAGAAGAGATGGCAAGAATACGCAGAAGAACTGTACAAAAAAGATCTTCACAACCCAGATAATCACGATGGTGTGATCACTGACCTAGAGCCAGACATCCTGGAATGTGAAGTCAAGTGGGCCTTAGAAAGCATCACTACAAACAAAGCTAGTGGAGGTGATGGAATTCCAGTTGAGCTATTCCAAATCCTGAAAGATGATGCTGTGAAAGTGCTGCACTCAATATGTCATCAAATTTGGAAAA
>NW_011494809.1:858941-859372 GCF_000754665.1 Bison bison bison | reverse complement strand
TGCCTCTTGAGAAATTTGTATGCAGGTCAGGAAGCAACAGTTAGAACTGACATGGAACAACAGACTGGTTCCAAATAGGAAAAGGAATTCGTCAAGGCTGTATATTGTCACGCTGCTTATTTAACTTATATGCAGAGTACGTGATGAGAAACGCTGGACTGGAAGAAGCACAAGCTGGAATCAAGATTGCCGGGAGAAATATCAATAACCTCAGATATGCAGATGACACCACCCTTATGGCAGAAAGTGAAGAGGAACTCAAAAGCCTCTTGATGAAAGTGAAAGTGGAGAGTGAAAAAGTTGGCTTAAAGCTCAACATTCAGAAAACGAAGATCATGGCATCCGGTCCCATCACTTCATGGGAAATAGATGGGGAAACAGTGGAAGCAGTGTCAGACTTTATTTTTCTGGGCCCCAAAATCACTGCAGAT
>NW_011494809.1:824288-858841 GCF_000754665.1 Bison bison bison | reverse complement strand
CTTGGAAGGAAAGTTATGACCAACCTAGGTAGCATATTCAAAAGCAGAGACATTACTTTGCCAACAAAGGTCCGTCTAGTCAAGGCTATGGTTTTTCCTGTGGTCATATATGGATGTGAAAGTTGGACCGTGAAGAAGGCTGAGCACCGAAGAATTGATGCTTTTGAAGTGTGGTGTTGGAGAAGACTCTTGAGAGTCCCTTGGACTGCAAGGAGATCCAACCAGTCCATTCTGAAGGAGATCAGCCCTGGGATTTCTTTGGAAGGAATGATGCTAAAGCTGAAACTCCAGTACTTTGGCCACCTCATGTGAAGAGTTGACTCATTGGAAAAGACTCTGATGCTGGGAAGGATTGGGGGCAGGAGTAGAAGGGGACGACAGAGGATGAGATGGCTGGATGGCATCACTGACTCGATGGATGTAAGTCTCAGTGAACTCCGGGAGTTGGTGATGGACAGGGAGGCCTGGCGTGTTGCGATTCACGGGGTTGCAAAGAGTCGGACACGACTGAGCGACTGATCTGATCTGTTTCTCTTTATACTTCCAGTCAGGGACAAAATAAAGTAGTTACAGTGAACATTAAGTTTGTTTTATATATACTTTGTCCCTTGACTATTTAACATCATAGATTTGAATAAGACACACTCCCTGAATTTTTTAAATATTTTCTTAAATTTCATGAAGTACATTTTAAAATCTCCTGAAATTTTAATTTACAGATATTAACTTTAAAAAGCCATTCTTTTTTGTATGAAGATGAATTTTCTTAAAATATTGATAGCCTCTTTTCAAAATACATTCCTCTTTGAACTTGCAATATATAGTAACAGCTTCATAGTTAGATATTGCATCTTTTATGCCTTATAATTATTAATCTTCTTCTTTGAGAATTTTCTTACAAGAAGGATAGAAATATACTCTTCATTTGCAGGCAGTGATGCAAGCTGACATTGGAATTCCAGTAACGCCTGTTACGAAATGAAGAAAAGTGGGACTAAGTTTCCTATTAAAAGCATTGAGCCCATTAAATAAACTCCATGTGATGGTTGATACCATTTGATACATGATTTATTAAGGGAAGCAGTTTTGAATCAGAGGTTCTTAAGATAGACTCTCTACTCAAGTGGTGAGTTTCAGTCAGAATTATATCGATAACAAGACATTATTTAAATGATTAAATAAAACTAAGAAAGGATTATCTGTACCTATGATATTATAAGCTTCTCATTTGTTTACCTTGTGAAGGGTAGAATGGGATTTGTCTAACAAACTATATAATAAGTGGTAATTCCAGGATAAGAATAAAGCAGAAAATGAAGATCTTAGCTTAGTTGAACAGAGGATACATGTTTAGTTGAAAGCAGTGAAACCTTTAACAGAAATTTTGATCATAAACTTTTCACCAAATCATGGAAAAACCAATGATACTGTACTCCCTTGAACATTAAGAGATTAGGAGATGTTGTATTCCCAGTGAGTATCAACTTTTCAAATTATTTATTTCCAAACCAATTTCTCATCTTTTTGGAATCATGGACTTCCCTTGGGAAATTGTTGGTCTATGAACTTCTGAAAGTATTAAGTTCACTGTGTTTAGAAACCCCCTGAAGCCCATTTTGAAATTCTGAAAAGGTGTTTTTCAATCATAAGTAATACATAAAACTATTTTTAAAAAATGAAACCCCCTGTGTTGACATGTTACAGTTTATAATCTTAAATACGTACAACATAAAGTCTGATATTAACTTATTATGCATCTACTCCTATTAATACATAACTATAAAATAAAAACATTTATAGGTTAAATAATGTTACAAACTGCTGCTGCTGCTAAGTCGCTTCAGTCGTGTCCGACTCTGTGCGACCCCATAGATGGCAGCCCACCAGGCTCCCCCGTCCCTGGGATTCTCCAGGCAAGAACGCTGGAGTGGGTTGCCATTGCCTTCTCCAATGCATGAAAGTGAAAAGTGAAAGTGAAGTCGCTCAGTCGTGTCTGACTGTTAGCGACCCCATGGACTACAGGCTAGCAGGCTCCTCCATCCATGGGATTTTCCAGGCAAAAGTACTGGAGTGGGGTGCCATTGCCTTCTCTGAATGTTACAAACTAGCAAAATGTAATCCAACAGTATTAATGTGACAGGAATATTGAAACTAAATTATCACTTGCTAGTGTGAAGATACCCATAATATAGTATGAGTTCCAGTTTAGAATGCTGTTAATGTCCTATCCCATGCACATATTCTTGTAGTACTTTACTTGAACTACTTCATGTTGTTGTTATTCAGTCGCCCAGTCATGTCTAACTCTTTGCAACCCTATGGACTGCAGCATGCCAGGCCTCCCTGTCCCTTACCGTCTCCTGGAGTTTGCCCAAGTTCATGTTCAAATTGCAGTGGTGATGCCATCCAGCCATCTCATCCTCTGATGCCCTCTTCTTCTGCCCACAGTCTTTCCCAGTGTCAGGGACTTTCCAGTGAGTAACCATTCTCATCAGATGGCCAAAATACTGGGGCTTCAGCATCAGTCTTTTCTAGTAAATATTCAGGGTTGATATCCCTTAAGATTGACTAGTTTGATCTCCTTGCTGTTCAAGGGACTTTCAGGAGTCTTCTCCAACACCGCAGAATGAACGCATCAATTGTTTGGCGTTCTGCCTTGTTTATGGTCCAGCTCTTACAATTGTACATGACCAGTGGCAAGACTGTAGCCTTGAGTATATGGACCTTTGTCAGCAGAGTAATGTCTTTGCTTTTCAACATATTGTCTAGGTTTGTCATCGCTTTCCTGCCAAGAAGCAATCGTCTTCTAATTTCATGGCTGCAGTCACCATCTGCAGTGATTTTGGAGCCCAAGAAAAGGAAGTCTGTCACTACTTCCACCTTTTCCCCTTCTATTTGCTATGAAGTAATGGGACTGGATGCCATGATCTTAGTTTTTTTAATATTTAATCTTAAGAGGCTGTTTTGCTCTGCTTCTCACCCTCATCAAGAGGCTCTTTAGTTCTTTGCTTTCTGCCATTAGAGTGACATCATCTGCATATCTGAGTATCTGAGGTTGTTGATGTTTCTCCCGACTATCTTGATCCCAGCTTGTAACTCATCCAGCCCGGCATTTCTCATGATGTGCTCAGCATATAGTTTAAATAAACAGAGTGACAGCAGACAGCCCTGTCCTACTCCTTTCTTGATCTTGAAACAATCAGGTGTTCCATACAGGGTTCTAACTGTTCCTTCTTGACCCGCATACAAGTTTCTCAGGAGACAGTAAGATGGTCTGGTATTCCCATCTCTCTTAGAGCTTCCCACAGTTTGTCATGATCCACACAGTAAAAGGCTTTAGCTTAGTTGATTAAACAGAGATAGATGTTTTTCTGAAATTCCCTTGCCTTCTCTATAATCCAGCAAATGTTGGCAATTTGATCTCTAGTTCCTCTTCCTTTTCTAAACCTAGCTTGGACATCTGGAAGTTCTTGGTTTGCCTAATGCTAAAGCCTAGCATGCAAGATTTTAAGCATGACCTTACTAGCATGGGAGATGAGTGCAGTTGTCCCATGGCAAGCGCATTCTTCTTGGGAACTGGGATGAGAATTGACCTTTTCCTGTTGTCTTTTCCAGATTTGCTGACATAATGAATGCAGAACCTTGATGGCATCATCCTTTAAGGATTTAGATAGTTCTGCTGGAATTTCATTGCATTCACTAGCTTTATAAACAGCAGTACTTCTTAAGGCCCACTTAACTTCACATTCCAGAATGTCTGGCTCTGGGTGACTAACCACACCATTGTAGTAATCCAGTTCTTTAAGATATTTTTTATACAGTTCTTTTGTGTATTCTTTCCGTCTCTTCTTGATCTCTTCAGCGTCTGTTAGGTCTCTGCCATTTTTATCATTTATTGTTCCCATCTTTGAGTGGAATGCTCCCTCGATGTTCCCAGTTTTCCTGAAGAGATCTCTAGTCTTTGACCTTTCAGTTTTTTTCTTCTGTTATTAAGCACTGTTCATTAAAGAAGGCCTTCTTGTCTCTGCATAGCTAGATTGAAATAGCTGCATTTGACTGGATATACCTTTCCCTCTCTCCCTTGCTTTTCCCTTCTCTTCATTCTTCTGCTGTTTGTAAAGCCTCCTCAGATAACGACTGTACCTTCTTGCTTTTCTTCTTCTTTGGAATGGTTTTGTTTGCCACCTCCTGTATAGTATTACGGACCTCTGTCCATAGTTTTTCAGGCACACTAGTCCCTTATATCTATCTGTTACCTCTACTGCAAATTCATATGGGATTTGATTTGAGTCATACCTGGCTGGCCTAGTGTTTTTCCCAGTTTTCTTTAGCTTGAGCCTGAATTTTGCTATGAGAAGCTGATGATCTGAGCCACAGTCATCTCCAGGTCTTGTTTTTGCTGACTGTATACAGCTTCATCATTTTCAGCTACAAAGAACGTAATCAATTTGATTTCAGTATTGACCATGTGGTGATGTCCATGTGTAAAGTCATCTCTTGTGTTGTTGAAAAAGGGTATTTGCTATGACTAGTGCATTGTCTTGCCAGAATTCAGTTATCCTTTGCTCTGCTTCATTTTGTGCTCCAAGGTCAAACTTGCCTGTTACTCCAGGTATCTCTTGACTTCCTGCTTTTGCGTTCAAATCCTCAATGATGAATAGAACATCTTTTTTAGGTGTTAGTTCTAGCAGGTCTTCAGAGTCTTCATAGAACTGATCAGCTTCAGCTGCTTCGGCATCAGTGGTAGAGGCATAGACATGGATTACTGTGATGTCGAATAGCTTGCCTCGGAAACAAACAGAGATCATTCTGTCATTTTTGAGGCTGTACCCAAGTGCTGCATTTCAGACTTTTTCGTTGACTAAGAGGGCTACTCTGTTTCTTCTATGGGATTCTTGCCCACAGTAGTAGATATGATCATCTGAATTAAACTCTCCCATTCCCGTCCATTTTAGTTTGCTGATTCCTACAATGTTAGTGTTTATTCTTCCCATCTCCTGCTTGACCATGTCCAGTTTCCCTTGATTCATGGACTATTTCTGATTCCTATACAATACTCTTCTTGGCAGCATTAGGTTTTACTTTCATCACCAGACACATCCACAGCTGAGTGTCATATCCGCTTTGGTCCAGCCACTTCATTCCTTCCAGGACTATTGGTAATTCTCCTCTGCTCACCTTCCGACCTGGGAGACTCATCTTTTGGTGTCATTTTTTTTTTTGGCCTTTTATACAGTTCATGAGTTTCTCATGGCAAGTATACTGGGGTAGTTTGCCATTCCCTCCTCCAGAGAATCATATTTTGTCAGAACTGCTTCATAACCTCCATTTACTCAGGATGCTGTAATATAGTTTTCAAGGTACTCTGCCTCTGTTGTATTAGCCTGCAACAATTAAAGCAGTCTTGCTGTTTGATACCAACTCAGTCAAAAACACTGAAATCACAGGATGGTATTAAGTCGTAAGGTATCAGCCAGGTGATTTAGACTCTGCCTTCCTTAAGTCCAATATAGATCCTCACAGAAAAGAAGACACAAGACATGACAACTTTTATAAGGACTCTTGGGTTTCTTGAAGAAGAAATGTTTTTATCAGTACCTTTTTTTAAAAGTTGTCTAAGCTCTAAATATGAAATTAAGATGTCACTGGTTAAATAAATGCAAAATAGCCACATTGTATGCCCCTGTGTGCTAGATATTACCTGGGTTTCAGGATTATAGTAAAAATGAATGAAACAAGGTTCTTGATTGTAAGACTCTTAATGGTTCATTAAAAGTTTAGTGTTGTTGAGAAGGATGAGTGAACAAATAACTTCAGTATACACCTCAGCCTAAAGTGTTTTGATAGAAATAGGTAAGGTAGGAGCTTACCAAATGCATGCTGATTTAGACAGACCAGTGTGACTAATAGAAAACATTTTGCTAACCTGGTTCGATGCACGATACTGGATGCTTGGGGCTAGTGCACTGGGACGACCCAGAGGGATGGTATGGGGAGGGAGGAGGGAGGAGGGTTCAGGATGGGGAACACGTGTATACCTGTGGCGGATTCATTTTGATATTTGGCAAAACTAATACAATTATGTAAAATTTAAAAATAAAATAAAATTAGAAAAATAAAAAAATAAAAAAAAAGAAAACATTTTGCTAACCTGTAACTGCCTTTGGTTTTTGGGGTAGGGAGACAAAACCACTTTTGGTTGTCTACAGGCTTCTTGCTAGCTTGCTATTTCTAGTTAGAATTCCTTCTCATCTCACCTTCACCATTTTTCATTTACTATAGTAGGAACACTCATTTAAAAAATTCTTATGAGACTCTTGGGAAGGAAGAAATTTTTCTCTGCCCTCCTAGTTTCTTCTGGTTGGTTTAAGAACTAAAATATCATGGGATTATTGACAGAGTTACAGAAGAAAAACTAAAGTTTACTAATGTATATATGGGAGAGATCCAGAAAAAATGTGAATAACTCATCAAAATGACTGAAGTCTTCACCCTAAATTCCATCCTCAGCTAAAGACAAAAGAGGATGTTGGAGATAGTGGTTTGAGATCTCAAAGGGGAGGAAAACAATTGACATGCAGGTAGAAAAGCAAATGTTTGGTAAATAAATATTTGCTGCTGCCACACAGAGACAGTGAATGGGACATAAAGAAGAATTTTTAACAAGCAAACTTCACCAGGTACCTCCCTGTCTAGGCACATAATTCATACTGTGATTAATCTATGGTGAATAGGTCCCTTCCTGGAACAGATCCTCTAACTAACATTTTTTTAGGCAGCTTTGGGGAAGGTCAAAGTTTCTTCCTTTTGAGATTTGATTGGTTTCAGCTCAAAAATAATCTTTATGCCAAAAAGGTATTTTAGAGTGGAGAGTTGTGCCACCCCTATAAGACTTTAACCAGCCCTCTGATTTTAACAGAATATTTTAAGCCTGGTATATCTTTAAAAAAAATAAAAGTAATGAGATAATTTTGATAAATGGAAAAACTGATTTCCAGTGCAATAGTTACATTAATGATAGCACAGGGAAACCAGATTTGCCACCCCAAAATGTTTCTGGCATTTCAAGCTTAAAACAGTCTATGCAAGCCCCTGGAAGCACATTTGACCTTACCCCTAACTCCCTGAAAAGTTTAGATATAGTACCTATGCCAAGAATAGACCATTCAGCAGAAATATCTGCAAAGAATACAGTTAGGTGTGATAGGTGAAACTCTCGGAGATTTAGAGTCCACTCTGTGTCCTGTTGTCTCTGCTGCTGCTGCTAAGTCACTTCAGTCGTGTCCAACTCTGTGTGACCCCATAGATGGCAGCCCACCAGGCTTCCCCGTCCCTGGGATTCTCCAAGCAAGAACACTGGAGTGGGATGCCATTTCCTTCTCCAATGCATGAAAGTGAAAAGTGAAAGTGAAGTCGCTCAGTTGTGTCTGACTCTTAGCGACCCCATAGACTGCAGCCCACCAGGCTCCTCCATCCATGGGATTTTCCAGGCAAGAATACCGGAGTGGGGTGCCATTGCCTTCTCCGTGTCTCTGCAAGGCCTACCAAACATTTGTTTTCCTAACATTTGCTTTTCCATTTCCATGCCTTCCTCACATCTGTGTCAACCCTTCCCCAATACCCTCCTTGGTCTTTAGCTGAAGATGGTATTTATGGTGAAGGTTTCATCCATTTTGGGGAGTTACTTGGTTTTTCTGGATCTCTTTCATGTATGTACATGTGTATGTGTGTTTGTGTGCACATGTGCTCAGTGATGTCTGACTCTTTGTGACTCCGTGAACTATAGCCCACCAGGCTCCTCTCTCCACGATATTTTCCAAGCAAGGATACTGCAGAAGTATTTTGTACCCCAGGACAAAATACTTCCTAACCCAGGGATTGAACCCACATCTCTTGTGTCTCCTGCATTGGCAGGCAAATTCTTTACACTGCGCCACTTGGGAAGCCCCTTTGGTTTTCTCCTCTTAATATGTCTCATATAAATACAAGTCTTAGACCAGCCAAAGAACCTAGGAAAATAGAAGATAATTTCTTCTTCCTGCTCAGTTACTCCTTTTTCTATAGCCATGGTACGATAATGTTTAAATCTCTGGTTAGTTGTCACTATGAGCATTCATTTTTGAGCTATTGTTTCTCTTTGTATATGAATTCCATGTCCCATATTTAGTATAGGTTCTGTCAATTCCAAATAATATGCAATATAGTTTTCTTTACTGTTGTGGGAAAATAGTGCTAGTATCTATCTTGAACTTCACTTAAATTTAATATGCCTAAAAACTTTTTTATTACCTTTTGTTGGCAGTTTTGAAGTTCTTTCTCACTTTCAGAGTTTAATGTATTGTTTAGTTTAAGGTATTATTAAACTATTATTTGTTTATTAGTAGTAGTATTTACTATTAAACTGATAAGCTAGAATAATGTTATATTTTAGTTTAATTTATTATTTAGCTTTTCTTTGTAAGAAAGATGCCTGAAAGTATTGCAGAAAATAAGATTGCTTATCTCTTTAATATTTAATTAACACATTGATATTTATTTTTGAACAGAATTCAGTATTTAAAGTTTAGAGTGATGACTGTGTACCAAGTACTGTGTTAAGTATTAGCTATATTATCTCTTTTCATTCTGCCAGGAGATAATTATCAGTATTAACCTGTTTTGTAGGCTAGAAGGTAAGGCTTAGAAAGATTATGTAAGCAACTTTATCAGGGTCATGTACGTGATCAAGGGCAATATGAAGTGTTTTACTAAAGGGTCTTTATATTCCTGACTCAGAGGCCTGCCAGGGGATCACTGTTTCCTGAGAGTTTGTTACCACAACTGGAGTCAGTTCTGTGCCCATCTTTGTTTCCAACAGTGATCTAATGACAGTGTATAAAGTTCACAGATAACAGTGACAATGCTCAGAGAAGGGCATAGACAGAAGGGTAAGCTTAACATTTTAACTGGATAGAATCACTATCTAAAATACTTTTCGAGATGGCTGAAGTGTGTGAAAATTCAATACACGCATCTCAAGGAGAGTTTTTGGCTTGTGCCATTGAGGGAAAGAAATCTAACCTTTCCAAATGCATGATGGAAGAAAGGTTTTCACATAAAACAGGTCAGAATGTAATATAGGATAAATAAAAGTGGGCACGTTGCACTAGGGAAATTTTTGGTTGGCTTTTTAAACGAATCAGTGTCTTCATTCAACATTGAGTGCTTACTATATGCTAGAAACTATTCTGAGGTTGGGAAAACAGGCCTAACTCCCTGCCTTAGTGGTACTTAGATTGTAGAATCCGAGGACTTACTTTTAGTTTTTTAATGTGCCTAATTAGACCTACTTGTAAATTAAAGATGGTTTATGAATTCAGTGGTGAATCATTATCCAAAGTGAATCATCAGTGGCATTCTTAAATATCTGACCTATGAGTTTAGATGACGGCTCAAGGGTTTCTCTTCGTGGGCACTATAGTGTGTTCAGCCCTTGGCAGAGGTGAATACTATGCTTGGTTTCCTAGTCTGCAGCTAGTAAATGACCCAGTTAATTGTAAATGGTTTAAATAAAGCTAACAATATAATTTGAAATTTGGGAGATGTTTTTGAAGGTTGGGAGAATAGTGATAAGTTAAAGAGAAGCATTTATCTCAAGAATACTTAAAGAAATGATCCTCCTTTGGCATAAGAAATTTGCTACAGTATACTAATTTCTACTAATACTTTTGACAGTCGTCTAAGCTTTAGCCATTTTTGATTCTGGAGATCTAAAAGTGAGATTTTGAATTTTAAAATATTACCCTGGGATTTTAAGTATAGTTTTATCTGAAGGAATGTGGGCTTCAAGGAGCTAAAATATGCTCTGAAGGCTATTCCTAAGTCTGGGGTTACAGTATCAAACAATTTAATGGACTTCATCTTGAACTAATATTCTTTATGAAGAGACACTGCTTTACCAATTGTGAAATACATAAAAGATTCTGGAAACAAATGAGTTTCTTATCAACATCCAGGCAAACTCTTCCACATAGACTTTGGATATATTTTGGGTCGAGATCCAAAGCCTCTTCCTCCTCCCATGAAGCTGAATAAAGAAATGGTGGAAGGAATGGGAGGCACACAGAGCGAACAGTACCAAGAGTTCCGAAAACAGTGTTACACAGCTTTTCTCCACCTTCGAAGGTAAGTTGATTTGCTTGACGTACAGAATTTTGGTAAATTCATTTCACAAATCAAGAAAAATATTTGTTTAAATGTATTCCCTGGTGGTTCCATGGTAAAGAATCCACCTGCCAATGCAGGAGATGTGGGTTCAGTCCCTGGGCTAGGAAGAACCTCTGGAGAATGAAGTATTCTTGCCTGGGAAATCCCATGGATAGAGGAGCCTGGAGAGCTATAGTCCATGGGGTCGCAGAAGAGTTAGACATGACTTAAAAGACTAAAACAATAACAATTCATTTTTTTAGCATCATTCTTTTTCAGAATGACACAGGCAACAGTATTTGTTAACATATATTTGATGACTGTTTTGATAAGCAGTCTGATTTCAAAGGAAAAAGACAATTTCTTGCTTTCTCACTAATTATCTGACTGCTCAATCCCACCAAATCTCAGGGAGGTTGAGATTACACGAGACATTACACGAGAATGAACCATTTAGCTAACTTGGAATGATTAGCTAGATAATTTTTATTCTTTAACACCTTTATCAACCTTAGTTTTAGTTGTTCTTGAGGAGCATTCTGAGGTTTGTTAAATAATTGAATAAATGTTGCATATGGTTTTCTCTGTCTTTAGTACCACATCAGTCATTCTTCTTTAAAAAAAAGCTATTAATTTTTTTCTCTATCCTTTTTTTCCCAAGGCCACTATATCTCTGCTTCCTTCATCCAAATTTACTTAGGACTGAACATCATGTGGAGAAGGCAATGGCAACCCACTCCAGTACTCTTGCTTGGAAAATCCCATGGATGGAGGAGCCTGGTAGGCTGCAGTCCATGGGGTCACTAAGAGTCGGGCATGACTGAACGACTTCATTTTCACTCTTCACTTTCATGCATTGGAGAAGGAAATGACTACCCACTCCAGTATTCTTGCCTGGAGAATCCCAGGGACGGGGGAGCCTAGTGGGCTGCCGTCTATGGGGTTGCACAGAGTCAGACACTACTGAAGCGACTTAGCAGCAGCAGCAATAGAACGTCATGTATCATCAGGAAAAAGATAAATTAAAAGTCATGTTTGTTACATTCAGGACTTGGCTCTGATGATTAGTCAAAAATGATGGATCATTTGACCCTAACTCCATTTTTAACCTAACTAACGCAAAATGAATATTCTTAGTCCACCGGAAAAATCCCAGCTCGGGAGACCACCTGTATTCTCTTCCAGGTGAATATATAACCAGTAGAAATGAGTTGCCCATGCATGTGGGCACTGTCTTTTCTGTCTTTGTAACTTCAGTTTATGGACACTCAGAATATGTATGTTGAATAAAATCCTTCAATATTTGTATGAAAATTCCTGCTTCATATCTTGAGTGAAGCCATGTTCCCAGGTGATATTGATGCTACTGGTCCCAGGTGAATGGCTGTCCTATATTAATGAGTTTCATCTTTGCAGTGGCTCACTACTTCACCGTTAACTCAGGCTCCACTGCTGTCACAGATTTTAATGTACATTTTACAGACAGCCACGTTATTATCCTTTGGGTGGTAGAGTGGCTCAGTTTTACTTTCTTGAAATGCTGAAAGAATAATGAGAAGATCAGTGCCTGATGATGCAGAAGCACTTTCAGAGATGAAAGTTCCACTTTAATACCTGGAATTTTTAATTTAAAATAGTCATAGCTAGATGAAAGTTTGGCGATCTCAGTGAGGAGACAGACAAGATAATATGAAATGATAACTAGAGAAATGTCAAAGGTGCTCTCCGTTATTGAAAGCAGAAAGAAAACATTGAGCTTTATAAACTGTCGTTGATAATGGATAAGTAGCAATTCAGCAAAATGAGAAAATAGAAGCAGATTGTTTGTGCAGAGCCAAAGTTAACTTTCTCACTACTAAGAAAAATCATGAAGACTAATCTACCTCACTTTATGTTAAGTCTTCATGAACATAGTTTTAATGTTTTATTTTCAGGAATTTCACTGTTAAAATTAGCTGGGCCTTAATATTTTTGTCAACATTTATTTCTTAGTGTTATATTTTAGAATATGCTTCTGTTAGTAAAAAATTTCCCTTAGGACATAAGAATTAGCCAGATAGCCAAAAGTTTGTTTACACTTGACACATTTATTATTAGGGTATCAACCTTGTTCTTGTTCTTTTCATGGTTTTTGTTGATTGCTAATCAATAAGAAATCATTGAATACATTGTGGACCACATAAACTAAGCAGTCTCATTTGAACTAAGTTATGAATGGTTATAGTTATACAGATGCCAGAACACATTTTATGGAGTGATTTTCATGTAACAAAATGCATTTTTATACCAATAATGAATTAGAAATTTTATTTTTTGAATACTCTTATGGCAGCAGGAGTAATGCTCAAACATTGTAAAAGTTAAGTATTGAAGGAAAACATAAACTTCTCTTAATCCGTGTTTATGCCAAACACCATGCTGGACACCGGTGATACAAAGAGAGCCTAAACTTTTCAGTAAAAATAATGAAGTTAGGAATGCATTTTGCTGTATTAAGCAAAGTTCTCACACTGTCATGTCTTAAGTCACCAAATAGTGAATCTGTGGATCAAACTACTTTTCATTGTTAACCTCATTTTTTTTTTCCCTCCTGGAACTCTAGTACACTTATTAAAGAAATATTTATATAGAATTCTACTCTGATATTCACTGCATCCAAAATGGATAAATGTAGGGGAAGCAGACCTCTGAAATGCCATAAAAACCTCACTTGATGTAGTTAATGATTTTTATTCTTAGTATTGAAGATTTTTACTGAAAAATCTAGAGCATCTTTATATAGTCAATGAGTAACTTGATGATTGGTATAAACTTGGGTAAGAGAAAGAGTATGTTTCCTTGAACTCTGTGCTTAACCTACTCCTTTATCAAAATCTTATTTATATCACATCCATCCTTACATCTTTGTCTAGACTTGGTTTTGCACTTTTCTCACTCTCATTTTTTAACCTTAACCTTATATTTTCTTTTGATAATGGTTTTAAAGATTTTTAGTAACCTTAAATCTGTTTTTCTGGATAGGATTTGAATAACTAATGTTTAATTTCTGTTCGGTGTCACTGGTTCTGTTTTAAATAGAAAATGTAGGTTAATGGCAACAGATGTAAAAGATTAATACAGTTGAAATGTAGTGACAAATAATCTGCAAAGTAATTGGATGTTTAAGCTTCTTAGAAAATATTCCACTTTGTATTTATTTACATTGTTTCCCTTTGCCATAATAATAGAAACATGGGTGATTTCATTTATGTATACATGTGTGTGTTCAGTCCTGTTCGACTCTGCAGTCCCATGACTGTAGCCCACTAGGCTTCTCTGTCCATGGCATTTTCTAGGCAAGAATACTGGAGTGGCTTGCCATTTCCTACTCCAGGGGTTTTTCCTGACCCAGGGATTGAACACATGTCTCTTGCATCTCCTGTACTGGCAGGCAGATTCTTTACCACTGAGCACCTGGGAAGCCTAGTTACATTTATACCAACAGATAATCCAGAAACATTAATATGTGCCTTTTACAAAAGGAACACATATTGGGCTATAATAAAGGCAAACATTTTAACATAGATCCTAGCTGTGCATGAGAATCACTGGGGATCTTTGTTGGGGAGGGGAGACCAAAACAGTTGCAGCCCATCAGGTTCAGTCAGCCTGGGTTTTGGCCCCAGCATTGGTATTTTTAAAGAAACTTCCCAGGTGAATTTAATGGGCAGCCAGGTTTGAGAACCTCTGAAATATCCCTTTCAAAATTGAGCCTTGCATTCCTCTCCTTGAGTTACCCTGTGGTAGATTCCTGAGATTCCCCTGTGGCAAGACTGGGAAAAATCCTATATAGTCAACAAAGCAAAGCATGAATTATTCAGGATTCACTGAAAGAGTATCATTGTTTTCATCACCTAACGCGTAGCAGTTGGTTGTATCCTACTGACACTGCAGTCCTTACAGCCTTCTCCATGGACCCTCTTCTGTATCCCTTTCCTGTAAACCATAGAGCTTAAAGAAGTTCCTGGTGCCTTGCAGTCCTTACAGCCTTCTCCATGGACCCTCTGCTGTATCCATTTCCTACAAACCACAGAGCTTAAAGAAGGTCTTGGTGCCTTCCTGCTCCGAAATGCCATTTCTGAACCTTTCTGTCCTGGCCTTCTTAACAAAAGCATAGATACACACCGTGAAGCCAGATAAATTACCTACTGCTGACCATCAACTGCCTATTTCCCTGTCATTCTCCTCCACTGAAGACTTTCATTCTTGTCTTCTTCAGGCCTGCTGCTGTGACTTCAACATCTTCATGAATGGTCCAGCTGTGACCTGGCCTCACAGAGCCTGGTTCTCATGTAAAGCCAGCCTTGGCCACTCCCTCTCATTAAGAGTCAAGTTAGCCCTTCAAAATCTTGATCCAGTGCTTTTCACTGTCTGAGCAGCACACCGTCTGTCCTTACAGCTCTTTTCATTCCTCCATGTCTTCAATGTCAATCTCATTACCCTACCACTGTATATAATATACCTTAATTCTCACTTTCCTCCTTCCCCCATTGAATTTTACAGCCCCAAACTGTAATCCCTCTTAACTGCCACAGCTAAGTGAGTGCCACTGGCTTCCATTAATAGTGGGGAGAAGACCAGGATATTGCTAACATTATACTGCTGCCCTATTTCTTCACTCTCCTCAGTACATCTATTTTTAAAAGTTCTCACTGTCTCCACTTACTTGCCTCCTTTCTTCCTCAGCCTTCTCCAGTAAGTCTTCCAGTCATGCTCTGCTATTGAAACTAATTTTATCAAAATAAACAGTTACCTATAGCAAATCCAGTGGCCACTTTTGCTTCCTTGAAGCTCTGACACAGTTGACCATGACTTTGTTCCTAAAAATCTTTCTTATATTTGACCATGACTTAGTTCCTAAAATTCTTTCTTTGTTCCTATATATATATATAGGTTCCAGGTGGCTCCGATGGTAAAGAATCTGCCTGCAATGTGGGAGACCCAGGTTCGGATCCTGGGCCAGGAAGATCCCCTGGAGAAGGAACTGGCAACCCACTCCAGTAATCTTGCCTGGAGAATCCCATGGACAGAGGAACCTGGTGGACAATGTGGTCGCAAAGAGTTGGACATGACTGAGTGACTAAGCAAAGCACAGCATATGTATAGTTTAGTCGCTAAGTAGTGTTCAACTCTTTGTGACTCCATGGTTTCAGTTTAGGGGGAACAGATCCAAAACTTTTTACCAAGACGAGCTAAAAACCTTTGTTGTTTAAAACCAAATTTTTTACTCACATCCATTCCCAAAGTCAGATCTGGGCCTCCTTCTATCACTACAGTACTGCATTACCACTCAGGGCGTAACTGTCCTAGAGGAGAGTGTTCTGAGCAGGAGGTGGCCTGTGCCCAGTGGACACTTACTGACACCTTTCCCCACACAGCTCCACCTCTAGTAATGAACATTTGGAAAAGGAACATACTTTGTCTTTGTTTAGAGGAAAATGAAAAGTTTGAGCACTGATGAGGATAAAACTTCCTACAGGGGTCCACATACTCCAAAGGTGAAATGATTTAGATATCTTGTATATTTTTAGTGTAGAAGAGTATGAGCTATTTTCTCCTCCATTTAGGATGCTTATAACCAGATCAGTCACTGTATTTTCTAAGATGGTGGGATTAGTGTCTCTGGAGGATACTTATGACTCATGAATGGAGTCACACTATTTCCTTTCACTCATTACCCATGACACACCAAGGTAGTCTTAAGATAGCAGATGGAGTCACATTGCCACTTCACTCATTACCCATGACACACTGAGGTAGTCTTAAGGTAGCAGGTTCTTGTCTTCATTGAGCAAAGACAGATCTTCATTCCTTAGTAAAACGTAGTTAATGGTATAAAGCGGATTCCCCCTTAGATCCCTTCTGAAAAGAATATACTTACTAAAAAATGAAAAAAATGTCATTATTAGATGGTTACTCCAAAGGTGTGTTCCCTATTGGGAAACCTAGAAGTGGTATTATATCAAGGCCCTAGAATAAGATATATTTTCAAGTCTTGCTTTTCATTGAGACAACTGGTGAATAAGCGTACATTGTATTTTCCATAGGAGTAATAGTAATCATTATAAAAATCTAAGTATTACTACTTGTAGGAGTGCTCTTAATATGAGAAAAGAATGGCAAAATTCTAACATATTGCTGTTTATTTTTATTTCCCATTCTCCTTTAGGTATTCTAATCTTATTTTGAATTTGTTTTCCTTGATGGTGGATGCAAACATTCCAGATATTGCTCTTGAACCAGATAAAACTGTGAAAAAGGTAATTTTCATATACCCTCAGATATCATAGTCTACTTTTCATACTTAAGAAGTATCAGGGTTTTAACAACCCATTTCCCCTTGTCCCGACCCCTGGACTCTTTAAGTAATGTAAATTAAGAAAGAGACCTTGTGTATATTTCTTTTTCACATTTTAGAATACAAGAGCCTCTCAAGCCCTCTGCAACTAGTTTTATCCCCTTCCCTGTTTATGCCCACAGTCACATGAGTAGCTCACTATATCAAAACAGGAAGCTTACTATCACCACCCTTACTCTTTGTCCTAAAAAGTTTAGCTTCTCTTTAATATTCCTACTAAGATACCTGCTTCCTGGTACTCCAAGACCAAGCATGCCAAGAATCAGAAACAAAATATTATAATAGTATATAGAAGAAAACAGTTGTTCTTTATCTTTCCCATTCATACCCTTGGTTACAGGGGTTTCTTACTGTGTCAGGAGAGTAGAGACCTGCTTTTAACTTAACCTGCAAAGAGAAGCATGAAAGAAAGCTTTCATATAGATGAGCAATTATTCAGAACTATCTTACCCTGAGATGCAGTGAGAGATGGGAGAAAGGAGTAATAAATTTGAAGATTTTTTTTTTATTCAAATTAATTTCTGTCTCTGATTCACTGAAAGTGAAAGTCACTCAGTCATGTCCAACTCTTTGTGACCCCATGGACTATAGAGTCCTTGGAATTCTCCAGGCCAGAATACTGGGATGGGTAGCCTTTCCCTTCTCCAGGGGATCTTCCCAACCCAGGGATTGAACCCAGGTCTCTTACATAGCAGGCAGATTCTTTACCAGAGCCATTGAGGGGGGTGTATATAACACATTTTATTTATCCAAAGATAACATTAAATGATCTTAAATAGCAGAGGGCTTATTAATAATGAGCTTCAAAGATAGTATAGCTTTTTAACTTGCAGAAGTATAAAACTACTAAAATTGTAAGATGGAATTTTTCTGGTGGTTGTAAATAATATTTCTCACCAAAAGCCCTAAGTTCTGATGTAATTGACTCAGCATTATTAGAAACATACCACTGTGGGTTGAACATTGTCTTGGTCCATTTGGGCTGCTACATATATCAGTATAACAAAATACCAGACACTAGGTAGCTTGTAAACAACAGAAATTTATTTCTTATGCTTCTGGAAGCTCTATATACTAGTCCAGAGTGCCAGAATGGTCAAGTTAAAGCCCCTTTGGGATCAAAGGGTACTTCTTAGGGTTGGAAGGTGCCGGGAAGCTCTTTGGTGTCTCTTTATAAGAGCACTAATCATTCATGAGGGCTCCACCCTCATAATCTAAGTACCTTTCAAAAGGTCCACTTACTGATGCCGTCACATTGGGCATTAGTATTTCAATATGGATTCGGAAGGTACAAGAATATTTACATAATTTCAAACATGAATGAACCTATTCTCTTTTACTTAATTTTATGAGTCTTTGGCAGTGAGAGGGATTTTAATGTAAATCTTATTGTTTAACATTTAAGAAAATTATGCCCTTTTTAGGATTTCATTTATTATTTTCTAGGAAGCACTGTTTCAAAACTCCCCACCCTGGCCAAACTAGGAAATGGACTACTTATCACACTAGGTTTTGATGTGGGTAATTTTTTTCAACTTAAGCTCATTCATCAAGAAACATAAGTAGTTGACGAAAATTTCAAAATGGATGACTGCACCAGATTTCAAATGTTATTGCTTTTGTGTGTCTATGCGTGTGTGGCTATTTTTAGGATCTGTTGTTGCTGTTTATTTTAAACCCATTTAGCTCTGTCATATGCTCACTCTTGCCTGACTTCACTTATGTTCAGAACTCATTTATGAAAGTCCTAATGGTAGTTGTCAAATGGAGTCTTTTTGTTTCTTCTTCCAGTATGTAGTTTTTGTTCTTATTAGATCTTTTATTTCAACTTTTCCTTTTAGAAAATCTTGATTATATTGTTTAAACTTTTGTTACCAGCTATCTTTATGGCATTTCTTCAAAGTATTTAATCATAGCAAAGTTCAACAATATTTTCCTTTTTTCCATAGCATATTTTAGTACATATATATCATTTCTTTTTAATTTTTTGCAATTGACTACTCATTTTATTGTGCTTCATAGATAACTGCGTTCCTTACAGATTTTGAAGGTTGTAGTAACTCTGTGTTGAGCAAGTCTGTTGGTGCCATTTTTCCAACATTCACTCACTTCGTGTCGCATTTTGGTAATACTCAACGATATTTCAAACAAAGGGTATTTTATCTACTTTTGAAAGACAGTGCAGAGGCTAAGATTTACAAGTTTGCATCCTTTTGCTTGATAAGTAATATGTCTTATCTGGGTTTCCAGTTTGCCAGGAGTTCAAGGGTGCTGCTCTGTGAAGTGTTGATAAATGTTCAACTATCTAAAAAATACTGTCTCTAAGTTTATTTTAATTTGCATTAATATAAGAGATGTGTAGCACAAAATTTACAAAAATATAATAAAGTGTTCTATAGTCTTTCTCTTTTAAAAAAAAAGAACACTGCAGATTGATTCGAGTGCAGCCTTAGCTAATGAGGTGTAAAAGGACAGAGTTTGGAGCTGATAGAGATAACCAGGAGTCAGAGGAGAAATTGTAGAAGGGTGGAAGGCACAGAGGTAAAAGGACAGGGGTAGAATAACAAGTAGCCTAACACAACTCAATATGTATGATAACAAATCAACCATTTTTATGCAGTTAGTCTTTCTTATAAAAAAAGAATGTCTTCATATTCGGTGAATAACATTTTCTTTATATACTAAATACATATCTTCTGTTTGTAATTTAAGCACTTACGTAAGTATGCAGGCTTTGGCAAATTGGGTTAAAGGTTTATTTTGATTCTTCTGCCCTATAGTGTTTTTGACGTCCTTAAAAAAATAGTTTTTAAAATTCTCAGACATGACCTCCCTAGGTAGAAATCAAGGAATACAATGGAATAAATTCTTTAACAGGGATCCAGAAATGAGAGAGTTGATTGAAAGTACACTTTTAGATCTCCCTCCACCAAATTGTGTTTCACTTGTTCCACCTACCTCTCTTTTACCTCCTCTCCCCTGAGCCTGCAGGGCTGTCGGATCACCCGGTATACTTGCAGTGCAGTGAAGGGAAGAGAGCACTGAGCAGGCCACGGGTGGTGGTGGTGGTTGTTCTGTCTCCCAGTCGTGTCCGACTCTGTGACCCCATGGACTGCAGCACACCAGGCCTCCCTGTCTCTCACCATCTCCCGAAGTTTGCTCAAGTTCATGTTCATTGCATCCGTGATGGGTTGTAGTACTGTCTGCCTTTTCTTCTTCCTGATTTTGTAGTAGTTCAACTCCATACTTAAAAGGAAATACTAAACATGGACCACTTTTTATCCACTTGGAAATCCCATTTTCTTCTAGCCTGTCTTTTCAGAAGTTTATATGGATCATTTATAAGAGGAGAAAGGAGTAAGTACAGTGGTTACTGAGATCGTCTGGAAGCGTAAGCCACTTATCATCAGTTAAAGGTCCCTGGGTTGGCTTCCTAAATTCTCTGTCTCAGTTTCTGTGTCTTAGAGATTGAGATATTATCTACCTCAGAGCCATCAGAGAGTAGAATGAAATACTGCATGTAAGGTGCTTTGCACAGTGTTAGCATGAAGTAGTCAAGCATGGCAACCTGCTCCAGTATTCTTGCCTAGAGAATTCCATGGACAGAAGAGCCTGGTGGACTATAGTCCATGGGGTTGCAGAGTCAGGCACAACTGAGCTCTAACACACAATCATTTGGTAACATTTGCTTGTGTGTTTTAGGGAACTATTCTGATATATATCTCTACTAATCTTTCTAGTTCTTATTGCTATTCAGAATCAACTGTATGTTTTAATATGAAATAATGAAAAAGTCCTCAGTCTTTAGAAATTATAGGTCATATTGAAGTAGTTCTTTGCAGAAGTATAAGGAACTCCTATAGAAAAGGGGACATCTTAGAAGATCTAGTTTATAGTTTACTTTTTGTCTGTTTTTAAATTTGCAGGGCTGAACAGAATTATTTTCTATTCACTTTGTTAATATTTTTCTGAAAAAAAAAAAAAATTACAACCAACCAAGATGGGGTGATATAAAGAGCATATAGCAAAAAGTAAAGTTACACATTCAGGAAAATAGTATTCAGAACTCCTTATAGGTTATGAACCATTTCTTTGCTGTAAAAATAGGTCATTGTAATAATATCTGTATCTGTCTGTTCTTGTCTCTTCAAAATGTTATGTTTTTCTTTATTCAAAAATTAATAGACTGTGACCTTGTAGGTTCAGGATAAATTTCGTTTAGACCTGTCTGACGAAGAGGCAGTACATTACATGCAAAGTCTGATTGATGAAAGTGTCCATGCTCTCTTTGCTGCAGTGGTGGAGCAGATTCACAAGTTTGCCCAGGTAAGTTCTCTGATGGCAGTGCGTTCATCTCAGCATCTCCATGTTCTCCCATAGAATTCTCTCAGAACTGTGCCTTTCTCTGCAAATGACACATCTTCTCTGATTTTTTTTTGTCAAGCCTTCTTGACATCTCACCAGCCTTCCAACGTGAATGTGTTTGATGCACTAATAACTCTAAAACATTCCACTGAAATATTCTTAGTAACTAAATTGTGGAGCATCAGCATAGGTATATCTGTATATTGTAGTCAGTGGTACCTATAAATTTTTCTTGAGAATGATCTTGGGCCTGGTGGAGGCCTTGACAAGTGAGACTTGGACACTTGTTGGGTTTGGTAAATGGTGAAGTGCTAGGAAAAGAAGTTAGAAGCTGAGAAAAGTGATGGTGTATGTAGCACACACAGAAGGGTCTATCTGTAGACTTACTGGTTAGCAGACTCTTCTACAGTTGTTTGAGGGAAGACTTTTTTACACTAGCCTTGATGATAAACCTCAGATTTAAAACCTATTTCAATTTTGAATTTCATCATGAGGATGATGATGTAAGTGGTTAGGGAAAAGAAAAATGAGGGCGCTTTCCTCTCCCACATCCTCCTGTGAACTCCTTCCTGACTTTACACATTCAGTTAATGATAATTTTACTAATACTGCAAGCTCAAAGCTTGTCTGTTTTAACTTCTCCCTCACCCAGCATACAGGATGTCACTAAGCCTTGTGAGTTTCCTTAACTGTTTTTTAATTATCATTTTCTGTCATTTTCCCACTATTGACATTTTGACCTAGTTTTTCATTTTATGATACTTTGGGTAACTAAAATCCTTCAAAACTGCTTTTAGTATTTTTTTTCTCTCAGCATTCTTATCTTTATTCTGCTAAATAGTCCAATCAGATATATCTTCACAAAATACAGCTGTATCCTTTTTTTTTATAATTTAAATATGAAAAGTGTTTCCCCGTTGCCTACAAGTGATGTCCAGTCTCTAGCAATTCAGGGCCTTCCATATTGTTGTGTTCTAAGCTTCTTTCTAAGCTATTCCCTGAATACTCTCTTTTTCTCAATATTTTTGTTCTCTTCCATTTCTCTGGCTACTTAGCTCTTTTCTTTAGCCCAGAATGTCTGTCTCCTTAATAATGAATCTCCTGTAAATGCCTGCTTGCTAAAATCCAACCTGTCCTTCCAAGATCTATTAACGCCACTCTGATTCATCTTCCTCTGAATATTAATAGTACTTTGTACTTTTAATATGAGTTGCACTTACATTTTGTTTTCTATTATAAATATTTGAATCACCTTATAACTCCTAAAATGCAAGCTTCTTGAAGACTGGGATATGTATCAATGACCCAGAAGCACAGTGCCTTTAAACACTTAAGAAATATCTAATGAATATAAGGGAATTTTTTTTCCTATAAATGTTAGCTGATATTCTTTCTCTCTTGTGACAAAAAATGTTTCTTGTCTCTAAACACCAGTCTGAGTCGTATTTTATTATAAGTGCCAACTCAAGGTTTGCTGTACCCACCATTAATCGTCATCACTTCTCAAGAGAGTAAACTGTGACTCAGAGGGTAAGTTAAGTGACTTGTCAAAGTCACCAAGCTAGTTAGTGGCAGAGCTGGATCAACATACAACACAGCAGAATATTTTAGAACTGTAAGGGGAAAAAGTCCAGAAAGGTATAATGACTTAGCCAACTTCATGTGTCTAATGAGGGGCAGAATCAAGGCTTGAACCCAGATCTTCTGACCCCCATATCCAACCAGTGACAAGCTAGATTAATTTCTAGCTTATCAAGCTTAAGTCTTCTTTATCAGAATCTGATATACTTTTTTTATTTTTATTTAGGTATAGTTAATTTATAGTGTTATAAATGTTTCAGGTGAACAACATAGTGATTCACAAGAATCCCAAGTTCTTTGCCTCAGGAAGTTAACTTGAAAATGCTCATGCTTGTCTTTCAAGTTTCTTTAAATATGTCGTCTGTGAGGGCTTCCCTGGTGGCTCCGTGGTAAAGAATCTACCTCCCGGTGCAAGAGACATGGGTGGATCCCTGATCTGAGGTGATCCCACATCATGCGGAGCAACTAAGCCCATGCACCATAACTATTGAGTCTGTGCTCTAGAGCCTGGGAGCCGTCTAACTACTGAAGCCCCCGTGACTGAGAGCCCGTGCTGCACAAGGGGAACCACCACAGTGAGAAACCCGAACAATGCAACTAGAGGGTAGCCCCCCAGCCCTCACAGCTGGAGAAAAGTCCGTGCAGCGACGAAGACCCACACAGCCAAAAAATAAATTAATAATAAAGATTTTTTTTAACTGTCACCTGTGTTCATACTATTATACAACAAACAATATCAATATGAGTAACATTAAGACATTAATTTTAATTGGAATTTGCTTAGGTATTGAAAGGTACCAGAGACACTAAACAAGGTCTTAGTGAAAGTGAAGTCGCTCAGTTGTGTCCGACTCTTTGCGACCCCGTGGACTGTAGCCCACCAGGCTCCTCTGACCATGGGATTCTCCAGGCAAGAATACTGGAGTGGGTTGCCATTTCCTTCTCCAGGGGATCTTCCAGACCCAGGGATTGAACCCGGGTCTCCTGCATTGGAGGCAGACGCTTTAACCTCTGAGCCACCAGGGAAGTCCAAACAAGGTCTTAACTTCACCTAAGTCTTTTCAGATTATAAAAGTATATACATGCATAGTTGTTTCTAACTAATCTCTGAGGGAATATGTTTTCCTTCGAAATTCACATTCTCACATATGCATTTGCTAAGTATTGATCCTAGTAAATCACGTGCACACTCAAGTTTTGATGATCAACATGTGTTTCTTTGTCACTCAGCATTTATTATAAGGATGCATTTTGCTAATTGATTTTATGCTAATTTTAGTGCTTTCCTAGTAATCATTATGGATTATAGAACCAATTTTTTACAAAATGGAGGTAGACATGTTAACAGAAGTTCTTCCTGCATTAAAGAAATATTCTTAAAAACGACTGAAAAATTGCCAGATACAGGTGCTATGTTGACATGCCGAAAGGCTTATTTTATTCCATCATGCCATTTGCTAGGAAGGGTTGAGATTAAACACTGTAATATTTGTTGCCTAGCAACACCCACCTACTAGTGGTGGAAATTTTCCACTGAAAACCACTTTTATTTGGGTCATTGTCTTTGAAATTGCATCATCAGAGGTCTTTTTCCCTTCAAAATCATCTTATAGGGCTTTCTAGTCTTGTCTGTGCAAAAAGGTGGAGACCACTTAGTTTGGGTCACTTCATGCTCTAAAACTATGCCTTTCAATGGAAATCTCTCATATTGCAGCCCATTTCTTTTCTAGTTTCTGCTTTTTCCTGTCTGTCTTTCTTCATTGATTGATGGTAAAAGTCTGGAGAAGGGGATGGGGGTGATTTCCATTAATCTTAATACATATTTAATTGGATGAATATAGATTCAGGTTAGAGATATATTTTTGGCACACTAAATGTAAAAATTTATGAACAGATTGGAAATTTTAGGTGAGTTCCAGCTCAGCATACTAAGAGCACATCCCACTGCCATCCATCTGGCAAGAACCCTTCCTTAGCCCCTTTGGTATTTGAGGAGGAAGAGTACAGGGCCCAGCAGAAGGTCACAGGAATGTGCAGCCCCAGTGTACCTTTGATGAAGAGAAGCCAGCTGTACACACACACTCTCACACTTGAGATTAAAACATACATCATGAAAGGAGGAAAGAGTATGTTTATTATGCCAGCATTTCCCCCGTATCTAACAGATGTGTCAGGGACTCTCTCCGAAGTAATTCAGGTCCTACATTCCTCCCATAAACATGACATCTTACCATGCTGAATGTGATTCCAGTATTGAAGGTTCTTTGGGGTTTTTGTGGTACAACATGGCCTCTAAATACAAGCCATCTGCTCCATCTGCTATTCAAACAAAGAATTAGTTTTTTTGCCTCAGTCCTGAGGGGACAGCTTCCTATTTGGCTTTTATTCATTTTATTTATATTCCGTTTTACCTTTATGTACGGACCTTAGTACTTAAACCGTGTGTAGAATGTTTCCACTGTAACTGCTGTACTCTCTCATCTAGTTTGAGAAGGCACAGATGCAAAAGATGCCCAGAGGAGAAGAGATCAGAACATTATTTCTGATTTTACATTATATGGACCTTATTTTACCATTAGGAATAAAGAACAGAAATATAAAATATTCCATTGATCAAAACATAAAGTTTCCAAGGAGCAAGTGTCTTTTAATTTTGTGGCTACAGTCACCGTCCGCATTGATTTTGAAGCCCAGGAAAATGAAATCAGCCACCATTTTCAACATTTTCCACATCTATTTGCCACGAAGTGATAAAACCAGATGCAATGGTCTTCATTTTTTGAATGTTGGGTTTTAAGCCAGTTTTTTCACTCTTTCACCTTCATCAAGAGGCTCTTTAGTTATCTGCATATCTGAGGTTATTGATATTTCTCCTGGCAGTTTTAATTCCAGCTTGTGCTTCATCCAGCCTGGCATTTCACATGATGTGCTCTGCACAGAAGTTAAATAAGCAGGGTGACAATATACAGACTTGATGTACTCCTTTCCCACTTTGGAATCAGTCTGTTGTTCCATGTCCAGTTCTAATTGTTGCTTCTTGACCTCCACACAGGTTTCTCAGGAGGCAAGTCAGGTGGTCTGGTGTTCCATCTCTTTAAGAATTTTCCACAGTTTGTTGTGATCCACACAGTCAAAGACTTTAGTGCAGTCAATGAAGCAGAAGTAGATGTTTTCCTGGAATTCTCTTGTTTTTTCTATGAATCAGTGGATGTTGACGATTTGATCTCTAGTTCCTCTGTCTTTTCTAAATCCAGTTTGTACATTTGGAAATTCTTGGTTCATGTACTGTTGAAGCCTAGCTGGAAGGATTTTGAGGATTACCTTGTTAGCATGTCAAATGAGCGTGATTGTACAGTAGTTTGGACATTCTTTGGCATTGTCCTTCTTGGGGATTGAAATGAAAACTGACCTTTTCCAGTCCTGTGACCATTGCTGAGTTTTCCAAGTTTGCTAGCATATTGAGTGCAGCACTTTAATAGCATCATCTTTGTTAATGAATTAATGTTACGTTAATGGCCCCACACATCTTTGTTAATGTCTCCAAAAAAATTCTTTACTGGATCTTTGTTATTCTTTCAGCACTGCTTCCTTTTATTTTTTTCCAAACCATTTCTGTACTCTGTATTGTACATTGGCTTCACAATGTGTGGAATAAATTAATAATTTTCACAGTCTCTAAAAATGTTGCACCAAGAACTAAGCTTATTACTCAGAATATTAATCATCTGTCACTGCAGAATTCAGTGGAATTTTTGCCTTCCTAGTTCTAGATTTGTCTGCTATTTAATAATGAAGTCATCTTGAGCTTACAGTTAGCAAACATTCCTTCCCCAAAATATTTGCTCATATAAACTAGAATTACCTGAAGTTTATGTTGTTGTTCTTTGTCTTTTTCTATTAAGGATTACATGTTTGTCTTATTCTAATTTTTTTGACTATAAACTGTTGTTTCTCTTCTTTGTGAACAGAGAAGCTTATTTTCTTTTTGTTGTTGTTTTTAATTTTTGCAGTACTGGAGAAAATGAAACTGGGTTTGGCCCATCAAGATGATTGTCACTGTAAGAAAACAACTTTAAAAGCAACATGTGTGTAATGAAGACTTAAGACTGTCAACAAGGAAGAGAACATTTAGTCCTGAAGATACCATATGCCCTAAGTGTTTCACAGTGCCTGAGTTCTGTTTCCTTGGATGTCATTGCTTAAATGCAATCTTGAATGGTTTGTTTGAAGTATTGTATATAATTATTTTCAAATGTACACATTGTTAATAAGCTAAAAAGTAAGAATCTTGTTCCAGAACCATGTACATACTTTGAGAGTTCTCAAGGAATTTTATGTTGAAATAGTAAAACATTTTAGTCTTCAACTTTGAAAGCCCATTGTTTTCTCGTCTCTTCACATCGGCAGAGCATCGTATGAGTTTGGGCTTCTTGGTTGTGCTTGTTTGCTTTGTCTCTCAGTCCCTTGTTCCCTGTCTCTGTTGTTCCTCTTCCGCCCTAGATTTTTTTTTTTTTTTTGGCCCAATCTATAATACTTCAAGTTTTACATGTTATGCCTATTCTTAAGAATTATATATATTTCAAATAAGACAACCATTTTTTCTTACTTACAAATACTGGAAATTTTGTTTTGTAGTTCACATTTTACCTAGGTTGTACATATATAAATCAAGTTATAAAAATGTAACTATCTCAATACTTAGCCAAAAGGTAATATGGCAGCAGTTTTTCATATTGAACCTAAGATATTTTTACATGTAAGCATAAATTGTCTTTGTGCAATAAATTTTTTTATGAAAACTTAGTTTTCAAGAGCTTTTAAAAGTAACTCTCCTAGACCTGTTAATATAATCTACCCTTTCTGATTAAAGCAAAATAATTTGTAGTGTTTGAAGACTGGAAGTCCTACTAGTCCATCTAGCTTTTTTACCTAATGGAACTTTAGCAAAAAGGAACAAACACAAATGAGAAGAGCAGAGCAGTGATAATCTTGGCAAATTGTTGTAAAGTCATATAATTTTGTTTTGGAAGGTAAACAGTATCTCTTTCAATGCTGAATAAATATTTAATATCAAATGATAGAAAAAGATTTAAGAAGGTTATATTAAGGCACAGTTTCAGAAAATGTCATTATAATGTTACCAAATTCATATCTGTGAGTTTGCTGCATTAGAGTGGGGTTACCAGCTGGAAAGCAAGTATATAATTAAGAGAGAATCTTAGCGGCATATGGAATTTGACTTGTATAAAACATACATGCACATTAGAAAAATGGTAAGGATGAAAATGCCTCTGAATATTATCATAAGAGAATAATGCCTAATCTAATGGGTAAGCTCCATCCTCTCACTTACTTTTTCTTCGCTTCATATATTTTCATCATGTTTTGTTACCCAGAAGTTTGTAACCAATCTGCATTCTTATTCTTCTAGTCCTGTTTCTATTGGTACCTCCTTCAAAAGTTTCCTCAAAATGACACTGCTAAAAGTGACCGCTCCAACTTTCTGAACTCTTTTAATTCTTTATTTGTAGCTTTTTAATTGGCACTCAGTGCAGTAAGGCATTTTTATTGTAGTTGCATCTCCTGTTACAGAGGTTGGGAAACGTTTTCTGTAAACGGCCAAAACAATAAATATCTTCAGCTTTGAAAAGCATGATCTTGGTCATAACTGATACTCTGTTGTACAAGTAAAACAGTCACAGACAACGTGTAACCAAATGTTATGGCCAGATTTGACCCTCAGGCCATAATTTGCTGACCTCTGTTTGAATTAACTGTAGGTCAAACTGTATCATCTTAATCATCTTTATAAACTCCATAACATTTTGCATAGATAGTAATATGGATATTTATGTTACATGCTCTATAAATGTTTTTGAACTACTATGATATTGTATAGTGGCAAACAATAATAAGGTGGGTTGATTATGAGTGAGCTTGTATTCTGTGCAAAGTTTATAGGGATTATGAGAGAGAGAGCTTTATAGGAAGGAAGACAGGTATTGACTAAGGAAGGATAGTGGCTTTGGTTTTGTAGAATGTATTTTGGCTGTGGGTGGTGAGCCTGTATCACAAAGAAAAATGATTCATCAGTTTCCATTTCTACTGCTCAAGCAACCTCTGTGCTCTTACTATTTCCCCCAAATACCATTTTTTTAAATCATGTAGTCTGTATTTTCCTTTATTATCATTGCCATTCAGATTTTTGGCAAGTTTACAGTGTTTCAAGCACATTGCTTTCTTTGAGTTTGAACAAAGTGTTTGTGGGGACACGTGCCTTAATTTAGAAGTAGGAGTATACTCTTGTATTCAGAATGAGATTTCTGAATTGGGGAGAGAAAATGTGGATGGCAGCCACTGTGAGTAGGGCTATCAGAAAGAAGTAAACTGTGGTTCACGTCCCTAAATAAGGGGTTCATATAATCTGATTTTCTTTACTCTCCATAGGGTTAGGTATTCCCTACCTCATTTGTGTATTATAAAGTTTTCAAGTGAGTATTTATTATAATCACAGTCAACATAACTTATGAGAACTTACTATTACATATCAGGATTATACTAATTGCTTCATATGCCTTATATATCACTCTTCTGTATAACAGTCCTGAGGTAGAATTCCTTCCCCATTTTATAGAACTTTAAGACAAGTGAATCACCTGCCCAAGGTAAGGCTGCAAAGTGAGAACAGAGTTAGGGTCTGAAGTTGAGTTACTCGTGATCACAGTCTTAACCGTCAGAATCTCCGGGCCTTCATTTCTCACAGAGACAGTGGTGATGGTATTGACCTCTGTGACTCTCATGCACATGCTCTGCATATGAGTGCATGTGGTCCATTAGACTTGAATCCCCACAAACAAAGCCTATTCCTTATTTTTCTTTTTTTGAACAGAATTACCAAAGATACAGGGACTAGTCAATTAATTAAATTTTTAAGAAACTGAGTCATGTCATCATGCCACAGATTCATACTTGCCTTGAAATAGGAAATCTGTCAATCGTAAAGGAAATCAGTCCTGAATATTCTATGGAAGGACTGATACTGAAGCTGAAGCTCCAATACTTTGGCCACTTGATAGGAAGAACTGACTCATTGGAAAAGACCTTGATGCTGGGAAAGATTGAAGGCAGGAGGAGAAGGCGACAACAGAGGATGAGATGGTTGGATGACATCACCGACTCAATGGACATGAGTTTGAGCAAGCTCTGGGAGTTGGTGATGGACAAGGAAGCCTGGTGTGCTGCAGTCCACAGGGTCGCAGAGTCGGACGTGACTGAGCGACTGAACTGAAATAAGAAATAAGTCAGTCAGTAAAAATATGCAGACAAAGTAAATCTTAACCTGCAATTGTTAACTTAGAGGCACAATATCCTTTCTATTTTTGCACATAGACCTAACATTACAGTTTATTTTTTTGTAAAGAATTGCCTTTCTGGCAGTGATGAGCTCCCCATGAGAACATGCCTCTGGCAAAGGATCTCCATCTCCGTCCAGAAGAGAAGAAGAAACAAGAAAAAGTGCCTGATGCAGAATCCTAATTGCTATTTCATGGATGTGAAATGTCCAGGATGCTGTAAAATCACCGCAGGCTTTAGCCATGTACAGACACAGTAGTTCTGTGTGCTGGCTGCTCTACTGTCCTCTGCCAGCCTGCAAGAGGAGAAGCAGGGCTTACAGGAGGATGCTCCTTGAGGCAGAAGCAGCACTAAAAGTATCCTGTATCAAGATGAATGGGAAGCCATCCCAATAAACACATTTTGGATACAAAAAAGAAGAATTGAGACTCTTGGGGTTTTTTGTGTGTGAGGGGAAGGCAGGTAAATTTCACAAACAACATGAATTTTCTATAATTAAATATGGAAAGTGTACCAGATTTCTGAAATGAATAATTTGATATGTTAACACTTCACCATAAAGAATGCATACCACCTGGATGGGATCCTGGCACAGCTAAAAATGAAAGAAATTCATATAAAGTGTGAACTAGTTAAAATAGTCTCAAAAGTATAAGGCAGTTACTTTATAGAAAATCCCATAGTTTGAGTTTGTTTAATTTTCCTCAAGTTGTGTAATTTTTGGTTGGAACACTTCAAAAAAATAAATACTGTGTACTTTTCATGACCTTATCAGAAAACACATGATATGAATTTGTTCTATGCCTGGTCATGGTAGCTTTCATCATTTGGTAAAAATACATTTTCCAGCTTTTTTTAAACTCTCCAGTTCAATCGCTCATTCCTGTCTGACTCTTTGTAACCCCATGGACTGCAGCACACCAGTCTTCCCTGTCCATCACCAACTCGCAGAGCTTGCTCAAACTCACGTCCATTGAGTTGGTGATGCATTCCAACCATCTCATCCTCTGGTCCCCTTCCTCCTCCTGTCATCAGTCTTTCCCTCCATCAGAGTCTTTTCCAATGAGTCAGTTCACATTAAGTGACCAAACTATTGGAATTTCAGCTTCAGCATCAGTCCTTCCAGTGAATGTTCAGGACTGATTTCCTTTAGGATTGACTGTTTGGATCTCATTGCTGTCCAAGGGACTCTCGAGTCTTCTCCAACAATCACAGTTCAAAAGCATCACTTCTTCAGTGCTCAGCTTTCTTTATGGTCTAACATTCACATCCATACTTGACTACTAGAAAAACTACAAACTCTGAAGTTAATTTGTATTTGAAAGTTACAAATTAGTGAGCAATTTATAAGTATTTTATAGGGAGACACCTTGAAACCATGTTAATATCTTGTTCTTTTACACACTTTTACCTATTGGTTTTAGCATATGTTGATTTTTCTTGCCTGAATCAAGTATTCCATGGTGAAAGGCAAATGATTTTTTTTTATAATTCCATTATTCTTTCGGCAGTTGTTAGAGACCTACTGATACAGCTGTCCTTTCTCCATTAATTATTTATTTATATTAGTATGGACACTTTTATTTTATTGTACAGTGCATTCCTATCATCACTTACTATGATGGTAAGATTGCCCAAGACTGACCTTTCCACAGTCTGGTGCCTGTGTCCAACATGACTCTATAATGTTCTTGAGTCTTTCTTATTTCTGGCACAAGATGATCCAGGCTCATCTTATACTTTATGTGCCCCAGCCCTTCAATCAGCTGTTTCTCCAAGGAGCCCTGATTCTTTCCTGCTTCAGTTTTACCAGATACCTCCCCAAATAAGGTGTCTAACTTTTCTAAAACTCTGAAGTGTGAACAGGGTGGATGTAGATACAAATAAGCTCAATACAGGTCAAGTAACATCTGAATGAACCACAGAATTTAGCTAAAATTTAGCTATTTCTTTAACTTTTCAGCTTTGATCATCATCACCACTGTCCTTGAGACATCAGGACCAATGTTACCATGTTCTTTATCTGTTTTGTTAGCACAAACCCTCCCTAGGTCAGTGAGAATGGTCTCTTATTCCTATACAGCTTTGTACAACCCCCATCTCTAACCTCTGGAGTTCCTTGGCCCATCATCACCAAAAAAGAAGCACTTAAACTGAAACAATAAAGATGAACCTCAAAAATACGCTAAGTGAAAGAAGCCAGACACAGAATATCACATATAAGTTTCCGTTTATCGGAGAAGATAAATCTTCAGCAGAAAGCAATTCAGAGGCTGCCAGGGGCTGGGTAAGAAAACGGCAATTGACAGGAAAGGGACACTGAAGGGATGTTATACAATGATGACAAGTGTTCCAAAACTGGAACAGCTACTAAGTTTACAATTCATGTACCAAAAAACATAGTATTGTGTTTTACGACATACAAATTGTACCTCAGTAATGCTGATTTTAAGAGATCCTAAGCAGCTCACTGTCTAAAGCCAGGAAACATTGTCTTTCTACACCATGGGAGCCCCAAGCTGCTTTCACCGCAACATCCACCCACGCCGCCCCTTCCAGCCCGTGTTCACCTGACGCACCAAGGTCGCCAGCTTCACCTGCGCTGTTGTCACTGCCCTGTGACGGGCCTCCGAGCCCCGAGCACAAACACCTCCACCAGCACTGCCGTCCGCAGTCAGGAGAAAATAACATGGTGCACATTTCCAGGGTTTGTGGCATGGCTGATGATAAGGACCGACCAGTCCAGGCCACTCCAGAGGAAGGACAGGAGCCCAACAAGCGATGGAGGAGCCAAGCCAGGAGTGGGACAGCACACGCTCACAGACACCCAGTTCCTTAGTCCACCGGGCTCAGTGCAGGATACCAAGCCCAATTGTAAAAGGAAAGCCAAATTAGTATTCTGGGATAATTGTAACTCTTCTTTTTGGGTCAGGTGAGAAGTTGCATTCCAAAATATATGCTAGGAATGTCCAGAGTTCTGGCCCACTTGGCAGGGTTACTGCTATAAGCAGCTGCCATCACCTACCAGGTAGAGTTTGTCTTCTTAAGGGAAAAACACACACCTGCTGCCAAGCACGAGTAGAAATAGTCCCAAATAGAGGCTGCTGCTGCTGCTGCTAAGTCGCTTCAGTCGTGTCTGACTCTGTGCAACCCCATAGACGGCAGCCCACCAGGCTCCCCAGTCCCTGGGATTCTCCAGGCAAGAACACTGGAAACTGAAACTGAAGTCGCTCAGTTGTGTCTGACTCTTTGTGATCCCATGGACTGCAGCCTACCAGGCTCCTCAGTCCATGGAATTTTCCAGGCAAGAGTACTGGAGTGGGTTGCCATTTCCTTCTCCAAGGGATTTTCCCAACCCAGGGATCAAACCCACGTCTCCTGCACTGCAGGCAGAGGCTTTACCATCTGAGCCACCAGGGAAGCTGGGTCCCAAATAGAGGCACCTAACCAAAATTTCCTTGAGAGCATCTCTCTGAACCGAAGTCTATTTAAAACTTGCTTTCAAATGCAAATCAAAGCCACAATGAGGTATCACCTCACACCTGTCAGGATCGCTAATCATCAAAATGTCTACAAATAAGTGCTGAAAAGGGTATGGAGAATGGGAGCCCTCCCACACTGTTGGTGGGAATGTAAATTGATACAATATAGAGAAAAGTATGGAGATTCCTTAAAAAACTAAAAATAGACTATGGGAAACAGAATGGTGTTTCCTTTAAAAACTAAAAATAGGGCTACTGTTTGAGCCAGAAATCACACTCCTGGGCACATATCTGGAAAAGATGAAAACTCTAATTTAAAAAGATATGTTCACTCCAATGCACATAGCAGCACTGCTTATAACAGCCAAGACATGGAAGCAGTCTGTCAATAGATGAACAGATAAAGAAGAGGTACATATATACAATGGAATACTGGGCATAAAGAAGAATGAAGAGTTATCATTTGCAGCAACATGGATGGGCCTAGAGGTTATCATACTAAATGAAGTAAGATAAATACTATATGATGTTACATGTAGAATCTAAAAAATAATACAAATGGATCTGTAAAACGGAAGATGTAGAAAACAAACTTATGGTTACCAAAGGGGAAAGGAGTGTGAGGGATAAATTAGGAGTATGAGATTAACAGATTACACTACTATACATAAAATAGATAAGCAAGTGTTTACTGGATAACACAGGAGCAATATTTGAAATCTTTTAATAAACTATAATGAAAAATAAGCTGAAAGAAATTTTAGTTAGTAGTTAAGTCGCTCAGTCATGTCCGACTCTTTGTGACCCTGTGGACTGTAGCCACCAGGCTCCTCCATCCATGGGATTCTCCAGGCAAGAATACTGGAATGGATTGCCATTTCCTTCTCCAGGAGATCTTCCCAACCCAGGGATCGAACCCAAGTCTCCCACGTTGTGGGCAGACGTTTTAACCTCTGAGCCACCAGGGAAGCCCAAAATATATATATAGTGTTGGAGAAGACTCTTGAGAGTTCCTTGGACTGCAAGGAGATCCAACCAGTCCATTCTGAAGGAGATCAGCCCTGGGATTTTTTTGGAAGGAATGATGCTAAAGCTGAAACTCCAGTACTTTGGCCACCTCATGCGAAGTTGACTCATTGGAAAAGACTCTGATGCTGGGAGGGATTGGGGGCAGGAGGAGAAGGGGACGG
>NW_011494809.1:779143-824188 GCF_000754665.1 Bison bison bison | reverse complement strand
GACAGATGTGAGTCTGAGTGAACTCCGGGAGTTGGTGATGGACAGGGAGGCCTGGTGTGTTGCGATTCATGGGGTCGCAAAGAGTTGGACACGACTGAGCGACTGATCTGATCTGATCTGATATATATATATAAATTCAGTTATAATTGAATTATTTTGCATCACTTTGCTGTATACTTAAAACTAACACCATATTGTAAATCAACTGCACTTCAATTAAAAAACAACAGCAAAAAAGAAAGCTTGAATGTTTACTGTGCTTCTCCATGAGAGCACTAATATCCCAGTCCACCTCAATTAAATGACTCACCTCTGCCTACGCACCCCACAGTACTGGTAGTTATACCAGAATCTCAGTAGTGAGACCTTCACACATCAGTGTCATCCTGTTTATTCTGTCACTGAACGAGAATCCCAGAACATAATGTAAGAGCATTATGCCAGGTAGTTCATATCGCGACCGCCGACCTTCCTGGCTGGTTTCTCAGCCTCTCCTTTATGGACTCTCTCCTCAGATCAATCTCAAAATGTTGAACCAACACAGTGCTTATGTCTGAGACCACTTGTTCTTTCTATCTCCTCATGGGTGGTCTCATCCAGGCCTGTGGAGTTAAGCGCCAGTGACTCGCTGATGACCAGGGCATAACGCTACTGCACATGGCTCCACATTCACAAGTCCCTGAGCTCAGTTCAGTGGCCTGCCAGTGCTCTGTTAAGAGCCTTAGTAATTTTATCTTGGTATGTTTTAGTAACTCTAATAGGGCAGGAGAGATACCTGTGACATGTGGTCTACCGCCATTCCTTGCCATTCTGTTAACATCTACAGGGCCCCAGGAGCATGAATTCTGGTAGGCCCACCGCACATGGGGCTTAGTGAGACTCAAAGAAAGAGCAAGCTGATTGTCAAGAAGCCACACTTAAACCAGAACATACTTTGAACACAGGAAAAACAGTGATGTTCTAAGAATACAAACCGCCAAGATATTCTGAACACATCCTGATATGTCAAGGAACAGTGTGTGTGTGTATGTGTCTGTGTGTGTGTGTGCGTGCGCACGCTACGGAGTCAGATGATAGTATGAAGGTTAAGGACTATCCAGTGCACAGTAGGGCCCAGTGTGTGACTTCCCACTTCAACTGTGTTTATATATATTTAAACTGAGATATAATTGACACATAACACTGTAAGTGAACAATGTGTTGGTCTGGTAATTTGTGTGTTGCAATAGGATTACTATAGTAGTATTAGCTAACACTTCTTCCATGTTACATATTTATCACTTTTTGTGTGTGTTGAGAACAATTAAGATTTAGTTTCTTAGTAATGTTAAAACTTGTAATACAACTTTGAGAACAGTGAAGATTTAATTTCTTAGTAATGTTGAAATTTATAATACAACATTGAGAACAGTTAAGACTTAGTTTCTTAGTAATGTTGAAATTTATGCAATATTGTACAAATACATACAATAGGATGTATACAGTACATACAATATACAATAGTGTTGACTATAATCACTATGTTGTGTATTAACTCTCTAGAACTTACCTACTGGTCATAAGGTTTTACCCTTAAAACAATTTCTCCCCAATTTCCCTATCTCCAGCTCCTTATAACTTCTATTCTCCCTTCTGTTTTTACAAGTTCAGAGTCAAAAGTGATATTATATAGTGTTTGTCCCCTGTCTGACTTATCTCACTTAGCAGAATGCCTTCAATGTCCATCCATGTCGTCACATATAGCAGGCATTCTTTTTCTCTTGGATGAAAATATTCAAATATATATCACAGCTTCTTTATCCATCCATCCAATGACAGACACTTCGGTTGTTTCCTTACCTTGGCTATTGTGAATAATGCTTCAGTGAACATGAGTATGCAGATAACCCTCTGAGATACTGATTTTAACTTATTCAAATATATGTCCAGTAGCGGGATTCCTGGATGATATGGTAGTACAGTTTTTAACTTTTTGAGAAACTGTCATACATTTCCCATGATGACTGCACATTCGCACCAACAGGGTTTCCTTTTCTTTACATCCATACCAGCAATTGTGAAAAGCCATCCTAACAGGTATGAGACGATATCTCACTGTCATTCTGATCCATCTGCAACTCTTTTATTTTCACATGCTCCTGGGTTTAGTCATTTTCTCCTAGGACCAATAGCTGCACCTGCAAGACCTCACTGTTTCAACCACCCACCTTTGTTTTACTGATCCGAGGTCACCAGCCTAGACTCTAACTTCCTCAAGGGTATTTTACTTTGAGCTCCTGGCTATCCTCCTTGTCCTTGCAATTCTACTTTTAGGAGGCACAGGCTCCCATCCCATAATACTCCTTTATCTCTGAATCTCAGAAAGGAAAACATTCAACAAGGTGCCATTTTTTCACTCAGAATTGTTTGAGATCCTCATACTAATTGCTCCATCTATTCTTGCCAAGTTTGCATGCAGAGACAAGAGTAGGAGAAGATATCAGCTCCCTACATCAAGCCCAAAGTCCCCTCCCATGCCTTCCGGGTGTACATCAGTGTGGCACAGGGGTTACAGACATAGCTGAGAGAGCCGGAGGGCTGGCTTTCTAACTCTAAGCTTGCTCATGCCTTGTCTGGGTGACATCGAGGAAGTTGCTTACCTTCTATGTAACCCGATTTCCTTTAAAAATGGAATAGAATTCACCTCATAAGTTTCTTGTGAGTTTTAAATAAATTGCTCCACGTAGAGGGTATGTAACAGTGCCTGGTCTATACTAAGAATTATGTAACTGTCCCCTATTATTACTTTTTAATGGGTAAAAATGAGAGATTCAAGTACCGATTTAATGAGCGCTTATTGTGTGTGCTTAGCACTGGGGATACAATGGTAAAAAAGAACAGACACGGTTGCTTCTTGCATGGATCTTATAACCTATTGAGAAAGACAGACAATAACCAAGCATATAAACAAATTAATACTTATAAAGTGTAATAAATGTGTTGAAAGCAACAGCTATGTGACAGTGAAAGAAGATAAAAGAATTTAGACATACAGTCACCAAAGAAAATTCTCTTAGGAGATGATACTTAAGCCAAGAACAGATGGGTCAAAGGAACTATCTATGGAATAGTAGAGTCACAGTGGTGGGAGGAACATTTTAATCAGAGGAGGCAGCATGTGCAAGGACTCAAACCAGGAAGAAGGTCATCTTGTTTGAAAACCTAAGAGAAAGCTGATATGGCTGGGACCTGTGAGCAAGAGGAGACATCAGAAGATGAGGTGGGAAAGATAGGTGGGTTCAAATCCTGAGGGGTGATTTGAAACACCCCTCATACATCATGTTAAAGATTTGAGATTTCATTTCAGTGAAAACTCAAGAAAGAGACTAAAAAATTTGCTTTCTTATTAAATTATCACTGTGTAGAAAATGGACCTTCAGGGGAAAAGCAGGGACACCAATTAGTAATCTAGGAGACAATGTTGCCTGGATTAAGGTTTTAAAAGTGAATATGGTGACAAGTAAGTATGACGTTTGGTTTGGAGGTTGCAATATGTCAAGGCTGTATATTGTCACCCTGCTTATTTAACTTATATGCGGGGTACATCATGCAAAATGCCAGGCTGGGTGAATCACAAGCCAAAATCAAGATTGCCAGGAGAAATATCAACAACCTCATATATGCAGATGACACCACTCTAATGGCAGAAAGAGAAGTGGGACTAAAGATCCTCCTGATGAAAGTGAAAGAGAAGAGTGAAAAAGCTGACTTAAAACTCAACATTCAGAAAACTAAGATCATGGCTTCTAGTCCCATCACTTCATGGCAAATAGATGGGGAAACAATGGTAACAATGGTCTTAGACTGATCCCTTTTGAATTAATTTTCATGTATATTGTGAGTTACAGTTATGACTTCACCCTTTTGCATATGACAGGCTTCCCTTGTGGCTCAGCTGGTGAAGAATCCGCCTGCAATGCGGGAGACCTGGGTTCGATCCCTGGATTGGGAAGGTCCCCTGAAGAAGGGAAAGGCTACCCACTCCAGTATTCTGGCCTGGAGAAGTCCATGGACTATAGAGTCCATGGAGTCACAGAGTTGAGGGACTTTCACTTTCGCTTTGATCCAATTGTCACATCATCATTTGTTGAAAAGACAAATTCACCTCACTGAATTTCCTTGGCACTCTTTTCAAATACCAATTGACTATAAATTAGTTATTTATTCCTGAATTCTCAATTATATTCCATTGATCTCTACCTTTATCCTTATGCCAATGCCATGTTATCTTGATGACTGCTATTCTGTAGTAACTTTTGAAATCAGGAAGTTTGTGTCCTGTAAATTTGTTATTTTTCAAGAATGTTCTAGGCATTTTTGGTCACTGCACTTCATAGATATTTATCCTTTAAATACCATCTCATAAACAGAAAACTCTCAAATTATATTATCCAAATCAGTTTCTGAAGCTGTGACTCATATTGGAGAAGTCTTTAATTGGCAGTCCCAAAGGAATGTCTCACGGTTATCTCAAACTGTCCATATGAAACAGCAAATTCGTCACATAACTTCCTCAATCCCATTTCTTCTGTCACTTACACTTAATCACTATACCTGTCCCCACACTTGACTGCATTGCTCATGCAGGAAACTGAGAGTCAGTCTTCCCTGCTCCCTCTTCTTCAGTCCCACAGTCAATACTTCAGCAGATTCCACCCATCCTCCAATGTTCAGTCATTAAGTGTATCTGACTCCTTCTGACCCCATGAACTGCAGCATGCCAGGATTCTCTGTCCTTCACTATTTTCTAGAGTTTCCTGGCAATCTTGATTCCAGTTTCTGCTTCATTCAGCCTGGCATTTTGCGTGTACCCTGCACAGAAGTTAAATAAGTATAGTGACAATATACAACCTTGACTTACTCCTTTCCCAATTTTGAACCAGTCCGTTCTTTCATGTACGGAACTGTTGCTTCTTGATCTGCATACAGGTTTCTCAGGAAGCAGGTAAGTTGGTCTGGTAGTCCCATCTATTGAAGGATTTTCTACAGTTTGTTGTGATCCACACAGTCAAAGGCTTTAGCACAGTCAATGAAGCAGAAGTAGATGCTTTTCTGGAATTCCCTTACTTTTTCTATGATCCAGTAGATGTTGGTAGTTTGATCTCTGGTTCCTCTGCCTTTTCTAAATTTAGCTTCTGTATCTGGAAGTTCTAGGTTCACGAACTGTTGAACCCTAGTTTGAAGGATTTTGAGCATTACCTTGTTAGCATGTGAAATGAGTGCAATTGTGAGGTAGTTTGAACATTCTTTGGCATTGCCCTTCTTTGGAATTGAAACAAAAACTACTTTTTCCAGTCCAGTGGGCAGTACTGAGTTTTCCAAATTGGCTAGAATATTGAATGCAGCACTTTAACAGCATCATCTTTAGGGGTTTGAAATTTCTCAACTGGAATTCCATCACTTCCACTAGCTTTGTTCAAAGTCATGCTTCCTAAGGCCCACTTAACTTCACACTCCAGGATGTCTGGCTTTAGGTGAGTGATCACACCATCATGGTTATCCTGGTCATTAAGACTGTTTTTGTACAGTTCTGTGTATTCTTGTCACCTCTTCTTAATATCTTCTGCTTCTCTTAGGTCCATACCATTTCTGTCCTTTATTCTGCCCATCTTTGCATGAAATATTCCCTTGGTATCTCTAATTTTCCTGAAGAGACATCTAGTCTTTCCCATTCTATTGTTTTCCTCTGTTTCTTTGCATTTTTCACTTAAGAAGGCTTTCTTATCTCTCCTTGCTAGTCTTTGGAACTCTGCATTCGGATGGGTGCATCTTTCCTTTTCTCCTTTGCCTTTTGCTTCTCTTCTTTTCTCAGCTATTTGTATGACCTCCTCAAGCAACCATTTTGCCCCTTTGCACTTCTTTTTCTCAGGGATATATATATGTATTTTTTTTTGGAAAAAAAAAAACATTTTATTATTGTTCTCTAGCAACAAACCTGAAACAAGTCTCAATCCACTCAGGCAGCTCACTTAAATGCCTCTGTTCACGGCATTTATCTGAAGACCGGGTTTACATAATTCTACTCTTCAGAAGGCTGTTTGACCCTGTTACATAGCATACAGTTAAAGAACATTTTTGTGATAAACATGATTGTCTTTGATATGATACAGAACAAGTCTTTCACATTTCCCAGCAGTCACTCAAATATATTAAAAATGTTTCCGTCTTTAAAAGGCACACACATTTACAGGTTCAAATCTTTATTGTTTTAAAATTCTACATGTCTTTTACAACATTTTGTTATTTAAATGACCTCTAAATGGCTAATGTACAATGAATATGCTTTTTCTGAAACTGAACCATGAATTACGACCTCGTAGATATGATTCTTCTAAACAGAGTACGAAAGTGTTGGGAGGGGCTGTGTGCCACTTGGAGACCACCCCCACCCAGCACACACCTCCTTGGAGAACCCAGGCAACCATCTGCTCAAAGTGCTTCTCAAGACTGTGGATATGCCTGACCTTAAAGTCAGTCAATTGAATTAGAGTTCCTTTTTGTTTTGAAACATCAAAGGGCATTTAAAAAAATAAATGAAACAATTTGCTTTAGTAATCTACAGAGGCAAACAAAACCATGATTATCTGCATGCAGGAATACTCCTCTTTAAATAGTTTTGAAGAATGTATACATTTTATAAAGAACGTGTTAAAGACTGCAAGTCTTCTGATATTGGCTTCATAAAAAGACAAATGCTGGTACAGTAACTAACACGGACTATCTAAGTTCAAGCTCTCAGGGATTTTATTTATTTATTTCTGGCTGTGCTGGGTCTTCATCCCTGCTCAGTCTTTTCTCCAGTTGTGGAGGAGGGGAGTGACTCTTTAGTTTTGGTGCTTGGGCTTCCCATTGTGGTGGCTTCTCTTGTGGAGCATGGGCTCCAGGGCACTCAAGCTTCAGTAGTTGTGGCTCACGGCCTTAGTTGCTGAGTGGTTTGTGGGATCTTCCCAGATCGGGGATTGAACCTGTTTCCCCTGCATTGGCAGGCAGATTCTTTACCACTGAGCCACGAGGGAAGCCCTTGGGGACGGTTTTGATGTCTTGTACAAGGTTAGAAACCTCTGTCCATAGTTCTTCAGGCAGATTAGATCAATCAGATCTATCCCTTGAATCTATTGTCACTTCCATTGTATAATCATAAGGGATTTGATTCAGGTCATACCTGAATGGCCTAGTGGTTTTCCCTACTTTTTTCACTATACGTCTCAACTTTGCAATAAGGAGTTCATGATCTGAACCATAATCAGTTCCAGGTCTTGTTTTTGCCAACTATACAGAGCGTCTCCATCTTTGGCAGCAAAAAATACAATCAGTCTGATTTCAGTATTGACCATCTGGTGATGTCCATGTGTAAAGGTCTCTTGTGTTGTTGGAAGAGAGTGTTTACTATGACCCACTAGGATAGCTCTAATAAGAAAGACAGACAATAACAATTGTTGATGAGGATGTAGGCAGTTTAGAAACCTCATAACCTCTGGTGTGATTGTGATTATAAAATATTTCAGCCTGCTTTACAGAACAGTTCAGCAGTTTCTCAAAATGTTAAACAAGCAGTTACCACATGACTAGCATTCTATTCCTAGGTGTATCCAAGAGAAATAAAATCATATGTTCATACAAAAACTTGTATACAAGTGTTCATAGCATTTATGATAGCTGAAAGTAGAAACAGTTCAAATACCCACAAATTTATGACTGAATAAGCCATTGTGATATAAGGAAATTATTCATCAATAAAAAGGAATGAAGTTCTGATACATGTTACAATGGATTAACCTTGAAAACATGCTAAGTAAGAGAAATCAGTCACAAAAAATAAGCATCTATGATAGGTTACATTTATTTGAAATATTTAAATCTATAGAGACAAAATGGATTAGTGGTTGGCAAGGTGTGAGGGGAGAATGGATTGAAGGGGTGAGTGATTAGTGGGTATGGGATTTCTTTTGGGAATGATGAAAATATACCAAAATTAGTTAGTGGTTATGGTTGTACAACTCTGTGGGTATTATGGTATGTGAATTACATTTCAATAAAACTGTAAATTTAAAATTGTTGTCATCACCTAAGGAGAAAAATGTTAAAAAAATTTTTATAGAGAGTATGTTATACTGTGCTAAGTAACTTCAGTCATGTCCAACTCTTTGTGACCCTATGTAACCCACCAGGCTCCTCTGTCCATGGAATTACCCCTGAAAGAATACTAGAGTGGGTTACCATTCCCTTCTCCAGGGGGTCGTCCCAACCCAGGGATTGAACCCACTGTTCTTACATCTCCTGCCTTGGCAGGCAAGTTCATTACCACTGGAGTCACCTGGGATTTCCTTATAGAGGGTGGATATCATGCATGAGACTGACACATGAGAGACTTCTGTGTTTAGAGGTTAGATGAGGCAGAGGAGCAGCAAAGGAAACTGACATGGTATGGCTAAGAAAGTAGGAAAAATACATGAGTGTGTGATGACACAAGCCAATTAAACAAAAACAAAAACAATGGTTAACAGGAATGAGGGAGGAAAGGTATAAGAGACTTGAAAGAAGAGATTATTTAGTGGAATGATTGCTCCAATAGGTTAGTTAAAATATCCATGATCTCACATCATTACAGTCGTGTGTGTGTGTGTGTGTGTTGAGAACTTTTAACGTCTACTCTTAGCAACTTTCAAAGGCACAGTACAGTACTGTTAACTATAGTCACCATGTACATTCCCAGAATTTATCCATCTTATAACTGTAGTTTGCATCCTTTGATCGCTTTCACCCACTCCCCTAACTGTGGCAACCACCAATTTACTCTGTATTTTCATGAGTTCATTTTTTGTAGATGTCATATATGTGAGATCATACAGAATAGGGCTTTTTGTGACTTATTTCACTTAGTATAATGCCCTTAAAGTCCATCCATATTATTGCAAAGGGCAACCTTCTCTTCTTTTTAGGGCTGAAGAAAACTCCATCCATCCATGAATACAATTTGTTTCCATTTTTTTGGCTATTGTAAATAATTCTGCAATGAACATGGGAGTGAAGGTATCTGTCAAGATAGTGATTTTGTTTGCTTTGGACATATACCCAGAAGTGGAATTGCTGGATTATATCATCATTCTATTTTTAATTTTTAAAGGAACCTCCATAGTGTTTTCCATAGTGGCTGGATCAATTTACAGTCATACCAACAGGGTTTAAATGTTCCTTTTTTCCCCATATCCTCACCACTTTACTTGTCTCGTTGATAATAGGCATTCTAATAGGTATAAAGTGAAGTAATATCTCATTGTGGTTTTGATTTGCATTTCCCTGATGATCAGTGATGTTCAGCATCTTTTTACATGTACCTTTTGAACTGTGGTGTTGGAGAAGACTCTTGAGAGTCCCTTGGACTGCCAGGAGATACAACCAGTCCATTCTAAAGGAAATCAGTCCTGAATGTTCATTGGAAGGACTGATGCTAAAGCTGAAACTCCAGTACTTTGGCCACCTCATGCGAAGAATTGACTCATTGGAAAAGACTCTGATGCTGGGAGTGTTTGGGGGCAGGAGGAGAAGGGGACGACAGAGGATGAGATGGCTGGATGGCATCACCGACTCAATGGACTTGAGTTTGAGTGAACTCCGGGAGTTGGTGATGGACAGGGAGGCCTGGCGTGCTGTGATTCATGGGGTCGCAAAGAGTCGGACACGACTGAGTGACTGAACTGAACTGAACTGAACTGAACTGATTGGCCATTTGAATATCTTATGTGAAAAAATAGAACTTTGGTTCTTTGCTAATTTTTAAATCACATTATTTTCTTTATCCTATTAAATTATGTGAGTTTATATATAGGTTTTGGATATTAATCCCTTATTAGATATTACAAATGTTTCCTCCCACTCCATAAGTTGACATCTCATTTTATGATCATTTCAAGGTTGTACAGAAGCTTTTTAGTTTGATGTGGTCCCGCTTATTTATTTTCGCTTTTGTTGCTTGTACTTTTGGTCATATCCAAAATATAATCACCAAGACCAATTTCAAGGAGATTTTTCTCTGTGTTCCTTAAGAAGTTTTATGGTTTCAGGTCTTATGTTTAAGTCTATAATCCATGTCAAGTTAATTTTGTGAGTGGTGTAAAATAGTGGGTTAGTTCCATCCTTTTGCATGTGAATATCCAGTTTTCCCAACACCATTTATTGAAGAGACTATTTTTCACCCATGTAATGTTCCTGGCCCCCTTGTCAAATATTAGTTGATCATATATGCATGGGTTTATTTCTAGATCCTCAATTCTGTTCCATTATTCTGTATACTTATTTTTATGCTAGTACCTTACTGTTTTGGATTATAGCTTTGTAAATCATTTTGAAGTCAGGAAGTGTGATGACTCCATCTCTGTTCTTTATCAAGTTTACTTTCACTATTTGAGGTGTTTTGTGGTTCCACACAAATTTTGGCATTGTTGTTTTCTGGAAAAAATACCACTGGAAATTTGATAAGGATTACATTGAATCTGTAGATGGCTTTGGGTGGCACGGATATTTTTAACAATATTAACTCTTTGACCTATGAACAAGGGATATCTTTCTATTTATTTGTGTCTTTGGTTTTTCATTAATGTCCTATAGCTTTCAGAATAGAAATCTTTCACTTGGTTAAATTTTTTCTTTGGCATTTTATTGTTTTCGATGCTACTGTAAATGAGATTGTTTTCTTTCTTTTTTTTCTTTTTATATCTCCTTTTCATCCTGTATTCATATCTTTTTAAATTAATTTATTTTAATTGGAGGCTAATTACTTTACGATATTCTGGTGGTTTTTGCCATACATTGACATGAGTCAGCCACGGGTGTACATGTGTCCCCTTGTTCCAACCCCCCTCCCACCTCCCTCCCCATACCATCCCTCTGGGTCATCCCAGTGCACCAGCTTTGAGTGCCCTGTTTCATACATTGAACTTGGACTGGTCATCTATTTCACAAACATGGTAATATACATGTTTCAATGCTATTTTTCAGATATTCTGTTGTAAGTGTATAGAAAGACAACTGATTCCTGTATGTTTATTTTGTATCCTGTAACTTTATAGAATTTATTAGTTCCAAGTCTTTTTTTAAATTTTTTGTTTTCTGATTTTGTTTTTGTGGAGTCTTCAGGATTTTCTCTACATATATGCAGAGTACATCATATGAAATGCTGGGCTGAATAAATCACAAGCCAGAATCAAGATTGCTAGGAGAAATATCAAAAACTTCAGATAGATAGATGATACCACTCTAATTGCAGAAAGTGAAGAGGAACCTAACAGCTTTTTTAAGAGGGTGAAAAAGGAGAGTGAAAAAGCTGGCTTGGAATTCAACATTCAAAAAACTAAGATCATGGCATCTGGTACCATCCCTTCATGGCAAATAGAAGGGAGAAAGTGGAAGCAGTGATAGATTTTATTTTCTTGGGTTCCTAAATCACTGCGGCCAGTGACTGCAGCTATGAAATTAAAAGACACTTGCTCCTTGGAAAGAAAGCTATGACAAACCTAGACAATGTATTCAAAAGCAGAGACATCACTTTGCCGACAAAGGTCTGTATAGTCAAGGCTATGGATTTTCCAGTAGTCAAGTATGGATGTGAGAGTTGGACTGGAGAAGACTCTTGAGAGTCCCTTGAGAGCCTGGCACGCTGAGGTCACAACCATGAGGTCACAAAAAGTTGAGCATGACTTGGTGACTGAACAGCAATCATCTAAGCTCCTCAAAGAAGAATGTGAAGCTAGGAGAGCTGGTAGATTGTGACAGTGGTGGGGTCAATGCATTGGAGGTCTCCAAGAGGTTTAAAACGTTCTAATGGCAATGCGTCATCAGGTGAGCTAGAAGGGTAGGTGGTAACAGTTACGGAGTGGGATATTTGAAACCAGTATTTGAGAGACAGTGGAATTTTAGGTGTTGACAGGGTCTGTGTAGGATGGAGAAATGTGAATGTGTAGCTAGGAAAGAGTTGAGGGAAGAAAGATAAAAATTATTCAATCAAGAGCACTGTTATTCAGATGGACTATCTATGTGCATATGGAAGAGAGTAAGAATGACAGCCCCCTTAAGCTACTAGTGGTGGAAGTGGACAGTTGTCTCAAAATCTACTTAGTGGTGACATTCAACGTGGCCTGAACAAAGAGCAACTCACACCATCTTTATCTAAAGAAAACTGGTGTCACTGTTTGCACATTGGAAATGTTTTCTGGTGGTCATAAGTGAGTACCAAGGATTTCTGTGCAATCTCATTTAAAATTTAGAAAATATTGAAGATTTTCTTTGTGGAATAGTTTTAATAATACCTTTCTGTAAAAAAGAAAGGACCTTTATTATTCTGTTGTTCTCTTAGTTCTATATTTTTTCAATTCATTCATTCATTCATTTGACAAGTTTTTAGTCCTTGCATACTCTGTGGAAGGAATGCGCTAGCCCTGAAAATTCCGATGAAAAAGATATGCCCAGTGGTGGCTGTCACAGAGCTCCAGGTATGAAAAACTGTGCAGTGGTGTCCAGTGTGTGATCAATTATTATATAGCATGTGCATAATTCTCATCTATTGGTTAAGTTTGTGGTTTGTGTATCAAAGATACTTTATGACTCATCGTTAGGAACTGAAGGAGAACTTTTTTGTAGTGTTGACCTTACCATACCCCACAATATTCATGATACATACTACTTTTTTCTTATTGCTTGGTTTGATTTGTTTGAATTCTTTGCCTTTTTGTTGTTGTTGTTCAGTTGCTAAGTTGTGTCCAAATCTTTGTGACCCCATGAATTGCAGCACTCCAGGCTTCCCTGTCCTTCACTATCTCCCTGAGTTTGGTAAAACTCCTGTCCATTGAGTCAGTGATACCATCCAGCCATCTCATCCTCTGTCACTCCCTTCTCCTCCTGCCCTCAATATTTCCCAGCATTAGGGTCTTTTCCAATGAGTCAGTTCACATCAGAGGGACAAAGTATTGGAGCTTCAGCTTCAGCAGCGTCCTTCCAGTGAATATTCAAGGTTGATTTCCTTTAGGATTAGCTGGTTTGATTCCCTTGCAGTCCAACAGACTCTCAAGAGTCTCCTCCAGCACCACAGTTCAAAGGTATCAACTCTTTGGCACTCAGCCTTCTTTATGGTCCAACTCTCACATCCGTACATGACTACTGGAAAAACCATAGCTTTGAGTATACAAATCTTTGTTGGCAAAGTGATGGGTCTGCTTTTGAATACACTGTCTAGCTTTGTCATAGCTTTTCTTCCAGGCTCAAGCATCTTTTAATTTCTTGGCTGCAGTCATCATCTGCAGTGATTTTGGAGCCCAAGAATATAAAATCTGCCACTGTTTTCCACTTATTCCCCTTCTATTTGCCATGAAGTGATGGGAATGGATGCTATGATCTTAGTTTTTAGAATGTTGAGTTTTAAGCCAGCTTTTCCACTCTTCTCTTTCACCTTCATCAAAAGGCTCTTTAGTTCCTCTTTACTTTCTGCCATTAAAGTGGTATCATCTGCATATCTGAGGCTGTGGTTGTTTGTGTTTCTCCTGGCATCTTGATTCCTGCTTATGAGTCATCCAGCCCAGCATTTTATATGATGTATTCTGCATATACATATTTTCCCTTCTAGAATTTGATATTTTATTGGAAAACAGTGATCAAAGAATGTCTTGAAGTGACAAAACACATGATGTTCTCGTCCTAAGGTGTGTGTCACTGAAGTCTGCAGAACTGAGAGATTTCCCAAATCTGGTGTCAGGAACTTGTCTCTGGAGCTACTTTCTCTGATTTCAAATCAGAGTCATTGAGCAAGTTTATACTCTCCTCAGGGTTGCACAAGTTGCTGAGGAAGTGAAAACACAGTCTCTTGCAGCTTAACACACAGGACAATCTGAAGCTGCCTTTGACGCTTAAAACTCCCTTCTTTTTTTCAGCCATTTAAAATGTTACTTCAGCCCATATTTCAAATGTAAACCATCTTCAGTATCAAATATCAGCTCTGTTCAAGGTCTCAAATCAGTCCAATTTCTTGACAAATACTATGCAGTCAACCTTAAGCAATGAAATGCAATTCATTCTTCACTCAACTTCATTTTGCAAACCCACTCCTTTCCACTCTAATAAAAAGGAAATGGGCTATAAATGTGTTTGCGTATGTATTATCCTTCCTGTATCTGAATTTTCCTTTGGACTTCAAAAAATGTTTCTATTATGCTCTGTGGGGGAGTTTTTGATAAAGAAAACAAGTCTCTCACCCTCCCCATTCTCAACATTTTCCTAAGGTTAACTCCCACAAATCTCCCACTTCTATGTATTTCTGTTTTGTTGAGAATACTTGTGAAAGTGTTAGTCGTTCAGTGTGTCCAACCCTTTGTGACTCCATGGACTGTAGCCTTTTAGGCTCCTCTGTCCATGGAGTTTTCCAGCCAGGAATACTGGAGTGGGTAGTCATTCTGTTCTCCAGGGGATCTTCCTGACCCAAGGATTGCACCCAGGTCTTATACATTGTGGGAAGATTCTTTACCATCTGCGCCACCAAGGAAGCCCTGAGTATAGTTAATGGTGATTAAAAAATGAATACTGACATTGAAATTTATCATGCTATTAAAACATTTCCACAGATCTTTATATAGAATTTATCTTCACCCTATCAGTGGGATTTAAAATTTTTCAAATCACAAGCCACTTGGATCTTGAGAATAAAGTACACTCCAGGGTAAATATATTTACTCATATTGCTTATAGCTATGAATTTTCAACTTCTTTCCACGTGAATTGAATTTTTCACCTTTTTCCATAGAAATGCAAGATAGAATGTTCATTGTTATGGAAAATATTTTTAAAGTACTCTTTTTTTATAATAAGTTATTTGAAAAAGCAGTCATAGGGGAATCTGTGCTGTGGCTGAGACCCAGTGTTGGTTTCCCAATTATCAAATTAACTCCTCCCCCCACGGTGAAGCAAGCCCTCCCCTATGCTAGTTGGTTTACTGATGATGAATAAGACTCCATTTCCTCATCTATAAAGTGGAAGAGGTGGGATAAAACTCTAAGATTCTAGCCTGACTAGAAAGCAAGTTGATTGTAGTCTCTGAATTTATTAAAAAAATGATGTAAGTGTGAAATGGGGCTACTTGACACCATCTCAAATTTTAGTCATATTTTTCTCTTCCAAATAATAATACATAAATATCTTTATATTTTTGTACCATTCTGTGAAAGTTTAGGGGACTTCTCAGTTATGGTGCACAGGTCCGCCAGCAACAGAGATGGTTACATGACTCATACCTGCCCTAATCATAGTGCCAGACTTGTTATATACATACAGGATTTTATGTGCAGTCACAGGAAGAGAAAGATAAGAAATCTTTCTCGAATGATTTAGGCCTGGAGCTATCTGTGGATTTGTAGTCCCAACCCTCCATGCCCAACCCCAGCCCACAATATCTTGGCATGAAGGAAATTTAGCTGGAGGAGGAGATATGAAGGGCAAATGAAAGAAAAAAGAAGGAGGGCAAGAGGGAAGGAGAAATAGAAAATGTGAGAAAGAAAGAGAGAGAAACATTTGAACCCCTGGATTTATCTATGCCTGAAGTGTCTTTCCAGTCTTTCCAATAACATGAAGCAATAAATTACACTTCTTCTGCTTAAGCTAATTTATTTGAATTGGTTTTCTGTCACCTTAATCTGAAAAATGCAGTTACCTATGCCCAATATAAGGGAATGCGAAGTCAAGTAAGACTTAGGAAGCATCACTATAAACAAACTAGTGGAGGTGATGGAATTCCAGTTGAGCTATTTCAAATCCTAAGAGATGATGCTGTTAAAGTGCTGCACTCAATATGCCAGTGAATTTGGAAAACTAGCAGTGGCCACAGGGCTGGAAAAGGTGAGTTTTCATTCCAGTCCCAAAGAAGGGCAATTGCCAAAGAATGCTCAAACTACAGCACAGTTGCACTCATATCACATACTAGAAAATAATGCTCAAAATTCCCTAAGCCAGGCTTTAACAGTAAGTGAGCCATGAACTTCCAGATGTTCAAGCTGGATTTAGAAAAGGCAGAGGAACCAGAGATCAAACTGCCAACATCCACTGGATCATAGTAAAAGCAAGAAAATTCCAGAAAATCATCTACTTCTGCTTTATTTACGCCAAAGCCTTTGACTGTGTAGATCATAACAAACTGTGGAAATTTCTTAAAGAGATGGGAATACCAGACCACCTGACCTTCCTCCTGAGAAATCTGTGTGCAGGTCAAGAAGTAGCAGTTAGAACTGGACATGGAAAAACAGACTGGTTTCAAATTGGGAAAGAAGTATGTAAAGGCTGTATATTGTCACCTTGCTTATTTAACTTTTATGCAGAATACATCATGTGAAATGCTGGTCTGGGTGAAGCACAAGCTGGATCAAGAATACCAGGAGAAATATCAATAACCTCAGATAGGCATATGATACCACTCTTATGGCAGAAAGTGAAGAGGAGCTAAAGAGCCTCTTGATAAAGGTAAAACAGGAGAATGAAAAACCTGGCTTAAAACTCAACACTCAAGAAACGAAGATCATGGCATCTGGTTCCATCACTTCCAGGCAAATAGATGGGGAAACAAAAGAAACAGAGACAGACTTTATTTTCTTATGCTCCAAAATCACTGCAGATGGTGACTGCAGCCATGAAATTAAAAGGCTCTTTCTCCTTGGAAGAAAAGTTATGACCAACATAGACAGCATATTAAAAAGCAGAGATGTTACTTTGCCAACAAAGGTCCATATAGTCAAAGCTATGGTTTTTCCAGTAGTCATGTATGGATGTGAGAGTTGGACTATAAAGAAAGCTGAGCGCCAAAGAATTGATGCTTTTGAACTGTGTTGTTGGAGGAGACTCTTGAGAGTCTCTTGGACTGCAAGGAAGTCCAACCAGTCAATCCTAAAGGAAATCAGTCCTGAATATTCATTAGAAGGACTGATGCTGAAGCGGAAGCTCCAATACTTTGGCCATCTAATGGGAGGAGCTGACTCATTGGAAAAACGTGATGCTGGGAAAGATTGAAGGCAGGAGGAGAAGGGGATAACAGAGGATGAGATGCTTGGATGGCATCATTGACTCAATGGACATGAGTTTGAGCAAGCTTCAGGAGGTGGTGATGGACAGGGAATCCTGGTGTGCTGCAGTCCATGGGGTCACAAAGAGTTGGACAGAGCTGAGTGACTGAACTAAACTGCATATAAGGGAATTGAAACTGGGTCAGAAAGAAAGCTTAAGGAAAAAAAGCCCCAGGACTTCCCTGGTGGTCCAGTGGCTAAGACTCCATGCTCCCAATACAGGGGACCTGGGTTCAGTCCCTAGTTAGGGAACTAGATCCCACATGTTGTAAGTAAGAGCGAAGATTCCATGCATGGCAACCAGGATCCAGTGCAGCCAAATAAATAAAAAATAATAAATATTTAAAAAAACCAATATTGAGTAATATTGGATGTGATCCTTATTTTTATTTAGTAATTTATTTACTGAGCACTTTCCAGATGCAAAATACCCTAACTTGGAGAAGTTAAACTGAGAATAGAAAAAAAAAAAAAAGCTACCAAGCAAGTCAGAATGTGATGAGACCAATACCCCAACCTCAAAACATACTCTATGGAAACAGAGGAAGCAGTATCAACTGGGAAATCTGGGGAAAGCCTCATCGAGAAGGTGAGGATCAACTGGGCCACTCCCAAGGTTGAAATGAAGACTGGTGAAAATGAAGCAAAACTCTGCCTAGGATTTTCTAGTATGGGTAACTGTGGTGCTTCATGGGATAGTCTGATAACTTCTACAGTGACATTAATCATTTTTTTCTGTTCAGAATTTGTGTAGTGTTTTTCTTGAATTTTTTTCTTACTCATTGTTATTTATAATGGAGAGGAGTTGGTATAACATAGTTGTCCAACAATGGATGGATTTTTAAATAAAGTAGGTCATAAAACATACTGGATTACATAATCCCATTTTTGAAGAAAATAATGCACGTTCTTCCTGAAGGAAATAAAAGGAGATACACACCAGTGTATTATCAGCAGGTGATTCTGGATGGGTGGGTGAGTGGGCATCTTGGCTATTCTTTATATTGTTTTGCCTGTTTGCATTTTCTGATTTTTGTAACGGTCATGCATGCTTATGTTTTTAATAAGAACACAATGAGAAACATGAACATTAAAAAATATAAAAATGTAAGAAAACCAAACACAGACAACAGAGCAAGTAAGAAGGGCTGGGATAACGAAGGGTAAAGGGACACCTTGACAGGACGTGGAAGTGGCACAGCAAAGCTCTGGGCACTGGGGTGGGAGTGGGAGAGTAGGGGTGGGGAGCAGTTTACGGTGGGTTTTCCAGAGAAAGGAGAAGCAATGAGCAGTACCTTTCCTGTTGTACCTGTTTAAGTCATTTTAAATAGAAAAATGACTTTTATTTTGAAAGAAAATTTTAGATGAAGAGACATCAGTAAGAGGGCCCTGTCTTGGGCTAAGAGGGGTTAGTACATGCCCAGTGCATGAGAAAGGGTCATAAACAGATGTGGACGTTATCCCTTGAATGGAGGTCATTTCCTTGTCACCTTACTCTTGACTTTGAGAGAAACACAAAACCCTGTTACAGTTTGAGACAAATCATTTAGAATGAGAGACTGAAAATCAGAAGCCTCAACGAAAGAGGAGGGTCTGCAAAGAATTCGTTAGGACAACAGATACTGATTACTGCGTCTCCAGGAACTGAAAAAATCACTTGGGTTGCTGGAAAGGAGGTGTTTCTCTTCGAATGTGACCGATGGAAGAGATCAAAAGCAAGAGTTACCAGAGGTTTGTGAATCTAAATAGGCTGCTTAATGTTGCTGAATACTGGAAAAAAACAAAACACAAAACCTATTTTAAGTTTGCTTCTTCAGTTCAGTTCAGTTCAGTTGCTCAGTTGTGTCCGACTCTTTGCGACCTCATGGATTGCAGCACTCCAGGCCTCCCTGTCCATCACCAACTCCCGGAGTTCACTCAAAATCATGTCCATTGAGTCGGTGATGCCATCCAGCCATCTCATCCTCTGTCATCCCCTTCTCCTCCTGCCCCCAATCCCTTCCAGCATCAGAGTCCTTTCCAATGAGTCAACTCTTCACATGAGGTGGCCAAAGTACTGGAGTTTCAGCTTTAGCATCATTCCTTCCAATGAAATCAGGACTGATTCCCTTTGGAATGGGCTGGTTGGATCTCCTTGCAGTCTAAGGGACTCTCAAGAGTCTTCTCCAACACCACAGTTCAAAAGCATTGATTCTTCAGCGCTCAGCTTGCTTCTTAGAAAGTTCAAATAGAGAAAAGAAGCTAAACTCTCTGTGGACTGAATCAGAACAAGCTAATAGTGATGGGAAGAACTGAAGTCTTGGCAACAAAATTCTCTATGTAAGGTTAAAAAAACAAACAAAACAGGAAAATCAAGCTCTTTAAAACACTGAAACAGCCTTTGAATGTATATCCCTTGGAACTGGTGATTATACAAACCATGTTCTAAAATCTACACATTATCTGTCAACAGTGAAGTCTCATAAAGTGTTTGCTCTGGGTACATTTATCTAATTGTGAATTAGGAGAGCACAAGAATGCTTAACTGAAAACAGAATTGAGATTCAAAAGTTTTAAGTGAAGAGTCTGTAGTGAAAGTAAAGTCTCTCAGTTGTGTCCGAATCTTTGTGACCTCATGGACTGTAACCTACCAAGCTCCTCCATCCCTGGGATTTTCCAGGCAAGAGTACTGGAGTGGGTTGCCATTTTCTTCTCCAGAGGATCTTCCCAACCCAGAGATTGAACCCGAGTCTTCCGCATTGTAGGCCAGACGCTTTACCATCTAAGCCACCAGGGATGTCTTTAGCTCAGTTGGTAAAGAATCCACCTGCAATGCGGGAGACCCCGGTTCAATTCCTAGGTCAGAAAGATCCCCTGGAGAAGGGAAAGGCTACCCATTCCAGTATTCTGGCCTGGAGAATTACAAGAGTCTGTGGTATGCGACTATTAATGGAGAAGGTACTGTAACATTTCTTAGCACTACACAAAACCATAGTCAGGACAAAGCTGTGCTGAGTGAACAAGGTTGGAATTTATGAAACTCTCTGATAGGAATCAGAGCCCCCTTCCTCTGGCTGCCGCCCCATCATTTCCTGGTTGTGCGTGCTAAGTCACTTCAGTCATGTCCACTCTTTGTGACCCCATGGACTGTAGCCCACCAGGCCCCTCTGTCCGAGGGATTCTCCAGGCAAGAATACTGGAGTGGGTTGCCCTGTCCTTTTTCAGGGGATCTTCCCAACTCAGGGATCAAACCAGGGTCTGCATTGCAGGTGGATTCTCTACCGCTGAGCTTCCATTCCAGGGAAGCCCCTCATTTTCTGTGACTCAGACTTAAATCCGGGCCCATGTGAGACTTGTGCCTACTGTTGGGAGACAGTGCCTGCTAAGTTCATTTGCTCCCTTCAGATGCTGCTAATCTTAGACAGCTTTTGTCAAGGGACAGCTGTGGCCATGCCCCTCTCAGTGCAGTTCAGCAGATCAAGTTTTCGACTGTCTGCCCAGAGACTGTCTTTGGCTACACAACAAAGGACCTCCACCTGCAGACAAGAACGCTCTTGTCGTATTCTGAGCACTTGTTCAGATCAAACTGCTGCTTGCTGGCCGTCAGAGTAGTGAAGACCCAGAGAGTATGGCTCCCTGTTTGTTTTTGCCCTAAAGCAGATCAGGAATGTGCCCTTTTTTCTTTCTCACATTCTCCTCTGCCCATCTTGTCTCAAAAGAAAGTTCTGAAGTCACAGCTTTCATCTCTGTCCTCTCCATGGCCCAAGATTCAAATTTCCCATCTCTTTGGTTGAATTAGTAGCCAGTGCAGTCTCCCTCAGGCAGAGAAACCCCACCATCTTGCTAAGAATTTTGCTTTTTCATGCCCATCAGAACTTTAGACCTCGTGGTTAAGTGTAGACCAAACAGCTTCATCCTGGTGTAACAACAACATTCTCTAATTCAGGAAAGAGTCACAGGGATTAACTGAATCTACACTCTGAGTACTGAACTACCTACACTTTATTGTGTATACTTGATATATGAGAAACTATAAAGGGCACATAGAGGAACAGACCATAACTCTGAACAGGTGTGTCTGATGAGACAGTTTTTGATGTGTTTGGATTATTTTCCTCTGTAAATTCATGATGCTTTTGCATGTGTCTGTTGCATGCTTTTGCTAATTCTCTTCAGTCATGTCTGACTTTTTGTGACCCCATGGACTATAGCTTACTAGGCTCCTCTGTCCATGTGATTCTCCAGGCAAGAATACTGGAGTGGGTTGCCATGCCCTTCTCCAGGGGATCTTCCCAACCCAGGGATCAAACCCATGTCTCTTATGTTTCCTGCTTTGGCAGACAGATCTTTACCACTAGTGCCACCTGGGAAACCTCATGATGCTCTTATCATGCTACTTATTGTTTTAGGGACTTGTACTGTTTCTCTCAGGTTATTCCTGGTGTCTTTCACTGTGCTTTGTAGAGTGCTGGCTGTAAAGGCAGGGTATACAGTGTTCTTCCCTCCGCCTCCCTACTCCCTCCCTCTCTCCCCACAGGGTTCTTCCCTCTCTCTCCCTGAGACAAATGTTTTGCAATTGCATTATCTTTGCTATGATAATTACCTTCTGATAGTCTGATGTAGGTCAAGAGCCGGATAGCCAGAGGAGATCTTTTTTTTTTTTGGCTAAAGTTTCTGAACCTTTCATGGTAGGTGAATGAGGAGGAAGCAGAGTTGAAGGCCCGGGAGGTCATTATTTGAACAGTCCTACCCTGGGAGAAGGCAATGGCACCCCACTCCAGTACTCTTGCCTGGAAAATCCCATGGATGGAGGAGCCTGGTAGGCTGCAGTCCATGGGGTCGCTAAGAGTTGGACCTGACTGAGTGACTTCACTTTCACTTTTCACTTTCATGCATTGGAGAAGGAAATGGCAACCCACTCCAGTGTTCTTGCCTGGAGAATCCCAGGGACGGGGGAGCCTGGCGGGCTGCCGTCTATGGGGTCGCACAGAGTCGGACATGACTGAGGTGACTTAGCAGCAGCAGCAGCCCTGCAAGAGCTTTGTGACGAGTAGGCTATAGGTGTCTAAGACTATGTCTTTCTCAGGTGTGTCCCCCAGCGGCCTTCTCAGAGGTGCCCTCTAAGGGACCACACCAACACACCAACAGTGACTTCCTCCAGCTGCTGCCCGCCCTCTTTTTTTTTTTTTTTTTAAGCAGTTTGCCTGAAAGTCAGTCTGTCTGTGGGAAACCATAGTCTTTTCTGACTGTTTTCTTTTGTGCGATTTCACATGGCTCCCTGCCAGCTCTCTCTCCTGTTTGGATTGCTGAGAGACTCTCATGCATTCTTTGTCCAACAAAGCAGTGACTCCCTTTCCCTCCAGAGCTGTGCACTGGCCATCTCTTGTCCTCTGAGCTCCCTGGATGAGTCAAACACCGAGTACTCTGCTTACCGTAGGCGACTGCAAGGATTTTTACTTGCAGTTTCTTCTTAAAACTCAGATACAGGGCTGGACCGCAGCAGAAGCTGGGTGAGACATATGATGGGCCCAGAATCTCTTCCTTTCAGTCTGGAATAAATGTCATTGAACTAAGAGTTTCTTCTCTTCTCTTTTCCTGAGACTGTACTTCCCCAAGCAGGGTACTCCTGAGACCCTCTACACATGTAAAATGAGGATAATAATAGTTCCTACCTCATAGGGCTGTGTGAAGTTTAAATGAGTTAATGTGTTTGAAGCACTTACAACAGACGCTGGCACATAGTAATTGCCATGTAAGTATCTGTTGTTATCACAGTTGCGGTACCATGAGGATGAACCTCTAGTTCTGTGAGGCAGAGGCAGAAGCACAAAGGTGGAGGTGGGAAAAGCAAGGATTAGTTTTGAACAGGAAGGAGACTAGGATTCAGACTAGGGGACCTAAGTACACTAGGTTTATTAATTGATAGGAAGTAGCTAATTAAAAACAATCTTGTTGAAATGTCTTTGATCTCAGCTTCATGAAGAGGAAATATTGAATAGCCAGACAGCAAAATATTAAAATTATGCATCTGGCTAGATTAGAAGAAACAACTGATGGTACTCAGCAAACTAGATGAACTTTTAAAATCTCAGTTTATGCCTCAACAGTATCCAAATGATTGGCTGAGATTTCAAAGGACTCTGGAGCCTAATAGAAATCAAGATGCGAACTCATTAGTCCACAGGCAGTCAGTATCTACCTGTCAGTAGTTGAGTTTTAGACCTTGAACAGCTTTCGCCTTCTGTCTTTAGGCTTCAAAGGTGCTGAGTATGCAGACCCAAGCCAAGCACAGTAATTGAACAAAAAATTCCTCTCCTGTTTTAGGAGTCCCATGTTTTCCAGATTTTGTAAGATGAGCCCATTATTTACAATCAGATAAAAAGACCCCCTCCCACCAGAACTAATCAGCGCCGTGATCGCTGTCATCACTTTGATCATTCTTTCTGCTTCCTTGACTGCCTGAGCTCTCTCCAGTTTCTGCCGGCCTCCCTGTCTGCCTGCTTCAGGGAGCTTGCTGATCAGACCAGCCTTCATCTGCATCGCAGCCCGCCAGCTGTATCTCCTTTCTCCCTCCCAACAGCTGCATGTAAAACAAGGGGTGTTCTGCAGGTTTTAATTTAGCCACATTGATTCTATTGATATCTTATTAGATACCCTGAAGCCCACGGCCTCATTGGCCACACAGGACAGATCAGAGATGGACCCTCTGGTCTTTTGACCCTGATTATTCTTCATTTCTATTCTGACTTTCTCTTGGCATTATAGAATTATGTTGTGAAGGAAAGCCTGAGGGAGGTGGAAGGAAGGCAACAAGGCCTAGGATGTCAGTGCTCACAAAGCACAAGATAGAAGAGCTGCTAATTGGGGTCTCTCAGCGCAGGCACCTTCCTTTCACAAAGTCAGTGTGGACTATCCATGTCTTCCAGGACTCCCAGCTGAGGGCTGGCGTGGACCAAGTGAGAGCTGCTTGGGCAGTTTCTCATCAGGGTCCCCTCTGCACAGTCATTGCACCTTCCTCAGGGGCACCTCCCACTGCTTTTAGGGGCTTCACATTCTGACTATTTATTAAGCAGACAAAGGGCAGCTGTTGGAGCCTAAGGTTGGAGAACAGAAGATGGCCTAGGGGTGCAGCTGCAGGGCGGGCTCTTGCTTGGCAAATGCTTGACCAGGTTTATTTGGTCGATTTTATTTTGTTTGGGTGTTTGTTGACTTTACTGAAAATATCAGGAGATGATGTGTGTGTGTGTGCTCAGTTGCTCAGTCGTGTCTGACTCTTTGCGACCCCATGGACTGTAGCCCACCAGGCTCCTCTGTCCATGGGATTTCCCAGGCGAGAATACTGGAGTAGGTTGCCATGCCCTCCTCCAGGGGATCATCTCAACAGGGATCAAACCCTTTTCTCCTGAGTTTCCTGCATTACAGGCAGATTCTTAACCACTGAGCCCCTGGCCTCAGGAGATGATATGTGCCCTGATTGCACCTCTGGAGTACTTTTTGACAATTCTGATAATCTATTGCTTTTCAAAATTTGAGTCTTAGCATTGGAAATTCCTCTAATATTAGAGTCTGGTTTTTACATGAAGGTGGCTTGAGATTGAAAAGTCTATGAATAATATATGCAATTTGTAACCATCTGTGGAGCTGAAAATGAAATAGACTGTGTGTGTAAAATCTCTGTATTTGCATCCTCTATTTGGAATTTAGAGTTTTAAGTGAAAGCTGGTGCCTTTATCTGACTTGTCAACGTTATAGATGATACTGTATATTTATAAAGATATTTGCATATCTTTTATCAGACAGATGCTCTTAGATGATTTAGTGTTCCAGCTCATATTTGGAAAATAAATTAATACATGAAATGAAGATGAAAAGCTCAGGGAATTTGACTCACTCTTAGTCCTATGTTCCTCTCGCATTGGGAAGTGTGACCTTTTGAGGACAATGCTGGATGCAGGCAAATTAATGAAATAGGAGCCTTCCTAAGCTCCTATTTTTTGTTAACAAAAGCTTTCTCTCTCTTTGTTAACACCCACCTGCAGCCCACAGCGGATCCTAATCTTCAGAGGTTTATTTTGGGCTCTGTAGTTCATTGGTTATTTAAAATGGACTTCCTTTCTATTGAGCTTTAAATAGAGTCTATAAAACCTAAAGTATCCAAGATTTAAAAATTGGAGTTCCTTAAAAATAATAAGCCTTGGCCCGAAAGTATGAGCGTTCATTTCATCTCCCTTGAAGGGCTTTCCACTCCTATGATACTGCACTGCCTCTGTTCTCTAATGATGGAATTTTAGGCAGGAGTGCAGAAGAGGGAAGAGACTATGGGTTAGAGAAGCTTACTCACCTCCTGGAGGATGGCCCTCTTTGTGACCTCACTTGGAAGAATAATGTTGTAGAGCAAAGCCTACTTGGAACAGGCAAAACTCAGTTCTTAATCTGGCTCTGCAACTTGCTAAGCTGTGTGATCTTGGCAAAGTATTTAACATCTCTGAGTTACAATTGTGCATTTTGTGAAGTGGAAATATATGGAAGAATTTGAAATGTATGTATAACATTCCTGGTTTATAGTGGAAACCAAAGCGATATTTCTGAGTATTAATACCTCACACTCACCTTCTTGTTTTTGGGAATAAGGAAAACTCAAAGAAGTTTAAGTTACACATACAAGTGTTTATACAGAGGCTGGCTTCTGATTTAAAAAAAAAGAAAACTGGTCTAATTAAGATAAGTAATGATTTTTGCATTATCAAATAATTGTTTGCATTGAGTTTGGGTTTTCCAAATGACTTTTAAACTGAAAAACAGAGTCTTGTTTCATTGAAACACTTGGTTGCCTAACATCCCCATCTGGAGGGCTCATTTCGGGGGCTAGAACACAAATTTGAAGCAACCAATTCAACAATCGTGAGAGGTCTAGAATTTTTTCCCCACTTGCAAGATAACAGGTTGGTCAACCACCCTTTCAAGACATGAGACAAAGGGTCTCTGTACTTATGGTATAGCAAGCAGCGTGAGCTTCCTGTTTGTGTCCATTCCCCCTGGCATCAAGTTCTGAAAAGCCCTGGTAGGTGAAACACAGAGAGTGGTATGCATCATGGTGGAAAACCCCCCAATTTAAGAAACTGTCCATTTTATAATGAGCTGCAAGTAAATCTGTTCAACTTTAACCTCAGAGGCAATTATTATCTTTATTATACTGTTGTTCTTCAGTTGCTAAGTCATGTCCAACACTTTGCAACACCATGGAATGCAGCCTGCCAGGCTTCCCTATCCTTCACTATCTCCTGGAGTTTGCTCAAACTCATGTCCATGGAGGCAGTCCATGGCAGTCCATCCAACCATCTTATCCTCTGTTGCCCCTTTCTCCTCCTGGCCTCAATCATTCCTAGCATCAAGGTCTTTTCCAATGAGTCAGCTTTTCAGATCAGATGGCCAAAGTATTGGAGTTTAGCTTCAGCTTCAGCATCAGTACTTCCAATGAATATTCAGGGTTGATTTCCTTTAGGATAGACTGGTTTGATCTTCTTGTAGTCCAAGGGACTCTTAAGAGTCTTCTCCAGCATTCTTTGGTTCTCAGCCTTCTTTTTGATTCAACTCTCACATCCATACATGATGGCTGGAAGAACCATTACTTTGACTAGACAGACTTTTGTCAGCAATGTCTCTGCTTTTTAATACACTGTCTGGGTTTGTTATAGCTTTCCTTCCAAAGAGAAAGCATCTTTTAATTTCATGCCTGCAGTCACCATCTGCAGTGGTTTTGAAGCACAAGAAAATAAAGTCTGTCACTGTTTCCATTGTTTTCCCATCTATTTGCCATGAAATGATGGGACCAGATGTCACGATCTTCGTTTTTTGAATGTTGAGTTTTAAGCCAGCTTTTTCTTTCTCATGAAGTGGCTCTTTAGTTCCTCTTCACTTTCGGCCATTAGAGTGGTATCATCTACATACGTGAGGCTGTTGATATTTCTCTTGGTTATTTTGATTTCAGCTTGTGATTCATCTGGCCGGCATTTCACATGATGTACCTTGCATATAAGTTATATAAGCAGGGTGACGATATACAGTCTTGACATATTCCTTTCTCAATTTTGAACCAGTCCATTATTCCATGTCTGGTTCTAACTGTTACTTCTTCTAACCTGCATACAATTTTCTCAGAAAACCAGGTAAGGTAGTCTTATATTTTTAACTCTTTAAGAATTTTTCAGAGTTTGTTTTGATCCACACCAAGGCTTTAGAATAGTCAATGAAACAGAAGTAGATTTTTTTTGGTAATTTCCTTGCTTTTTGTATTATCCAACAGATGTTGTCAATTTGATTCCTGGTTCCTCTGCCTTTTCTAAATCCAACTTGAACATCTGGAAGTTCATGGTTCATGTACTGTTGAAGCCTAGCTTGAAAGATTTTGAGCATTACTTTGCTAGCGTGTGAAATGAGCACAATTGTGCAGTAGTTTGAACATTCTTTGGCATTGCCTTTCTTTGGGATTGGAATGACAACTGACCTTTTCCATTCCTGTGGCCACTGATGAGTTTTCCAAATTTGCTGGCATAGTAAGTGCAGCACTTTAACAACATCATCTTTTAGGATTTGAAATAGATCAGCTGGAATTCCATCACTTCCACTAGCTTTGTTCATAGTGATGCTTCCTAAGGCCCACTTGACTTCACACTTCAGGATGTCTGGCTCTAGGTGAGTGACCACAGCATCATGATTATCTGGGTCATTAAGATTTTTTTTGTAAAGTTCTTCTGTGTATTCTTGCCACCTCTTCTTAATCTCTTCTGTTTCCGTTAAGGCTTTATTATACTGGTGGAAAACAAACCTGCCTTTACTTCTGGAGGAATAGAGCATCTAAGGCTATTTGCTACATAAATATCCTTAAAAAGATAGCCCAGGAATGAGGGTGGGAGGACACATTAGGAGTATGGAGTTGACAGACTTCTATGCATAAAATAGAAAAACAAGGATTTACTGTATAGCACAGGGATTTATACCCAATATCTTGTACTTACTTATAATGGAATATTCTCTGCAAGAAAATGGAATCACTATAGCATACACGTGAAGTGACAAATAGATTCAAGGGATTAGATTTGATGGAGTGCCTGAAGAACTATGGACACAGGTTCTGACATTGTACAGGAGGTAGTGATCAAGACTATCCCCAAGAAAAAGAAATGGATAAAGACAAAATGGCTGTCTGAGGAGGCCTTACAAATAGCTGAGAAAAGAAGAGAAGCTAAAAGCAAAGGAGAAAAGAAAAGATATACCCATCTGAATGCAGAGTTCCAAAGAATAGCAAGCCTTCCTCAGTGACCAATACAAAGATAGCAGAAAACAATAGAATGGGAAAGACTAGAGATCTCTTCAAGAACAATAGAGATACAAAGGGAATATTTCATGCAAAGATGGGCACAATAAAGGACAGAAATGTTATGGACCTAAAAGAAGCAGAAGATATTAAGAATACATAGAAGAACTAAAAATCACAAACTGGTGTGATCACTCATCTAGAGCCAAACATCCTAGAATGCTAAGTGAACGGAGCCTTAGGAAGTATCTCTACGAACAAAGCTATTAGAGGTGATGGAATTCCACCTGAGCTATTTCAAGTCCTAAAAGATGATGCTGTTAAAATGCTGCACTCAGTATGCCAGCAAATTTGGAAAACTCAGCAGTGGCCACAGGACTGGAAAAGGTCAGTTTTCATTCCAATCCCAAAGAAAGGCAATGCCAAAGAATGCTCAAACCACTGCACAATCGCACTTATCTCATGCTAGCAAAGTAATACTCAAAATTCTCCATGCAAGGATTCAACAGTACATGAACTGGGAACTTCTAGATGTTCAAGCTGGATTTAGAAAAAGCAGAAAAACCAGAGATCAGACTGCCAACATCTGCTGGATTATAGAAAAAACAAGAGAGTTCCAGATAAACATCTACTTCGCTTTATTGATTATGCCAAAGCCTTTGATGTGTGGATCACAACAAACTGTGAATAATTCTTAAAGAGATGGGAATACCAGACCACCTGACCTGCCTCTTGAGAAACCTGTATGCAGGTCAGGAAGCAACAGTTAGAACTGGACATGGAAAAACAGACTGGTTCCAAATAGGAAATGGAGTATGTCAAGGTTGTATATTGTCAGCCTGCTTATTTAACTTATATGCAGAGTACATCACACAAAATGCTGGGCTTGATGAAACACAACCTGGAATCAAGATTGCCGGGAGAAATATCAATAACCTCAGATATGCAGATGCCACCACCCTTATGGCAGAAAGTGAAGAACTAAAGAGCCTCTTGATGAAAGTGAAAGAGGAGAGTGAAAATGCTGCATTAAATCTCAACATTCAAAAAACGAAGATCATGGCATCCTGTCCCATCACTTCATGGCAAATAGATGGGGAAACAATGGAAACAGTGACAGATTTTACTTTCTTGGGCTCCAAAATCACTGTAGATGGTGACTGCAGCCATGAAATTAAGACACTCCTTGGAAGAAAAGCTGTGACCCACCTAGACAGCATATTAAAAATCAGAGACATGACTTTGCTGACAAAGGCCCAACTAGTCAAAGCTATAGCTTTCCCAGTAGTCATGTATGGATATGTGAATGTGAAAGTCACTCAGTCGTGTCCGTATCTTTGCGACCCCATGAACTATACAGTCCATGGAATTCTCCAGGCCAGAATCCTGGAGTGGGTAGCCGTTCCCTTCTCCAGGTGATATTCCCAACCCAGGGATCAAACCTAGGTCTCATGCATTGCAGGCAGATTCTTTACCATCTGAGTCACAAGGAAAGCCCAAGAAAACTGGAATGGGTAGCTTATCCCTTCTCCAGGGGATATTTCTGACCCACGAATTGAACCAGGGTCTCCTGCAATGCAGGTGGATTCTTTACCAACTGAGCTATGAGGGAAGTATATGGATATGAGAGTTAGACCATAAAGAAAGGTGTGTGCCAAAGAATTGATGCTTTTGCACTGTGGTATTGAGAAAAGTCTGAGAGTCCCTTGGACTGCAAAAAGATCAAGTCAGTTAATCCTAAAGGATAGCAGTCTGGAATATCCATTGGAACAACTGAAGCTGAAGCTCCAATACTTCGGCAACCTGATGTGAACTGACTTATTGGGAAAGACCCTGATGCTGGGAAAGGCTGAATGCAGGAGAAGGGGGCGACAGAGGATGAGATGGTTGGACGTCATCACCGACTCGATGGATGTGAGTTTGAACAAGCTCCAGGAGTTGGTGATGGACAGGGAAGCCTAGAGTGCTGCAGTCCACGGGATCGCAAAGAGCTGGACATGACTGAGTGACTGAGCTGAACTGAACTGAACTGAACACAACAGTGTACATTAGTTATATTTCAATTAAAAAAAAAAGATAGTCTAGAACAAAGAGAGTCAATGCTTCTGCCTACAGGATATGCACAAACAAGAAAGACCCATAGAGAGTTGTTTCTCCAAAATGTCATAGATCCTCACTCCTGATTCCACATGTAATAGTGTCTGCTAAGAGCACTAAGCACTGCATAGTGTTTTGTGATGGGTCAAGGGATTGCTTGCAGTCAGAGGATCGTCCACAGCATCCTCCAGAGTTTCTCTCCTTTGAGAACACCGATATGTTTCTGCACTGAGCTCTTTCTCCTTTTTCAGTAAACTTACCATACTATATTTTGGTAATTCCTCAAATATTTAAAATATTTGTTATTGAGTACTTCCTATGTCCCAGCCCTTGCTGATGCTTCTCATAAGTTACTGAAGCTGTTTATCTCAGATTGGGACCCAAACCCAGAGAGAATCCACGGTTTTCCAGCTGAGATCACAGACCCGGTTTCAGGACCTAATGAAGCTCAGGTTCTTGTCTCAATGCAGAAAAAAATTCAATGTAGAAAGAATTCAATGCAGAAAGATCTCAGTGCAGAAACTGTTCAAAGAAAGAGACAAAGTGATAGGTAAGATGTGGATTTATTCAGAGAAACACGCTCCACAGACAGAGTGTGGTCCATTGCAGAGGGTGAATGTGGCCTGAAATGTGGTGTGTTTAGCATTTATGGGCTGGGTGATATCATAGGCTAATGAGTGGGAAGATTATTCCAACTATTTTGGGGAAGGGGAAAGATTCCAGGAACTGGGCCACTGCCCACTTTTTGGTCTTTGATGGTTGGTCTTGGAACTGTCTTGGTGCCTCTGGGTGTGTCATTTTATAATGAGGATATACTGAGGATCAAGGTCTAGTTGAAGTTGACTTGTCTGCCATCTTGGACCCATTTGATTCTAATCAGTTTATGTTGTGTCCTCAGGCTGTGTTATTCCTTTAAAGGTTGTGCCTTTTCCCCTTCCCTCCTGTTTTATTACTGCTGTTATCTCCATTCCACAGATGAGGAAAGCACTGGGGTTAGAGCAGTTTAGCCAGTCACTTGGGTGAATAGTGGCAGGGATTGGACTGAAAGATCTGTTGTTTTTTTTTTTTAATTTAAATTTATTTATTTTAATTGGAGGTTAATTACTTTACAAGGATCTGTTTTTTTGTAATTTTGTTAAAAAAAAAAAAAAAAAGGACTTCTTTGGCAATCCAGTGGTTGAAACTTTGCCTTCCATTGTAGGCAATGTAAATTCTATCCCTGGTCAGGGAGCTACGATCCCATATGCCTCCTTGCCAAAAACCAAAGCATAAAACAGAAACAATATTATAACAAATTCAATAAAGACTTAAAAAATGGCCTGTGTTAAAAAAAATATTATGAAAATTTTAAATTCTTAAAAATTATGAGAAAAGGAAACTGTGATGTTCTTTCTTATTGAAAGATATTGGAGAGAGGAGGAATAGGTGTAGATGGAGTAGAGAATTAGAAGCAGGAACAGAAAAAATGGGGGAAAAATTCTCTTCACATTTTAGTCGCCATTTAAGTCACAGTACATACAAACAGTGCTTGGAGAAAGCTATAAAATAATTAATAGTGCATGGGAGGAACATTTAAATTACAATTGTCTACATTTAAGAAACATTTGTATATTTGTTCAAGGCTTCCAGATATAGTTTTGTGTATGAATGTGAGAGGAAGAAACAAAGAAGACCCAGAGGCAAGAAAAGGCAATTAGTGGGCATCAGCACACATCAAGGGAGACAGAGGTTCTGACCTGAGCTCGTCACCAAGCTAGGTGAAGTCTAAGTCGGCTTCGGGCTGTTTTCTCACTGAGAATGGGGTCTCCCTTCATGCCCTCCTCTGAGACTTACCCATGCTTACACTGGAACTTGGGCCTTAATTTTCCTTCATAAAATGGCTTATGTGGCCAACATTCAGTATACAAGTTATTGGACTGTAACCAGTCAGTTCATTAGTTTTCAGATGCATTGATTAGGTTAATATGTGCCACAGTCCTAGACGGGGAGAAAACTAGTAGGCTTCAGCCAAACTTAGCTAAATGCATGGTACCTTGAGGATTCTGCTGCTAGAATTAGGACAAAAATTAACTTTCATCTTTCAAGTGAAGTTATGAACTTATGAAGTAATAAGGACCTTGAAGCTTTGCATTGCTTTGTATTTTTTAACCCTGTAGCTGAGAGGGTATATAGAGTAGCACTCTTCCCAGTTTTATGCGTGAGATAGCTGTGTGTGTGTGTGTGTGTGTGTGTGTGTGTGCGCGCACTGTTGCTTCAGTTGTGTCCAACTCTTTGCCACACTGTAGACCTGCCAGGCTCCTCTGTCCATTGGATTCTCCAGGCAAGAACACTGGAGTGGGTTGCTATGCCCTCCTCCGGGGGATCTTCCCGACCCAGGGATTGAACTGGCATCTCTTATGTCTCCTGCATCGGTAGGCTGGTCCTTTACTGTTAGTGCCACCTGGGAATGAAGAATTAAATGTCTACTGAAAGCATGCAGGCAGTTGCTGGTAAAACGGAACTGAGAAACAAAGTCTTTCCACTAGATGGCGCTGCCCACTAAACTAGAGGCTTGGGGTTACGCTGCCTGCTAGTCAGAGCTTGTTTTTCAGGAAGAGTTTCTTTCCTCATCCCTTAAAAACAGAAGGAAGAAAGCCTGATTAAAAGTTCTATTGTCTTCCTTAACTTCTCTGTGCTCAGCCATAATTTAGCGTGGTTAGTATCAAGGTGCAGATCTGAACACAGTATTTCTGGAATATCTGTGCTTCATGTAGAGGACTGGCAGTTTGGAGGCCACATTTACAAAGCAAATTTTTGAAGATTATTTTTAAAAATGAATATTATTATTATTTTTTAAACACTTTGGTTTATATGATTAAAATTGAGATGATATAAAGAAATAAATCTGATATTCCAGACAAAACATGGACCTAGAGATGAGGATAAACAATTGAAAATAATACTGCTGGCAGAAAAATCATTCCCTTTGGTTTAGGCTTTGGTATAAATCTGCTTCCCTGGTGGCTCAGTGGTGAAGAATCCTCCTGTCAAAGCAGGAGACTCCGGTTCAATCCCCGGGTTGGGAAGATCCCCTGGAGAAGGAAATGGCAACCCACTCCAGTATCCTTGCTTGGGAAATCCCATAGACAGAGGAGCCTGTCCAGCTACAGTCCATAGAGTTGCAAAAGAGTCAGAAAGGACTTAGTGACTAAGCAGCAACAATAATAACTCAGAATAAGTCACAAAGAGAAATACTATTTTAATACTTCATTGTCTCTCATTTATGAATATCCAAGAAAGAATATAATAGTATGTGGAAATCCATTTTCTTTTGTTCATTTAATATGATCTTTCTAGTCCATTTTTTTTTTTTAAAGCTATTAAGGTTATGTGGTGGTTTAGTTGCTAAGTTGTATCCAACTCTTGAGACACCATGGACTACAATGTGGCCTGCCAAGCTCCTCTGTCCATGGGATTCTCCAGGCAAGAACACTGGAGTGGGTTGCCATTTCCTTCTCCAGGGGATCTTCCCGACCCAAGGAGCGAACCTGGGTCTCCTGCATTGGAAGGGGATTCTTTACTAACTAAGCCATCAGGGAAGCCTGCTAAGTTTATAAATATAAACCAAATATTGGTGTGTTCTTGGGTGTAGTCTTGGATACTGCATTGCTATCTCTTTGCTGATAGTTTGGATGATAAATGCTTTTGGCCTGGTTACTGTTGAGATTTTTTTTTTTAAAGAATCTTACTTTTTACATTTAATAGGCAACTGTTTAAAGGAGTTTTAGTTTTACAGAAAATTTGCATAGAAAGTACAAGAGGGGTCCCTTGATTCCCACTTCCCCTCTTTCCCCTATTATTATCATCTTGTATTATTGTGGTATAATTGTTAACAATTGAAGAACAATATTGATACACATTATTCTTAATTGAAGTCCATAATCCAATTAGGGTTCTCTAGTTCTTTGTGTTGTATAATTCTATAGATTTTCACCAGTGTATAGTGCTATGCATCCACCGTTATAGCATCATACAGAATAATTTTACCACCCTTATTCCATGCCCTGGTAAAAAAGCACAATTTAAGAGAATGATCTGAGACCTAATTGGCTTCATTAGATGATCCATGAATCAGGCAGCCTTCCATCTAGCAACTAGAAACGTCTTCAGAAGTGTTGCAAAAAGTGCAAGGTTTTTATAGGAAGAGGGGTGGAGCAGCGAAGCTATTAGCAAAAGAAAAGAAAGGATTGTCTTTAGGGTGGGATGTCTTTTTTCCAGGAAGGGGATGGCACAGGCTTTCTCACTCCTCTTATTCCTCTGGGCAGGCGGGAGGGGGTGGAGGTGGTACAGAGGGCCCATTTGACATCTTACCTCATTGGTGCTGACCAGATAATTCCAAACAGGCTGATTAAGATCACATTTCTGGGGAAGGTTGAAACTGCAATTAAGTTAGATGTTAAATCTGTGCTTGATATCCTGGGCATTAGACAATTGATGCAATTTTGGGCCAGTGGTTTTCTTTTTAACCGGTCCATCTATTCATTCCTCTCTTTCCCAGCCATCAGCCCGTGGCAATGACTCATTGTTTTTTCCTGTCCTTATGGGTTTTGCTTTTTTCCAGAATGTCATATAATCGGAACCATAGAGTACTTAGCCTTTATAGACTGACTTCTCTTCCTTAGTAATATACATTTAAAATTCCTCCATGTCTTTTTGTGGCTGGTAGCTCTTTTATTTTGTAATTACTGAATAATAATGCATGGGTGTACCAGTTCGTTTATCCACTCACCGATTGAAATAACATCTTCATTGCTTCCAATTTTTGGCAACTATGAATAAAGCTATTGTAATCATTTGTGTGCAAGTCTGTGTTAGGACATAAATACCTAGTCATTTGGTAAATACCTAGGAGGACAATTACTGGATTGCATGGTTATGAACGATTAGCTCTGGGAGACATTGCCAGCCTGTTCTCCAAAGTGGCTGTGCCATTTTGCATTCCCACCAGCATTCCCACATCCTTGTAAGAAAGCCATTCTAATAGGGGTGTGGTGTTACTGTATCTTATTGTTTTTTAAGTTGTTTAAGCTGACTTTTATGATTGGGTGCCAGATATTGTGAATTTTATTTTTCAGGGGAGGTGGGTATTTTTAATTTTATATTTTTTAAAACTCTGTTTTAGTACACAGTTGAATTTCTCAGAAATAGTTTGATCCCTTTGGGTATTATTTTTAAAGTTTGTTAAGAATAGGATTTTGTCTAGGTATGATTATTCCCCACTAATGAAGCAGGACCATTCCAAATATTCTACACATTGTGTCCTGAATTATGAGGATTTTCTGTCTGGAAACAGGTACTATTCCCAGTCACCTATGATTGCTGGCTTCTGTTCTCTCTTATCTCCTCAGGTGGTTCTTTCCTTGATGTTCCAATTTCTTTAAAATTACTTATAAGCTGCCCTTCTAAAAAGGCTTCCCTGGTGGCTCAGACAGTAAAGAATCTGCCTGCAATGCAGGAGACCTAGGTTTTATCCCTGGAGCGGGGAGATCCCCTGGAGAAGGGAATGGCAACCCACCCCAGTATTCCTGCCTGAGAAATCCATGGACAGAGGAGCCTGGTGGGCTACAGAATATAGGGTTGCAAAGAGTCAGACACCATGGAGAAACTAACACTTTCACTTTCTATAAATTGTTTCAGGAGGGGGAAAAATCTGGTTCCTGTTATTCCATCTAGATCAGAAGCAGAAGTCCGCCTTTAAAGGGGGAAAAAATCACACAAAAAAGTAAGAAAAGACTGTTTGGGGTAGAGGGATGAGGAAATGATAAAACTAGCTTCAGATGAAGTCAGAGGTGTTCACGATAATCTTTGATAAGTACTTATTGCCAAACTATCAAAACACATATATTCCTTCTATACCTACTTTTATTCCAGAATTAATGCTTAATGTCAATAAAGCTAAAAGATATTCTTAGCTTTTCCCAAGGGTCAGTGGAAATGAATCAAGTTTTCTTTCATTTTCACTAAATCTAACTGCTTTTCCAAAGATAAATTCAATTGGTACTGGAATATTTTTAAAGCTAAACTTCTTTTCTCCTTTTATAATAATGCTCATCATGCTTAACTTTATTCTCATAGATGCAGAGAACGCTATTATTAGAAGGATGTTTAGAGATCAGAAATCTCATTTTACATATGCAGAAAGGAAACTGAGGTGCAGAGAGAATTGACCAGTGCAGCTGAAAGTATTAAATACAATGCAGTCGAATAACCAAGGAAGATATTATTCTTCACGTGTCATAGTTCAGGAAAGGCAGGCTCAAAGGGCTCAGATGACAGTGTTATATGTGGTGATAGAGCTGGAGTCATTTATGGACAAAGAGTGTAGTGTTTTCATATTTCTAGTCCTTTTAAGAAAATTGAGCTCCTGTTTTCTCATCCTCAAACCAGGATTCCTTTTGCAGCAGTCCAGAGGAAACTTATAAGAAGTCAAAGAACCATGTAACTCATATAATTCTGAGAAATGTTGATATAGTGATAGTATGACATAGAAGCCAGGATGAGGTGTGGACATTTCCATCCTATCTCTGAAATATAATTTATCAACAAGGCTTATATAAGAAAGAGAAATACCTTTTTTTCCATTGCAGCATTTCACAATTCCTTTCCAGTTTCACAATTTCACCTCTTGAGTACTTTACACCTTGTACTATGTGATCCTAATCCATAAATAGTTGCATTTGATGGTTCCTCATTAGTACAGTGGGTGGATGAAGCTGTTCTAGACCTTTTGGTACAGTTATAGGCAGGTAGGTTCTCCCTCTCATGTGCGATATCTGTAGACTGGGCAGGTATTGAAATGCACTGATGCTTATAATTTACATCCGCTGTGTTAGGGGCAGGGACAAGGATCAAAGAAAGCATTCCAAAAGAAAATAACTGCTGGTTATAATTAGGTGTCTCTGTTTAATAGATTAAAAGAATATTGGTGGGACGTGAGAAAAACTACTAATTAAGTTGGCTTTGATTCCAGATCCCTGATATCTGAGCAGGGACTTCAGAACTCTCCTAATTCCCACTGTAGCCACCACACTCACATTTTAGCCTGGTTAGGTACAATGCTCTCAGAATACATGTTTTGGGGAAAAAAAAAGTGGTCAAAAAAAAAAAATTGAACAAAGAAATGATCTTTTAGCAACAGTTTATGGTTCCTTCATGTTGATATATGGCAAAACCAATACAATATTGTAAAGTTAAAAAGTAAAATAAAATATTAAAAAAAATTTTCAGTTTTTTGGTAAAATATCCCAACAAACAACATCCCTAAGATAAATTTTTGGAGTTCTTATACCTGGACTTATCCTGGCCATAGGAGTTAATCATTGACTCCATATGTGCCTAATTCAGTGTTATTCGCATACTAGGGGCTCAGGCCCCATTGGTGGTTGATACATATATTATTGGAGAAGGAAATGGCAATCCACTCCAGTATTCTTGCCTGGAGAATCCCAGGAATGAAGGAGCCTGGTGGGCTGCTGTCTATGGGGTCACAGAGTCAGACATAACTGAAGCGACTTAGCAGCAGCGGCTTACTTCTCTCTTACCTGCATAATTTATTTACTTTTAAAGATTTTTTTTTTTTGATGTGAACCATTTTTAAAGGTTTTATTGAGTTTGTTGCAATATTGCTGCTGTATATATCTTTTTATGTTTTGGGATTTTTGGCCACGAGACATGTGGAATCTTTGCTCCCCGACCAGAGATCAAACCCATACCCCCTGCATTGGAAGGTGAAGTCTTGGCCACTAGATCACCACAGAAGTCTGTACCTGTGTAATTTAGGTTCTGTTGGTTCTGTGCTGTTCTGGTTGGTTGCACACAGTTCCAATGGATGTGCTAATCTTTTTCACTGGGAGCCTTCAACTGAATAAAAATGACCAAACCTCAAACTCGTCCACCAGCATTTTATACTTTAGCATTTATTAGTCACTTCCTTCCACTAGGTTGATTTTAGAACTGTGCCAGAGAGTTGTATAATTCATCTTTGGTCAGACTTGGCTCTAGTTAACAAATAAATCAATAACTATGTGAGGTTTAGTACCTTAAACCTTCATTCACACTTTATCTTCTTATGAAAAATGTTTTATTTCACTATTTCTCCTTCCATTATATATCTACATACTGTAGTTTCCTCTAATTGAAACAGTGGGAAGGATTTCTTTAAGTTTCATATCTGTACTTTCTAAACCATTTAATTTTGAGACAACCAGGCTGTTTAGTTCTTATAATGAAAGAAAAAGGATTTATTTGATGCTTTGAAGCCAATATGTATTGGATTCTTAGTGAAAAATCATCAGTGAAAATACAGGGGGATTTAATAGATCTGTTCTGAGATGTCCAGTTTATGAGTACTATTTTCATAGAGCATTGTAATATTGGAAATGATTTGAGTAGATAGTATCCGGCTTATTCAATGAAGGTTAGGATGATTGACAGATAGACCTCTGACATGCTTTCATTTGCAACATGTTGATTTCAATGTGGGAATAATGACTTCATCTCTGGAGTCACTGACTGAGATGGTTAATTTTATGTGTCAACCTGGCTAGGCTACAGGGCCCAGTTTGGCCAAACATTAGAGTAGATGTTGCTGTGAAGGTATTTTGCAGATATGATTAACATTTGCAGTCAGTTGACTTTAAATATCTCCTCCTATATTGAGGAGCTTACCTATGATAATCTAGAAGGTCTGATCTAATCATTGAAGGCTGTCAGAGTGAAAACTGAGGTTTCCCAGAGAAGGAAGAATTTTGCTTCAAGGCTGTAACATACAAGGCCTGCTTGAGTTTCAGCCTGCTGGCCTTCCCTACAGTTTTGGACTTGCCAGCCTCCCCAACTGCAGCAGCTATTTTTCCTTAAAATAAACCTCTTTATATACATTTTGGAGAAGGAAATGGCAACTCACTCCAGTATTCTTGGCTGGGAAATCCCATGGACAGAGAGCGTGGTGGGCTACAGTCCAATGGGGTCACAAAAGAGTCAGATATGGCTTAGCAACTAAAACAACAATAAAGTACTAGAGAAATTAGTTGTTAGTGTTGCCATTGTTATTTTTTTAAAGCCAGAATTGTTTGTATTAACAGATTTGCCTCTGTTTATATATGGCTATCAAGGTGATTTATAGCAATATAAATAATAAATTATCTTCTGTTCATTATATACATATAATATAAACTATAATATACAACATATATACTATAACAATGAAACTTTATATTAATGTTTATAGTTTAAAACTCCAAGAAGCAATGACATTAAGTAAAAAGAGTTGATAAGACTTTCTATGTTGTAAACATGCTGGACTAGGAATCAGAATATTTATGACTTAGCCTAGGCCTGCCTGCCTGTCTGTTAGGATTGTGACATAAATCAAGTGAAATAATTTATGCAAAGGATTTTAGAAATTCTATTGATGCACAAAAATTTGAAATTTTATTCAAATACAGAAGTAAGATTTACAATGTTTTGGTGAGCACTTTCTAGACCTTAATGTGTCATACAGTATTGATGTCTGTGAAATACACTTTTGTTGAATATAATAGGCAGATATATTCATAGGTTTTGATTTATATTTGATCTTCTATTATTCTATTTTGGCTTTTTGCTTGGTTTAAGAAATATCTGATTATGAGACCTAATTAAACTCAAAAGCTTTTGTGCAACAAAGAAAACCATAGTGAAAACAGAAAGACAACCCAAAGGATGAGAGAAAATACTTGCAAACAATGTGACCAAAAAGAGATTAATATCTAAAATTTACAAACAGCTCATGTGGCTCAATATCAAAATAACAAATGACCCAGTCAAAAAATGGGCAGAAGACCAAATAGACATTTCTCCACAGAAGACATAGAGATGGTGAAGAGGCACAGTAAAAGGTGCTCAACATCGCTAAGTATTAGAGAAATGCAAATCAAAGCTATAATGAGATATCATCTCACATCAATCAGAGTGACCATCATCAAAAAGTCTACAAGCAACAAATGCTGTGGAGGGTAGGGAACCCTCCTACACTGTTGATGGGAATGTAAATTGGTACAGCCACTATGGAGTACAGTAATGAAGTTTCCTTAAAAAACTAAAAATAGAACTACCATATGATCCTGCAATCTCAGTCCTGGTCATATATCAAGAGAAAAATATGGCTCAGAAGGATAGATACACCTCGATATTCATTGCAGTGCTATTTACAATAGCCAAGACATGGAAGCGACCTAAATGTCCATTGACAGATGAATGGATAAAGAAGATGTGGTGCATATACATGATGGAATAGTATTCAGCCATTAAAAAGGATGAAATAATGCTGTTTGCAGCAACATGGACTGACCTGGAGATTGTTGTACTAAGTGAAGCAAATCAGACAGAGAAATACAAATGTCGTATGATATTGCTTATATGCAGAAACTAATAAAAATTATACATATGAACTTGCCTACAAAGCAGAAATGCTCATAGACTTATGGAATAAACTCACAGTTACTAGGGAAAGGGGTTGGTGGGGAGGGATGGTCTGGGAGTTTTGCATTGAGATGTACACATTACTAAATTCAAAACAGATAACTAGAAAGGACTTACTGTATAGCACAGGGAAGTCTGCTCAATATTCTCTAATAACCTAAATGGGAAAACATTTGAAAAAGAATAGATGTTTCTATATGTATAACTGAATTACTTTGCTGTACAACTGAAACTAACACAAAATTGTAAAGCAACCATACTTTAATATAAAATAAAAAAGAAGCTTTATAGAAAAAATTTAAACATAAAATTATCATATGATTCATCAGTTCCACTCCTAGGTATTTATACCAAAGAATTGAAAACAGTTGTTCAAATAAATACTTGTACACGTTCATAGTAACACTATTCATAATATTAAAAAAACAAACTGAAAACAACCTATGTCCATCAATGGATTAAAAAAAAACAAAACAGAACAAACTTTGGTATATCTGCATGATGGAATATTATTCTGTCATAAAAAGGATGAAGTACTGATACACACTTCAGTGTGGACGAAACTCATCAACACTGATCTAAGTAAAAGGAGTCAGACACAAAAAGGCACATGTTATGACTCCATTTACCTGACATATATAGAATCCATAAATCTATAGAGAAAGAACACAGACTGGTGGCTACCAGTAGCTGGGGTAAGGAGAAACAGTTGCTTAATGGAAGGGGGTTTTATTTTGGGGTGATGAGAATGTTTTGGAACTTGATAGAGATGGCGGTTGTGCAACACTGTTAATATGCTAAATGTTACTGGATTGTTCACTTTAAAATGGCTGATTTTCTGTTATGTGACTTTCATGAGCTCAGTTTGGGCAAAGGAAGTAGGATGAGGAGTGCCTCATCTTAAAAAATGAACCTGTACGAAGGATTGTTATTTTCTGGATTGGGGCCTTAAGCAAGTACATTTGTGAGAATTGTGTATAAAATAAAGTGAATGTGTATGTACATGTGTAGATACATATATATATATGTATGTATATAGGACATCCATTTTGACTGTCTAGGAAACTATTTTGCTTCTTAATGCTTTTATATTGTGTTTTGCATATAAGAATATTCTAGAAAGATGAATTCTGGCTAGAAATTTGCTACTGAGCCATGTAAATATATTACGTGATAATAATCAAAAATTTACAACCAAATGAGACAGAATATATGAGAAAAAAGTGACATTTCCTTGTGCACCACAGAAACTGAAGTCCACACGCTTAGAGCCCATGTTCTGCGACAAGAAAGGTCTCGGCAACGCACCAAAACTAGAGCCCCAGCTCGCTGCAACTTAGAGAAAGTCCACACAGAGTAACAAAGACCCAGTGCAGTCAGTAATAAACAAACACATCTTTTTAAAAAGTGGAAAAAAATATTAAGTCCAAAATAATATCCAGGAATCTCTACATTTAATATTCACAACATTATTTTAGAAGATTCTCATATTTAAAAATAAAACAAAAGGAAGTGAAACAAAGAACAAGGTGAATCAGAACCTCTTCTTAGAAGGCCTCCCTTTGGCCAGCTAGATGACTCCTGCCTCACGGAGTTCGTTTATGTGCAGGAGTGAGTGTTGCCCTTCTAGAAACACAGAATGAGTGAGTGCTTGCCAAGAAGCCCAGCCCAGCCATCAGCAGAGCTGTTATTAAGCTGTAGCCCTAAAGCCTCCCAGTTTTTATTGTTTCTGGGATGTGAGTGCTATGCAGTTCCTAGGCAACTTTCTTTCCAAGCAATTAAGTCCCCAATCTTCCCATCTCAGAAGCTACAAAAAGAAAATAAATAAGAACAGGGAGGCAGAGGCTTAGTGGGGGGCTTCCAGGTTATTTATTACTTTAATAAATCCGGGTTCCTCCCAGCCTTCCTCTGACTCCTGCTTCTGTCAAGCCTGCGAGGACAAATGATCACTTAATTGCAGGCTTTGTGGGCTGAGGTGGGTGCCCAGCGCAGTTTACTGTCCACGAAAGGCTGTTAAGTAAGGCGATGTACTAGTGCCCTGGCCAATACATCATTAAACAGAAATTAAAAGCAGAAACCTTGCAAGGAGCTGCTCTCTAACTTGCATTAACCTGCTCGGTTGCATTTGGAGCCTGGGGGAAAGTGGGAGAAAGTTTAGACAGAGAGGCAGGAGACTAGTAGGGCTGACAGTGATCGAAGTGTCCTGCCGCTTCGAGGATGCGGCCATAACTGGCTCCACCCCTGCCTGGGGACCAGAGGCTGCGCATCACCTGGCAGCATGTTTTCTTCTGTCATTTTACGCGACAGAAAGTTATTTCCTCTTGACTATATGGGCACGTGGGAGAAGATAGCCTGGGGCCTTGGGACTTACTTGTCACGTCACACTCCTGGGCAAAGGCCTGCTACTCCATGTCTGCTACGAGGCCGCCCCGTCTCAGCGGCTGTTTCACTGGGAGCAGAAACCTTAGGGAATCAGTCTGGGATTCCAACTAGATAGAGTTCATTCAAAGCAGTGTGGCATTCGCTTATGGATTAGAGTATAATTTCTCCCCTCTGGGTTAATAGAGTAATTGAAGGACTTTGAATGATGGTCAGATATTGACTACTGCTTCTAAGAGAGACAAAAAAATCCACTGAGCAAATGAATCCTCATGGAATGCTGATTTCAACTGGCTTTAATTCTCAACCCCCTGTCTTTGCCTATGCCTTCCCATTTTGCTCTTTTAACCTCATCTTTTTAAAAATCTCTTCTGTATGTTGGTCCTCCTTGTTTGGGACTTTTCCTAATTCCAATTCTCTCAACTGTTCCCTTCCCCCATTCCTCCTAGCCTTTGGTTTTGCTTCTTCAATTCCTGTCTGGTTATTTACTCATGTTTCTTCTATCCAGTCTCTTTTTTATTTCTCTATTTTTTCCCTACCTTTCTGTCCTTTTCTTCCATTCCAACTTGCATAAACATGGAATTGAAGTATCATGTTATTTTCAGCACATATTTGGTTATATTAAACATATTAGCTAGCTCTTAATTAAAAATCAGCAAAAAAAAAAAAAAAAAGGAAAATGGTTGTCTGAGGAGGCCTTACAAATAGCTGAGAAAAGAAAAGAAGTGAAAGGCAAGGGAGAAAAGGAAAGATGTACCCATCTGAATGCAGCATTCCAAAGAATAGCAAGGAGAGATAAGAAAGACTTCCTCAGTGATCAGTGCAAAGAAATAGAGGAAAACAATAGATTGGGGAAGACTAGGTATCTCTTCAAGAAGATCAGAGATACCAAGGGAATATTTCATGCAGAGGTGGGCACAATAAAGGACAGAAATGATACGGACCTAACGGCAGCAGAAGATACTAAGAAGAGGTGGCAAGAATACACAGAAGAGCTACACAAAAAAGACCTTAATGACCCAGAGAACCATGATTGTGTGATCACTCACCTACAACCAGACATCCTGGAGTGTGAAGTCAAGTGGACCTTAGGAAGAATCACTATGAACAAAGCTATTGTAGGTGATGCAATTCCAGCTGAGCTATTTCAAATCCTAAAAGATGATGCTGTGAAAGTGCTGCACCCAATAGGCCAGCAAATTTGTAAAACTCAGCAGTGGCCACAGGGCTGTGAAATATCAGTTTTCATTCCAATCCCAAAGAAGGGCAATGCCAAAGAATGGTGAAAGTGAAAGTCTCTCAGTTGTGTCCGACTGTTTGCGACCCCATGGACTATACAGTCCATGGAATTCTCCACGCCAGAATACTGGAGGGGGTAGCCTTCTCTTCTCCAGGGGATCTTCCCAACCCAGGAATCAAATCCAGGTCTCCCACATTGCAGGCAGATTCTTTACCAGCTGAGACACAAGGCAAGCCCAAGAATGTTCAAACTACTGCACAATTGCACTCATTTCACATGTTAGCAAAGTAATACTCAAAATTCTCCAGGTGAGGCTTCAGCAATATGTGAACTGAGAACTTCCAGATGTTCAAGCTGGATTTAGAAAAGGCAGAGGAACCAGAGATCAAATTGCCAACATCCACTGGATCATAGAA
>NW_011494809.1:778522-779043 GCF_000754665.1 Bison bison bison | reverse complement strand
GCAGCATTCCAAAGAATAGCAAGGAGAGATAAGAAAGCCTTCCTCAGTGATCAGTGCAAAGAAACAGAGGAAAACAATAGATTGGGGAAGACTAGATATCTCTTCAAGAAAATCAGAGATATTCTTCATATCTCTTCAAGACTAGATATCTCTTCAAGACTAGATATCTCTTCAAGAAAATCAGGGAATATTTCATGCAGAGGTGGGCACAATAAAGGACAGAAATGCTACGGACCTAACGGCAGCAGAAGATACTAAGAAGAGGTGGCAAGAATACACAGAAGAGCTACACAAAAAAGACCTTAATGACCCAGAGAACCATGATTGTGTGATCACTCACCTACAACCAGACATCCTGGAGTGTGAAGTCAAGTGGACCTTAGGAAGAATCACTATGAACAAAGCTATTGTAGGTGATGCAATTCCAGCTGAGCTATTTCAAATCCTAAAAGATGATGCTGTGAAAGTGCTGCACCCAATAGGCCAGCAAATTTGTAAAACTCAGCAGTGGCCACAGGGCT
>NW_011494809.1:772782-778422 GCF_000754665.1 Bison bison bison | reverse complement strand
CAGATGTTCAAGCTGGATTTAGAAAAGGCAGAGGAACCAGAGATCAAATTGCCAACATCCACTGGATCATAGAAAAGGCAAGAGAATTCCAGAAAAGCATCTACTTCTGCTTCATGGACTATGCTAAAGCCTTTGACTGTGTGGATCACAACAAACTGTGGAAAATTCTTCATGAGATGGAAATACCAGACCACCTTACCTGCCTCCTGAGAAATCTGTATACAGATCAAGAAGCAACAGTTAGAACCAGACATGGAACAATTGAGTGGTTGCAAATTGGGAAAGGAGTACTTCAAGGCTGTATATCGTCACTCTGCTTATTTAACTTATATGCAGAGTACTCATGTGAAATGCTGGGCTGGATGAAGCAAAAGCTGGAATCAAGATTGCCAGGAGAAAGCAAAGAGGCAGAAAGCAAAGAGGAACTAAAGAGCGTCTTGATAAAGGTGAAAGTGGAGAATGAAAAAGCTGGCTTAAAAGTCAACATTCAGAAAACGAAGATCATGGCATCCAGTCTCATCACTTCCTGGCAAATAGATGAGGAAACAATGCAAACAGTGACAGATTTTATTTTCTTGGGCTTCAAAATCACTGCGGACAGTGACTGCAGCCATGAAATTAAAAGATGCTTGCTCCTAGAAGAAAAGCTATGACAAACCTAGACAGCATATTAAAAAGCAGAAACATTACTTTGCCGACAAAAGTCCATATAGTCAAATCTATGCTTTTTCCATAGTTATGTGTAGATGTGAGAGTTGAATCATAAAGAAGCCTGAGCGCCGAAGAACTGATGCTTTTGAACTGTGGTGCTGCAGAAGAAATGGCAAGTATTGAGCATTTTATATTTCTATAAGGGAAATAGCATCACATAAATAAAATTTCTTGAAAAACATTTTTTGGTAAAGGGTTAATAATTCCCCAAAGTGACTTTCTACCACATTGTAGTCTGTTTGTAACCCTACACACAAGGATTTTTAGCAAATAGGAAAAAAAATTGATTCTCAACATATTCCTAATGCTGTAAAGATCATCTGCCCAATCCTATACTTCTCAGATTGCAAATGAATCTTTATTTTCTCTTATTCAGTCCATAGATGAAAGTGTTCTTTTTCTCCTAATAGTGCACCTGAGTGGAAGACCCTGTCATCCCAACTCGTCCTTCAGTTTTAATGATGTTTCTTCCCACTGTTGCTGTCCACTTATATTCTACCTTTCTAAAGGAGAAGTATTCAAAGCTTGGAAGTAAGGCAGAAAGAATCCTGTCTGCTCTTTCAGTGTTACATAAAGTTTAAGCATTTTATAACAAATCTACCCAAGGGTTATCTCATACTCTGGAGAAAGACAACTTTAGCTTTTTATATTTATTTTTTTTTTAGAACTCAAATCTCTGAAGTTAAATGTTAAATCATGGACAATTTATATATTACAAATGATTTATATTGGATAAAAACAAGATATCTCCAACAGCTATGGTTTTATTTTCCTGTAGGACATTGACAAGATTTCAGTCTAAGTTTGCACTCTTATTATTTTTTTCCACCGACATATATCAGAGTTTTTCTTTTTTGATGAAAACTAATAGCAGTTTTATTTCTGTTTTCATCTTAAACGTGTATGAAATGGTTAAACATCTGAGGAGACGATTATATTATATATTCAATTTCATTTAGCCTTTAAGGGGCCCTTTATTCGTACTTGAATATAATTTTATTTCATTTTACTGAAGTATAGTTGATTTATAATTTATAATAAGCATAGTTGATTTATAGTTGATTTACAACACAACATTATAGGTTTGTGTGCTAAGTCACTTCAGTTAAAGCTAAGTCACTTTAATTTTTGTGACCCTGTGGACTGTAGCCCAGCTCCTCCTCAGCTGGGCTGAAGAATACTGGAATGAGTTGCCATCCCCTTCTTCAGGGGATCTTCCTGACCCAGGGATCGAACTGCATCTCTTAAGTCTTCTGCATTGGCAAGTGAATTCTTTATCCTAGCATTCCATGGGAAGCCCAGTTTCACATGTATAGTAAAGTCATTTAATTTCACATGGGCTTATATTCATTCTTTTACTGATTCTTTTCTCAAAGATTATCACAAAATATTGAGTAGAGTTCCCTGTGCTATAAAGTAGGTACCTGTTGGTTGTTTATCTTATATGTATAATAATAGTGTGCATATTCATCCCAGGCTTATGATTTATCCCTCCTTGCCTCAGTTTCTCAACTCCTCTTTCAAATTAGCTTTGGCGTATTGTTGGTTCTTCATAAAAGTGTTAGATACATCTTTGATTCATCTCTCTATACTCATATGACAGTGAGTTTATTGAAAAATGTCCTGATATCTTCAAATTGAGTTCTAATGATACTTTATGTAGAGACCTTCCCTTATTACTACATTTATATGCTACATTTATCTTGCCTTTCACAGAGTTCTTGTAATGGATTTAAGTGAGTTAATATTTCTTATTTACAACAGACAGAACCTGTGTTGTATACTCTTCTATACCCAATTCTTATCTATCAAGGAAAAGAGAAAACCTCCTTAAATGTTTATTGGATTGAACAGAATTGGTAAGAATCTGTTTCAATTGTCTTAAGCTTTTAGCTGCTAACAATAGCTGCCTGGAAAAAATGCTTTAGCTCTCATTGAATGTTATTTTTGGAGATATCCATTATTGTTTCTGGAGAATATTTACACTGGCTAGTGTTTGTTCTTGTAGCTGTTTATCTCTGGTCTAGTTTTGGAGCCCTTCCTGTAGTCTCTTGGTAAGCTGCAGAGCTTATTATATTAGAGTCATTTTGCTTAATGCCAGGAAAATGTCACCCGGTTCTGCCTCGGGGTATTGGGCTTAAACTAACTGCATCATTACTTCCTCATCTAGGCATTTTATTCACACTGAGCTGGTTGCTGCATGGAAATTATAGAAAATGTAACATTTATGCCCTTCTTTTTTTGTTTTCATATGTTGAAATTAATGTGTCACTGTGAAGATTCTAAACAGACGGGGAAAGGTGAAGATTTCTTTGCTGCTAAGTGTGTTTCCATGGCTACGGCAATATGTGTGCAGTATCGAAAAGCATCATTTGTTTTGCCGTGGTGGCTCATTAGAGGAGGGAGGAGCCCCACTTTGATGGTTCCGTTTTTTCTGTTTTGCTTTTCATCTTGCTCTGAGAACCATAGTGAGAAAACGAATAAGCCTGGTAGCTGTGGATGGAGAATACCCACAGGAGCTCAATACTTACATATAAATAACCCAAACAGAATAATTGAGATAGCTGAGCCCAGATTAAATAAACTCAAGGTAAAATGAAGCAGTGTCCAAATAGCCACATATCTGAGTTTTACTTGTCCAGAGCTGAGCACTTAGTAGAACACCTGCCCTTTCTGTTTTTCTTACTAGTACTTTCTTGCCAGTATCTGGGCTAGCCCCTTTTTGTTCTGGGTTTCCTGGGAAATAATGTCTTATATACCTGTTGCTTTTGTTCCCTCTCAAGTGGTTTTGCTGGAAGGCATTTCTGGGATTGCAGCACGGAGCATGGGAAGAGGAGTGCCTTGGATCAGACCGTCTTAGGACTAAGGGACCAAGTTAACCCTAAAGGAAGCCTCCTGTAGTGAAAATGCTTGGATAAAAATGTATGGCAAATTGAGATTTAATTCAAGCTGAATGCATGACTCTGATTTGAGTAAAACATAACAGTGAGGGCCTCTGAGCTTAAAGGATGCTGTAAGTCAGACCCATGTCTGTCTGGCTGTAAGCACCATGCCAGTCCGTAGCTAAAGAGTTCAAGAACATGGCCCAGCTGCCAGAGAGAAGCTGACAAGGCAGGCTCTGAGCTATCTCAGCCAAGGGAGACTAAAGTTCAAATAATGCTTCAACCTCAGAGAACACACGGAGTGGGCACTGCTGCCGTGGATAGCATTCCAGACTTAATAAGAGGCAAGTTTGTTCCAGACTTCGATAGCCAGCGGGTCCATGTCATTCACCTTACCAAAGTGCTGTCCTCCTTGATGAAAACTCATTTTAGACCTGTCACAGTCCTGGGATTTATTTGGCTCTGTCCTTTCAGCATCTAGCAGCAGGGCTGTTTCTTAGCAGGGTTCAGTGAGTGTTTGTCAGTGTATGTGTGAAGTGGGAGGCCCGAGCCTGAGGGGTAAAGGATTTGTGCCTCTCTCTTTGAGCGACCAGAGCAGCAAGAACTGACAGCTGCCGTCACCTCTGTCAGGAGCAAACCCTCATTCTGTGCCTCGGTCTCTCTGGACAATAATGGATGGTAGTTTCTCGGGCAAAGTGTGACAAAAAGTGCACTAGAGCCATAGCCATGGGGCTGTTCTTTATCTGCTACCAAGACTGGCTGATTCAGAACAGTCCTCGCTATTTTCTGATCTTGGCCTCTTCAATGATCCAGTTCAAGGCTGGGCTTAATGACTTTGTTGTTTATCTTTTTAATGTATGCCGAAGAAAATTGTCTGGTATCAGTTTTCAAATGAAGTAAATTCACCTTAGTCAATATCTTCAACTTATGCTGTGAAAGTAACTCCACCTATATATGATGGGTCAGAAAAATATTTCTGATCCTTTACCCTGCCCCTCTTTTAGACTGGCCTATCACCATTTCAGGCTTGGTTTATTTTTGCAGCCAACTAAGCAGTCTTCTCTGCTTCTGGTTCTTCTTCACCTTGAAATACGTCCATTTCACTGTTATCAGAATTATAATAGGAGTTGTAATAGCAGACTATTATTTCTGTGCTCAGAAGAGTATTCTGTGCCCCACCATGCATAGAACAAAGAATAAACTCATTAGCTGTCTATTGAAAGCCATGTGCAAACCATCTTTATTTTCTATCACTACTAACATAACACTGGAGAAGGAAATGGCAATCCACTCCAGTATCCTTGCCTGGAGAATCCCATGAATAGAGGGGCCTGGTGGGCTACAGTCCATGGGATCGCAAAGTGTTTGACACGACTGAGTCATTTCACTTCACTTCACTAATATAAAATAGCCAAGCTGAGCTCTTTGCTTTCCCCTAAACTGGCCATTTTTTTCTCCCTGCATGCTACATGCTTTCACATGCCCTCCTGCATTCATTAAACCAGTTTTAAGCTGGCTCAAAATTCAACATTAAAAAAAACTAAGATCATGGTATCCGGTCCCATCACTTCATGGCAAATAGATAGGGAAACAATGGAAACAGTGACAGACTTTATTTTCTTGGGCTCCAAAATCACTGCAGATGGTGACTGCAGTCATGGAATTAGAAGATAATTGCTCCTTGGAAGAAAAGCTATTGCAAACCTAGACAACTTATTAAAAAGCAGAAATATTACTTTGCTGACAAAGGTCCATATAGTCAAAGACGCGGTTTTTCTTGTAGTCATGTACGATGTCAGAGTTGGATCATAAAGAAGGCTGAGTGCTGAAGAATTGATGCTTTTGAACTGTGGTGTTGAAAAAGACTTTTGAGAGTCTCTTGGGCTGCAAGGAGATCAAACCAGTCAATCCTAACAGAAATCAGTCCTGAATATTCATTGGAAGGACTGATGCTGAAGCTGAAGCTCCATTACTTTGGCCACCTGATGTGAAGAGCTGACTCATTAGAAAAGACTCTGATGCTGGGAAAGTTTGAAGGCAGGAGGAG
>NW_011494809.1:766692-772682 GCF_000754665.1 Bison bison bison | reverse complement strand
CAGTCCTGAATATTCATTGGAAGGACTGATGCTGAAGCTGAAGCTCCATTACTTTGGCCACCTGATGTGAAGAGCTGACTCATTAGAAAAGACTCTGATGCTGGGAAAGTTTGAAGGCAGGAGGAGAAGGGGATGACAGAGGATGAGATGGTTGGATGGCATCACCGACTCAACGGACATGAATTTGAGTAAGTTTCGGGAGATGGTGAAGCACAGGGAAGCCTGGCGTGCTGCAGTCCATGGGGTCACAAAGAGTCAGACACGACTGAGCAACTGAACAACAACCTGCATTCATACAAGCTGGTTTACTAGTCTGACATGTGATGGACATCTCTTATGTCACCTGGCTAACTTCTTATGCATTGACTGGCTCCCCACCAGCACTTACTACCTTACACTGACTTTGTCTATCTAGAGGGACAGAGCCTATGTCACATTTATCTTGGTTCCCCAGTTCAAGGCATATACATTTCATCCAACTGAACCAACTATATGTCTCTGCTCATGTTCTCTCTCCTTTGGGAATCTTCTTTTCTCTCTTCTATCCTCTAGTCATGTTTCCCTCCACCCTGCTGCATTCTGTGACTGCTGACCTACTTTTTATCTTGTACTCACTGCTTATATATCACCTCTTCTGTCAAGCCTCACCTAGCTCTCTCTTACTACTTAACGTCACTTCAGGCAGTTGGAAGGAAGCAGCCAGGCTATTCAGGATCATGGTCCTAGACTCTAGCCCAGGATCTCAAGACACATTTGTGGAATGAGTATTATTAGTTTTTGTTTCTAAGATAGTTTAAATTTTACAGAATTCTTTTACCTTAATTATCTATTTTTATAAAGCAAACAAGATTATATCGACTCTGTGCAATCCTATGGACTGTAGCCTGTCAGGTTCCTCCATCAATAGGATTCTCCAGGGAAGCATACTGGAGTGGATTGCCATACCTTCCTTGAGAAGATCTCCCCCCGCCTCCCCGCAAGGATAGAACCAGTATCTCTAATGTTTCCTGCACTGATAAGTGGGTTCTTTACCACTAGCGCCACCTGGGAAGCCCTAAGGTAGGGCAAGCAATGTTAACCATTTTTTAATACATAAAGAGACTGAGAATCATACAAAATGGAACCTGACCAAGATCAGAGTTAGAAAGTCAATGTGGAATTCAGGTTATTATGTTTTACTTAAAGTGAGTTTTTATCTTGGTTATTGTTCCTCTAATGAAATAGTCACCAGAGTTCCTCTCCCGTGGACTCTAGAAAGCCTGCTCTCCTACCTGGGATCACGTCAGACCTTCGATATGATGCTTTCACAGCCATCTCCCAGCGTCTGTGACCTCCGCCTTCTCTGTTATCTGGTAGGCCACCTGTGTGACATGTGTGTCAGGGGGGACTTGGCATTTGCGGATTTCCTGGGTCGTAGAAATTTTACATTTACTATGCATTTTTTATAAACTCTTTGCTCTAACCATGATCTTTTAGTATTTCATGTTGCATATTTTGTAAAATCCTCTATAGGGAGTGAAGTTTTTGGTCATCATTTGTATCAACTGGTACATAAGAGAGGCTAGACTGAAATTCTTTTCTTCTGTTTCTGATTCCATGGTATTTTCATCAGACCACACTGTCTAATTAAGGAAAGGCAAGAGTTACACTCTCTTAGACTTGAACAGGCTGCATTCTTAATAACATATATTTGAAAATTTTCTTGCAATCTCTATCTTTAGAAATTTCCTTCTTTTCTTGGAAAATTGACAACCAACCAACCAACCACAGAAATGAAGAATCATTTTCAATCCAATTGCTCTTCATAAAACCAGAAAAAAAAATGATTTCTTGATCAGAAAGTGCATTTTTCTCATTCCAGTGCACAGATCTATTCCAAAAGTAACTTTCCTTTGCAAGAAGAGTACCTTTGGTACAAACACTGTGTTTTCAGATAAATCCAGCCTACCATGGGCAAAATAACAAGGGAAGAATGGTGTCTTCCTGGAAATACTTAAGAGGAGAGTGAAAAAGTTGGCTTAAAGCTCAACATTCAGAAAACTTAGATCATGGCATCTGGTCCCATCACTTCATGGCAAATAGATGGGAGAAACAGCGGAAACAGTGAGAGACTTTATTTTTTTGGTCTCCAAAACCACTGCAGATGGTGACCACAGCCATGAAATTAAAAGACGCTTACTCCTTGGAAGGAAAGTTATGACTAACTTAGATAGCATGTTAAAAAACAGGGACATTACTTTTCCAACAAAGGTCCATCTAGTCAAAGCTATAGTTTTTCCAGTAGTCATGTATGGGTGTGAGAGCTGGACTGTAAAGAAAGCTGAGCACTGAAGAATTGATGCTTTTGAACTGTGGTGTTGGAAAAGACTCTTGAGAGTCCCCTGGACTGCAAGATCAAACCAGTCCATCCTAAAGGAAATCAGTTCTGAGTGTTCATTGGAAAGACTGATGTTAAAGCTGAAACTCCAATACTTTGACCACCTGATGCAAAGAACTGACTCATTTGGAAAGACCCTGATGCTGGGAAAGATTGAAGGTGGGAGGAGAAGGGGATGACAGAGGATGAGACAGTTCAATGGCATCACTGACTCAATGGACATGAGTTTGGGTAGACTCTGGGAGTTGGTGATGGACAGGGAGGCCTGGCGTGCTGCAGTCCATGGGGTCGCAAAGAGATGGACATGACTGAGCAACCCAACCGAACTGAACTGAATATCATTCTTGAATATACCTTCTATTATGGGCAGTAGTTTTTTCTGTGAAGTTGAGGTATTAGGGAAAGTGAAATTTGTCTAATGACATAAAAGAGCATAAAGCTTGGGGAAAAGGCCAAGGACATTTCAAAGCTATTCAACATCAGGAATTTCATGGAAGTTAGTAGACAGGATGTGTTAGAAATAATGTTTGTTCTGTGGCCAAAATTACTCCATATGTGGATTTTTCTAGATTTGGAAGTTTAGTTTGTTTGTCCACATTATTACAAAGGGCCAAACATTAAACATGGATTAAATAAATTATCACTTTCTTGGAGAAGCTTGAGAAATGAAAGAAATCTTAGAGTGATAGAATCATTGAATTAAAAGGCTGCAAAGAAGAAACTACTGGTCATGACTTTTTAGTTAGATATAAAATCAATTTAGTAGCATTAAAAAATATAATAAAACAGAATCAAAATAGCTTAATGTGCTTCATATAACAAGATTAGATATTGCTTCATGAAAGAAATTTTTACTCATACACACATACACACATAGTGCTTTATTTATTTATTTATACATTTCTTAGAGTGGGTCACATCAAAATATTTAAAAATCAATATCCTGGACCTAAGTTCCAGGAGAACAGGGAAGAATCTGTTTCTCTTTCTCATCAGTGAATGTACTATGTCTAGCACAGTGCCTGACTCAAGATATTCAGTAAATGTATGTTGACTGATCTAGACCACACTTGTTATCATATTACTGTAGCCTGGAAATGTGAAATATCTTGTCAAAAGTCACAAAACTTGTTAGTGAAAAAAATCAGAAGTTCTTGGTATTGAATCACATTTTACAATGTCTTCTGCGGCTGCTGCTAAGTTGCTTCAGTCATGTCTGACTCTGTGCAACCCCATAGACGGCAGCCCACCAGGCTCCCCCGTCCCTGGGATTCTCCAGGCAAGAACACTGGAGTGGGTTGCCATTTCCTTCTCCAATGCAGGAAAGTGAAAAGTGAAAGTGAAGTCCCTCAGTCATGTCCGACCCTTAGCAACCCCATGGACTGCAGCCTACCAGACTCCTCTGTCCGTGGGATTTTCCAGGCAAGAGTACTGGAGTGGGGTGCCATTGCCTTCTCTGACAATGTTTTCTACTCCATCCTTAAATTTTTTTTTTTTCATAGAATTGTCATTGTACTGGTAACTTAAACTGCATTGCTTTATAACATGGGTCTCTTTTCTAGGAATTTAACCTTTTCCTGATCCTCTCAGTCCTTCAACGTTCTGCCTATTATACCTGTTCCCCTTTGCCTTGAACTAATTGGCCCGAGTTTAGCCTGTGTCCTCAGACCATTGTCCATCATTTCATCACTCATCTTGCCTAGACTTTTGGTTATAATCTCCTTCACTTTGGCCCTGGCCATGTTGTCTTAGATCTCAAGCCCCATAGCCTAGACATGGTCATCGTTAAGTCATAGTTTTTTTCTATTAATTTTACTTAGTTGCAATGATATGAGTTGAATTCTGCTTTCTTCTACCAATATTTTAAAAGATAAAAGATAAAGCCCACTTTAAAAGATAAATTGTTTAATGATGATGAAATGCCTGTGGAGAGAGGACTCAGTGTGGCTTTTCAGGAGATACAAACCTGAGTAATCTACGTATTAACTGTACGTTGAGTTGTAGAAATCATTACTTCCTGAGAGCAAAGAAGATGCATCTTTTATGTCAAGTTATAGGAAAATAATGGCCACTGTGTGTCAGAACAGCTTGCAGTGAAACTAACAATCTTCTTTTGCTATCTCAGTGATGGCATGACTCAGTCTGGAATCCCTCACTATTTCCTCTCCTGTGCTAAGCAGCTGACTGCTGTTAGGGGAGGACTGGATTCCCATTAGAAGGCACGATGGAGTAGTGACTTGTGCTGATGGAGTAATGCACTGTCTGTCGTGTACTTGGGTCTTGTTTCAGAGAGTGGTGACTCATTTTTGTTTTGATAAATAAGTCCAGGGCTAGGAGAGATAGAGTAACTTACGCTTCTTAAAGAACTAAGGATTTTTATTTAGGTATGAAAGCTGTGTTTGGTAAGATGACATATTATACTTTTAAAAATAGGCTTTGGATTACAAGTATGGCGATTTGGATTTGAGACCAGTCACTTCCTATGTTTGAATTTAAGTTCCCACACGTTCAAAATGAGAATTTGAAAAAGACCGGTGGTTCTTTTTTAAAAAAATTTAATTTATTTATTTTAATTGGAGGCTAATTACTTTACAGTATTGTATTGGTTTTGCCATACATTGACATGAATCCGCCACGGGTGTACATGTGTTCCCCATCCTGAACCCCCCTCCCACGTCCCTTCCCATCCCATCCGTTTGGGTCATCCCAATGCACCAGCCCCGAGCATCCTGTTTCATGCATCGAACCTGGACTAGCAATTCGTTTCACAAACGATAATATACATGTTTCAATGCCATTCTCCCAAATGATCCCACCCTCGCCCTCTCCCACAGAGTCCAAAAGACTGATCTATGCAATTGTGTCTCTTTTGCTATCTCGCATACAGGGTAATCATTACCATCTTTCTAAATTTCATATATATGTGTTAGTATACTGTATTGGTGTTTTTCCTTCTGGCTTACTTCACTCTGTATAATAGGCTCCAAGTTCATCCACCTCATTAGAACTGATTAAAATGTATTCTTTTTAATGGCTGAGTAATATTTCATTGACAGCTTTCTTATCCATTTGTCTGCTGATGGACATCTAGGTTGCTTCCATGTCCTGGCTATTATAAACAGTACTGCAATGAACATTGGGATACATGTGGGGTACACATCTTTCACTTCTGGTTTCTTCAGTGTCTATGCCTAGCAGTGGGATTGCTGGGTCATATGGCAGTCCTATTTCCAGTTTTTTAAGGAATCTCCACACTGTTCTCCATAGGGCTGTACTAGTTTGCATTCCCACCAACAGTGTAAGAGGTTTCCGTTTTCTCCACACCCTCTCCAGCATTTATTGCTTATAGACTTTTGGATCGCAGCCATTCTGACTGGTGTGAAATGGTACCTCGTTGTGGTTTTGATTTGAATTTCTCTGATGAGTGATGTTGAGCATCTTTTCATGTGTTTGTTAGTCATCTGTATGTCTTCTTTGGAGAAATATCTGTTTAGTTCTTTGGCCCACTTTTTGATTGGGTCGTTTATTTTTCTGGAATTGAGCTGCAGGAGTTGCTTGTATATTTTTGAGATTAATTCTTTGACAGTTGCTTCATTTGCTATTATTTTCTCCC
>NW_011494809.1:752419-766551 GCF_000754665.1 Bison bison bison | reverse complement strand
ATTTATGTCGGTGAGTGTTTTGCCTGTTTTCCTCTAGGAGTTTTATAGTTTCTGGTCTTACGTTTAGATCTTTAATCCATTTTGAGTTTATTTTTGTGTATGATGTTAGGAAGTGTTATGGTTTAATTCTTTTACAAGTGGTTGACCAGTTTTCCCAGCACCACTTGTTAAAGAGATTGTCTTTAATCCATTGTATATTCTTGCCTCCTTTGTCAAAGTTAAGGTGTCCATAGGTGTGTGGATTTATCTCTGGGCTTTCTATTTTGTTCCATTTATGTATATTTCTGTCTTTGTGCCAGTACTGGCACAAAACACTCATCAGAATAGCCTGGGGAGTTAAAAATGAAAGCGGATGTATACATATAAAGATTCCGATTAAATTGGACAAGACTGAGGTGCAAACATAGGTACCAAAATTGAGTTTCTCACGTTATTATCATGTGCAGTGAGGGCTAGATGAACTCTAAAGGCTGTTTTGTTTGTTTGTTTGTTTTTGGCCGTGCTACATGGCTTGCAGGATCCTTGACCAGAGACTGCCCCATTGCAGTGGAAGTGTGGAGTCCTAATAACTGGACCACCAGAGAATTCCCTCTAAGGACCTTTTAAACTTTGATATATTTTAATAATTGCAGTGAAAATATGCAGATATTAAGTAAAGCACTATTTTAATTGTATCAGAAATACAACTGAAACAAGAGTAAGGAAAAATAAAAGAAAGATATTTAAAGGCTCCAGGCTTTGGGGATCCCCAGTATGAACAAATCATTCAGAGTTGTTACATGTGTTACGCTGAGCCCCCTACAGACATCAGTCATAGAGCCACTTGTCTTAACTAACATTTCACCACCCGTTTGATGTTTCCAGAGACCATTCTGCTTATTTTTTAATTAAAAAAAGACAATAACAGATAAGTACAACCTCTGTCTAGTCATCATTTGTAATTGAGAAAGCTAATGCTTTGTCATGTGCTTCATATTTGTTTTTTGGTTATTGTGTAATGATTCTGCTTTTTGAGGAGAACTTTATCAGGATCAAGAAATGCCATGTTTCTGATGGTGAGTAAATAGAATTCTTCCACTACTTAGCTTCAAGATATCCACCCTGTAATGCCATTGCTTTTTTTGGTGATAATCGATTTGGAATTCATTATTTTTTTTTTTTTCGGTGGGGGGTCATTATTTAATTCCCCAATACTTTGGCCACCTGGTGTGAAGAGCTGACTCATTTGAAAAGACTCTGATGTTGGGAAAGATTGAAGGCAGGAGGAGAAGGGGATGACAGAGGATGAGATGGTTGGATGGCATCACTGACTTGATGGACATGAGTTTGAGTAAACTCCGGGAATTGGTGATGGACAGGGAGGCCTGGCGTGCTGCAGTCCATGGGGTCGCAAAGAGTCATACACGACTGAGCAACTGAACTGAAATGAACTGAACTGAATTATTTAAAAGTCTATTATTAACATGCGAGTATTCTTGAGAGGGGTTGCTTTTAACTTTCGTCATCTTTTATAAGCTCTTCTGTGAGCTACTTATCTGCTCTGATTTCCAAGTGGCAACTTGCTGAGAGGAAGACAAGAAAGACATGGTTCACTTTCAGTGAATTTGGGGGTGAGGAGCAGAGATGTCTGGACCATGCAGGGTGCTGTCTCCACATACTGGCTTTGAGGGCTACCAGGGTCAGGAGTGTGAGCTGCTGGGGCCGCTGGAGTGGCACTATGACTCGAGGGAAAGGGGAGAGTGAAGAAGTTGTGGAAACAGAAGTGTTTTGCTTTGTGATTCTGCCAAGGGCCTGGCTTGGCTCTGCTTTTGCAAGAAAATCTGCAAGAGGTATATTGACATCCTGAACAGAGCAGATGGTCGCAACCTCCGCTGCTTCTCTCTAACCAGAAGGAAGCTAATGTCCAGCCCCTGGTGAGGCCCACTTGATTCACCAGTCAGAGAATGATAATCTGAGGATCTGTGCCAACACTCCCGCCCAGCCAAGCTGTAAGACCAACTGTTCCTTATTTTCTAAGCACTGAGCTGCTTATGGACTTTGCTCCTTTGTGTCCAATCCCTTGTCTCTGAATTTGTTGGATCTCCAAGCCTGAAGTCAAGCCAGAACTGGCTATTATCTATTCTCCAAGCCACACATTTAATACGCATAAGAACCACACCACAGTTATAACTTCACTTCTTATTTTTAATAGATGTCTATGTATTCCACTTTATTTGATACTAGAAAAGAAGCTCTACACTGGATTTGCACAGATACTGTCACCTGTTAGGCAGATGAGGCTTGAGGTCCAGATAAGTCCATATAAAGCCAGTTTCAGAGTCCACGTTCAGCATATTTGTAGTTTAGGAATACCAATGTGTTACCTCTTGGGAAGAAAACGCACATTTCTCCTTCCTATTTGACAAAATTAAACTCTTATAGGACTTTTATTTTCAGTTCTTTGTTCTCATGTAGCCAAATGAAGAAAAAAGGAGTGGGAAACTTCCCTCTTTAATTCTCTTGAGTTCATGTGGCTAGACTAATAAAATCAACACAAGGCAGATTAACAGGAGAAAAAGAAAAAAAAAATATTTCTTGCACACAATGGTTTCCTAGAAATTGAACCTGAGAAGTGGCCATCTATGTAGCTTCCATATCCTGGCTATTGTAAATAGGGCTGCAATGAGCATTGGAGTACATATATCTTTTTGAATTATGGTTTTCTCAGGGTATATATCCAGTAGTGGGTGATTTGGTAGTTTTATTCCTAGTTTTTTTAAGGAATTTCCACGTTGTTCTCCATAATTGCTGTATGTGTTGACAGATGAATGGATAAAGAAGATATGGTACATATAAACAATGGAATATTACTCGGCCATAAAAGGAACAAATGTGAGTCAGTTGAACTGAGGTGGATGAAGCTAGAGCCTGTTACACAGAATGAAGTAAGTCAGAAAGAGAAAAACAAATATCATATATTAATGCATATATATAGAATGTAGAGAAGGCAATGGCACCCCACTCCAGTACTCTTGCCTGGAAAACCCCATGGACGGAGGAACCTGGTAGGCTGCAGTCCATGGGGTCGCTAAGAGTCGGACACGACTGAGCGACTTCACTTTCAGTTTTCACTTTCATGCATTGGAGAAGGAAATGGCAACCCACTCCAGTGTTCTTGCCTGGAGAATCCCAGGGACGGCGGGGCCTGGTGGGCTGCCGTCTATGGGGTCGCACAGAGTTGGACACGACTGAAGCAACTTAGCAGCATGGAATGTGGAAAAATGGTACTGATGAACCTGCTTGTAGGACAGGAATAGAGATACAGACAGAGAACAGACTGTGGACACAGTGTGGGAAGGAGAGGGTAGGGAGAACTGAGATAGCCGCTTTGACATACGTACACTTGTTGTTCAGTCGCTAAGCTGAGTCCAACTCTTTGTGACCTCATGGACTGTAGAACACCAGACTCCTCTGTTCTCCATTATTTCTCAGAGTTTGCTCAAATTCATATTCATGAGTCAGTGATGCTATTTAACCATGTCATTCTGTGCCACCCCATTCTCCTTTTGCCTTCAATTTTTCCCAGCATCAGGGTCTTTTCCAATGACTCAGTTTTTTGCATCAACTGGGCAAGGTATAGGAGCTATGGCTTTAGCATCAGTCCTTTCAATGAATATTTAGGGTTGATTTCCTTTAAGAGTGACTAGTTTGATCTCCTTGCTGTCTAAAGGACTCTCAAAAGTCTTCTCCAGCACTACAAACAAAGGAATGAATTCCTCTGTGCTCAGTCTTCTTTATGGTACAAATGTCACATCCATACATGACTCCTGGAAAAACCATAACTTTGACTATATGCACCTTGGTTAGCAAAGTGAGGTCTCTGCTTTTCACTAAGCTTTCTAGGTTTTTCATAGCTTTCCTTCCAAGGAGCAAATGTCTTCTAATTTCATGGTTGCAATCATCATCTGCACTGGTTTTGGAGCCTAAGAAAATAAGATCAGTCCCTGCTTTCACTTTTTCCCCATCTACTTGCCATGAAGTGATGGCACTAGATGCCATGATCTCAGTTTCTTGAATGTTGAGTTTCAAGCCAGCTTTTTCATTCTCCTCTTTCACCCTCATCAAGAGTCTCTTTACTGCCTCTTCACTTGCTACCGTTAGAGTGGCATCATCTACATATCTGAGGTTGTTGATATTTTTCCTGACAGTCTTGATTCCAATCTTGTGATTCATCCAACCTGATATTTCACATAATGTACTCTGCAAAGAAGTTAAATAAACAGGGTGAAGTATATAGTCTTCTTGTACTCCTTTCCCAGTTTTGAGCCTGTTGTTCCAAGTCCAGTTGACATATATACACTACGATATGTAAAATAGATAACTACTGGGAAGCTGCTGTATAATACAGGGGGCCCAATCCAGCCTTCTGTGATGACCTAGAGAGTGGGATGGGGAAGGGTAGTGGGAGGGAGACCCAAGAGGGACGGGACACATGTATATTTATGGCTGATCCATGTCATTGTATGGCAGAAACCAACACAATATTGTATATCCTTTATTTTTTAAAAAAAGAGTCCAACACTGACAGCTTTTATACTTTTTGGACAAATAAATATTAAATTTGTGAGGGAGTCACAGGAAAAAGAAATAGATTTGAGGTATTCAATCAATGAAACATCTAAACAGAGTTTGGGCACGAGATCAGTTCAGTTCAGTTGTTCAGTCCTGTCCGACTCTTTATGGCCTCATGGACTGCAGCACGCCAGACCTCCCTGTCCATCATCAATTCCTGGAGTTTACTCAAACTCATGCCCATTGAGTTGGTGATGCCATCCAACCATCTCATCCTCTGTCGTCCCCTTTTCCTCCTGCCTTCAATCTTTCCCAACATCAGGGTTTTTTTTTTTTTTTTATGAGTCAGTTCTTTCCATCAGGTGGCCAAAGTATTGGAGTTTCAGGTTCAACGTCAATCCTTCCAATGAACATTCAGAACTGGGTTCCTTTAGGATGGACTGGTTGGATCTCCTTGCAGTCCAAGGGACTCTCAAGAGTCTTCTCCAACACCACAGCTCAAAAGCATCAATCCTTTGGTGCTCAGCTTTCTTTATAGTTCAACTCTCACATCCATATATGACCACTGGAAAAACCATACCCTTTTCTAGATGGAGCTTTGTTGGCAAAGTAATGTCTCTGCTTTTTAACATGCTGTCTAGGTTGGCCGTAACTTTTCTTTCAAGGAGTAAGTGTCTTTTAATTTCATGGCTGCAATCACTATCTGCAGTGATTTTGGAGCCCAGAAAAATAAAGTCAGCCACTGTTTCCCCATCTATTTGCCATAAAATGATGGGACCGGATGACATGACCTTAGTTTTCTGAATGTTGAGCTTTAAACCAACTTTTTCACTCTCCTCTTTCACTTTCATCAAGAGGCTTTTTAGTTCTTCTTCACTTTCTGTCATAAGGGTGGTGTCATCTGCATATCTGAGGTTATTGATATTTCTTCCGGCAGTCTTGATTCCAGCTTGTGCTGATGAACTATGGATGGAGGTTTGTGACAGTGTACAGGAGACAGGGAGCAAGATCATCCCCAAGAAAAAGAAATACAAAAAAGCAAAATGGTTGTCTGAGGAGGGCTTACAAATAGCTGTGAAAAGAAGAGAAGACAAGAGCAAAGGAGAAAAGGAAAGCTATACCCATTTGAATGCAGAGTTCCAAAGAATAGCAAGGAGAGATAAGAAAGCCTTCCTCAGTGATCAGTGCAAAGAAATAGAGGAAAACAATAGAATGGGAAAGACTAGAGATCTCTTCAAGAAAATTAGAGATACCAAGGGAACATTTCATGCAAAGATGGGCTCAATAAAGCCCATCTTTATGGACCTAATAGAATGGTATGGATCTAACAGAAGCAGAAGATGTTAAGAAGAGGTGGCAATAATACACAGAAGAACTGTACAAAAAAGATCTTCATGACCCAGATGATCACGATGGTGTGACCACTCACCTAGAGCCAGACATCCTGGAATGCAAAGTCAAGTGGGCCTTAGGAAGCATCACTATGAACAAAGCTAGTGGAGGGGATGGATTCCAGTTGAGCTATTTCAAATCCTGAAAGATGATGCTGTGAAAGTGCTGCACTCAATATGCCAGCAAATTTGGAAAACTCAGCAGTGGCCACAGGACTGGAAAAGGCTGGTCTTCATTCCAATCCCTAAGAAAGGCAGTGCCAAAGAATGCTCAAACTACTGCACAACTGCACTCATCTCACACGCTAGCAGAGTAATGCTCAAAATTCTCCAAACCAGTCTTCAACAATATGTGACCTGAGAACTTCCAGCTCTTCAAGCTGAAATTAGAAAAGGCAGAGGAGCCAGAGATCAAATTGCCAACATCTGCTGGATCATTGAAAAAGCAAGAGAGTTAAAGAAAAACATCTGTTTCTGCTTTATTGACTGTACCAGAGCTTTTGACTGTGTGGATCACAATGAATTGTGAACAATTCTGAAAGATATGGGAATACCAGACCACCTGACCTGCTTCTTGAGAAATCTGTATGCAGGTCAGGAAGAAACAGTTAGAACTGGACATGGAACAACAGACTGGTTCCAAATAGGAAAAGGAGTACATCAAGGCTGTATATTGTCACCTTGCTTATTTAACTTATATGCAGAGTATATCATGAGAAGTGCTGGGCAAGAGATGGTAAATCTAAAAAGTAATGTGTTTTGTTCATATGGGCGTCTCAACTTGAATTCCCTATTCTGATATATAAAGGTTTCTTTTTAAATCCAGATTCAGGAAATACACCTTTTACAGTGGAGATTTATTTTCTGCTTTCAGGGAGACTGAGAGGAGGGTCAGAGTGTCTGTCTTGCATTGGCTGTTTCTTAAATAACTTAAATGCAAAATAATCAATATGTCATTGAGAGATATTATGGGGTGGCCCATCCTCAGCCCCAAGAAGGGTATTGACATATTGGGCCCAAGATCATCCACTTATTAGGGCAAAGATAGGAAATTGCAGGAGTAGATGGTCATATTTGTGATGTAACAGGAGGAACATAAAAGCAGGAATGAGAGAACTTAAATTTGATTCTGATTTTTCAGTGAATTAGCTCTGTGATATTTGTTAAACTCGACCTCTCTGAGCTTTGCTGTTGTCTTAAGGAGGAATTTATATCCCATAGAGTTGATATTGGATGAAACTTGTAAAATAAAACTGTATTTTAAATTATAAAGCCAATTTAAAGAAACATTTTTTGCCTTGTTTTAAATTATTTTCACATGGAAAGACCAAATAAATACCTGTTGGAAGAACGAATGAAGAAATGAATGAATGACTTGGCTCTTTTGAATATTCTTCATTTCAGAAGGCTTGCAGTCTGTTAGCTTCTCCAATCCCTCCTTCTTCCCAATGTCCCAGTGATTGTGGGTAGATTGTCTTCTCTCCTGTCCCTTTAATTGGATATCAGTCTGTTAGTCACATCAATCCCAAAAGTGTGTATATAGTCACCAAACAATATTCATGATATCGATGACAGTCTCTCCCATGCCCTAAAATACTGACAGAGTACTTTCTGAACCAATTGGCCTCACCTCCCACTCCTGTTCTTCCCTTTACTGAGCAGTGGCTAAGAAGTTGTCACCAAGTTTACCTAGTAATAAAACTCTTAGACTCTTCAGGGGAATAGATTTACTGAGTCAAAGAACGTTAGAGCTAAAAGGGTACTGAGAGACAACTTTAACCACAGATTTTATTTTACAGATGCAACTGCTGAGGTTTACAAAAAAAAGAAAAAAAAATAAAGGCTGCATTGGGCCCACCCAGCTAGTTAATATGCAAGAACCACTAAATCCAAGATTTGGACTCCCCAGGACTGTGATCTTTCCAATTTATAATTCTGAAAGGAGGTTATAGAAATCAAAAGCCACATCTGCCTTGAGGCTGTCCTTAATTGGAAGAGTGAATTTCAAAGGTCTGTCTCTGTAGTCCTCACCTCCAAATTTTGATGACCTCTCTTTACAAATTTCTTCAGCCTATACATGCCTTACAGTGCCGTATCCTGCTGAAACTAACTGTTCTAGGGACTATTGTTTTTCTGATTTATGCATTAGAGGGCTCGAGATATAGTGCCCACCTTCTTGTTGTTTGTTTACTTTTTAAGGTTTATTTCGTTAGAGTGTAAATTCAGTTGTTGACAACCTTGAGAGCTTATTGGGGAAAATCCTAAGGGTTGAGTCTAACTTTGTTGAGTAATTTGGAAAGTAAGGGGATTGCATCACGTCTGAACAACCTGGAGCAGGCTGGAAAACATCTCAGTGGTCATCCTCTTTTTGGAGGGTGTCTTTTCTTAAAAAATTGAGGTATAATTGGCATACAACATTATGTTACTTTCAGGTGTACAATGTAATGATTCAACATTTGTATACATTGCAAAATGATTAGCACAACAGATCTAGCATATATCCACCTCCGTATGCAGCCAGAGGATTTTTTTCTTGTGATGAGAATTTTTTTTCTTAACTTTCAAATACGTAATACAGTATTATTAACTATAATCGCCATCCTGTACAATGTGTCCCCATGACATTTATTTTGTAACTGCAAGTTTGCATCTTTTGACTCCCTTCATCCATCTGGCCCACTCTCTACTCCTGTCAGTGGCAACTAACAGTCTGTTTTTTGTATCTATGAGCTTTGCTTCTTTATTTTGGATTCCACACATACGTGAGATCATATGGACAAATGTCTTTCTCTGACTGATTTTTTTCACTCAGCATATTCCCTCAAGGTCCATCCAAGTTGTCAAAAATGACAATTTCCACATTTATATAGCTTAATAATATTCCATTATATAAATCTGAATCTATCTATACCAAATTTTCTTTATATACTCATTTGTTAATAGACATTTAAGTTGTTTCTATATTGTATTTATTGTAAATAATGCTGCAATGAACATGATTATGCATATATCTTTTCAAGTTGGTGTTTTTGCTTTACTGAAATAAATGCTCCGAAGGGGAGCTGCTTGGTCAAATAATAGTTCTATTTTTAATTTTTTGAGGAGCCTTCATAATGGTTTCCATGATGGTTGCATTCTTATCAACAGTGCACAAGAGTTCATTTTTTCCCACATCCTCACCAACACTTGTCTCTTTTCTTTTGATAATAGCCATTCGAATAGGTATGAAGTGATGCCTCTGTGTAGTTTTGGTTTATGTTTCCCTGAGGATTAATGGTGTTGAACATCCTCTCAGGTACCAGTTGATTATCTGTGTGTCTTCTTTGGAAAAATTATTTATTCAGATCCTCTGCCTATTTTTTAATCAGATATTTTTACTATTGAGTTGTGTGAATTCTCTATGTATTTTGGATATTGTCCACTTATCAGATATATGATTTGCAATTCCTATTCTGCTGGTTGCCTTTTTGTTTCATTGGTGGGTTTCTTTGTTGTGCAGAGCTTTATAGTTTTATGTCATCCTAGTTGTTTATTTTGCTTTTGTTTTCTTTCTTTTTGGCGTCAAGTCCAAAAAACTGTAACCAAGGCTAATGTCAAGGAGTTTATCAATGGTCATATTTCTAGTTTCCAAGGTTTTGAGTTTTTGAGTATGTAAGTTAGCCCAAGGAATATCTTAAATTATTCTTTAGAGGGTTTAGGCCTCTAATATCAGTTATACTTACAAAAAGTTTCTGAAAGTACAGGTGTCAAGTAGACTGTCCACCCAGAGTGACGAGGTGTTGATGAAAAGTCAAGGACAGTCTCTATCCCTTTGTGCTCAGGGTGACTTTAGGTGGCACCTTCAACTGTTGATGAAGTACTTTTGATTTCTCCTTTGCAACACAATTCCTAGCTTGTTGCAATAAATAAATTGCAGTAAGAGGAACCTTTGAAGATAATGTGTTCACTTTGGAAATGGGGTGATTTCAGGAGCCCTAAGGAAAACTCTAAATCATAACTAGATACTGTCTTAGTCATGGAAAAGTATAATTTTGCTAGAAGTCCTTATTTTACAGATTATAATAGAAATGACAGTATACTTTCATATTTACGATCTCTTTTGAACATTCTTTTTAAAAAAATTTTTTTAGCAGGGTGCAAAAAAAGGAGGGGGGAGGTGGTTTCAGTGCTCTTTCTGCTACATCATGCTTGGATCTCCTAACTTGTACTATAGGCTCAATTCCTGCAAAGTTATATTATATACTCATAGTATGAGACAGTAAAATAGATAAAAAGATCAAACCTTGGGTTTTAATATCATGGAGTAGCACATAGCTAGTTGCTAAATTTTTTACTTTTAACTGTTTGTGTCCATTTTGATTATTCCATTTCTTGTGCCATATTGATTGGTATTTGTATATCACCTGGTTATGACTCCACCACCAGGTAATATTGTCTTTGTTGTTTAATTTTTAAAAGAATGCTTGGGGCTGGTGCACTGGGACGACCCAGAGGAAGGGTAGGGGAGGGAGGAGGGAGGAGGGTTCAGGATGGGGAACGCGGGTATACCTGTGGCGGATTCATTTCGATATTTGGCAAAACTAATACAATGTTGTAAAGTTTAAAAATAAAATAAAATTAAAAAAAAAAAGAGAGAGAAATACCATAAAAACAAAACAAAAAAAAGAACTTCTCTGGTAGCTCAGCTGATAAAGAATCTGCCTGCAATGCAGGAAACCCTGGTTTGATTCCTGGGTCAGAAAGATCCCCTGGAGAAGGGATAGGCTACCAACTCCAGTATTCTTGGGCTTCCTTGATGGCTCAGATGGTAAAGAATCTGCCTGAAATGTGGGACACCTGAGTTCAATCCCTGAGTTGAGAAGATCCCCTGAAAGAGGGCACGGCAACCCACTCCTGTATTCTTGCCTGGGGAGTCCCACAAACAGAGGAGCCTGACGGGCTACAGTCCGTAGGGTTGCAAAGAGTTGGCTACAACTGAGCAAGTAAGCACAGCACAATTAAAAAAAACTTTCATTGTGATACATTACAGATAACCTTACCATCTTAACTGTTTTAAAGTATACAGTTTGTTAACACTAAGTACATTCACATGTTGGGCAACCAATCTCCAGAACTCTCTTCATCTTGCAAAACTGAAACTCTGTACCCATTAAACAACAATTCCACATTCTTCTTTACCCCACAGCTCCTGGAAACCACCTCCTACTTTCTATTCCTATGAATTTTACTATGAGTTACTCTATGTAGCTCTTATAAATGGAACCATGTAGTATTTGCCTTTTTGTGACTGGCTTATTTCACTTAGCTTAATGCCCTCACAATTTATTCATGTTGTAAAATGTGTCAGAATTTCTTTTCTTTTAAAGGGAATTCCCTGGTGGTTCAGTGATAAGACTCCATGCTTCTGTTCCAGAGGGCACCAGCAGGGTGCATGGGTTCAATCTCTCAGCAGGATAAAATCCTGCATGCCACATGGCCAAAGAAAATAGTTTCTTTTAAAGGTTGGATAATGTTTCAGTGTATGTATATACAACATTTCGTGTATCCATTCATCCATCAGTGGGTTCTTGAGGCTATTTCTATCATTTGGCTATTGTGTAAAGTAAAATGTATGTAAAGTTAAAAAGTCAATGCACTTCTAAAGGGCTTATCTCTCATCCTTATCTCTTTGCCCTTCAATCATGATCCCCAAAGGCAGCCTTTTTCAACTCTTTCAGTTGTTCTTCTGGCCTTTATATACATAATCCTAAATCATATGCCAATACTGATATCTCTTGACTTACCTGTTTCAGTCATTACTATTTTGTAATCATAGCAAAGGTTTAGCATTCTTCCACAACTCTCATCTGTTCCTCTCATTCTCCCAATATGTAATAGTTATGTAACTATATTTAGTTAACTCATTACCACTAAGTGCCCTTTACTTTTGAGCTATATATTATGAATAAGTTAGGTTTCCATTCTTCTTTTTCCAGATTTAATAATTGCCTCAATTAAAAGTTTGGTCTATTTTTTACAGGTTTTCTATATATCTATTACTAATTCTTCATATACTTCTATGGCTTCTTAGTACAAGCTTTATTAGAATCAGATATGTCAGACAGCTCATAATTTCCCTATTTTCCTGGACATGCTCCTTTTGGAGCCCTCTGTTCTCACACTCTTCCAATCTAGATGCATTGTTTTCTAACCGGCTCCATTGTCTTTGAACAGAACTAACTACTTCACTTTGGTAACAGTGTTGGCCAGAACAACTTCAGCTCCTTGCTGGCCCAGGTCTGGTTTATTCATCTTTTGATTGCTTTTCCAAGTGTACTCTGGGACTCAACCCTCTCTCTAGGCCTGGAGATGAAAGATCAGATGGATGGTGTGGAGAGACACATGATGTATGTTTGAAGAAAATAAACTATTAATAGTTTAGTAAGAAAATAAGAACGTTTGGATGTACAAGTTGGGATTTGAAGAGGCAGAGGAACCAGAGATCAAATTGCCAATATTCGTTGGATCACAGAGAAAGAAAGGGAATTCCAGAAAAACATCCACTTCTGCTTCACTGACTACACTAAAGCCTTTGACTGTGTGGATCACAATAAACTGTGGAAAATTCTTAAAGAGCTTGGACTACCAGACCACTTCACCTATCTCTTGAGAAACCTGTATGTGGGTCAAGAAGCAATAATTGGAACCGGACATAGAAAAACTGACTGGTTCAAAATTGAGATAGGAGTATGGCAGGGTTGTATATTGTCACACTGCTTGTTTAACTTCATGCAAAATGCTGGGCTGGATGAATCACAGGCTGAAATCAAGATCTCTGGGAGACATATCAACAAACTCAGATATGCAGATGAACCACTTAATGGTAGAAAGCAAAGAGGAACTAAAGAGCCTCTTGAGGGTGAAAGAGGGGAGTGAAAAAGCTGGCTTGAAACTCAGCATTCAGAAAAATCAGACCATAGCATCTAGTCCCATGACTTCCTGGCAAATAGAAGGGGAAAAAGTGGAAGAAGTGACAAAGTTAATTTTCTTGGGCTCCAAAATCACTGCAGGCAGTGACCTCAGCCATGAAATTAAAAGACGCTTGCTCCATGGAAGGAAAGGGATGACAAACCTCAACAGCATATGAGGCATCACTTTGCCAATGACAAAGGTCCATATAGTCAAATCTATGGTTTTTCTAGTAGTCACACACAGATGTGAGAGTTGGACCATAAACAAGGCTGAGCACTGAAAAATTAATGCTTTCAAATTGTGGTGCTGGAGAAGACTCTTGAGAGTCCCTTGGACTGTAGGGAGAGCAAACCAGTCAACCCTAAAGGAAATCAACCCAGAATATTCACTGATGCTGAAGTTGAAGCACCTGATGTGAAAAGCTGGCTCTTTGGGAAAAAACTCAGATGCTGAAAAAAACTGAAGACAAAAGTAGAAGGGGATGGCAAGGATGACATGGTTGGATAGCATCACTGATTCAGTGAACATGAATTTGAGAAAACTTCAGGACATAGTGGAGAACAGAGGAGCCAGGCATGCCACAGCTTATGGGGTGGCAAAGCCTCGGACATGACTTAGCGACTGAACAACAATAAAAGAAAATAAGAAGTCAGTGCTGAAGTCAAGGCACAGGAAATAAGCCCTACAGCAGTTCACAGGAGTGACAAAATTTAGTTATGTGGAGATATGTTATAGCAATTTTTGTGTAGGCTTAATTTAAGAAAGAACTGTCTAAAAATAAAATTATTATGAAATGAATTATAAGATTATTACAAATGGAGGTAAGTTTCTTATAGTGGATGTATTTTAGAGAATGCTAGAAAATCATCTATCAGAAGTCTTTTGTACTACACATAATAAAAATATAATAATCTAGTACTTGTGTATGATGCCTATACATTTTCAAAGTAATTTTACATTAATCTTTTCATCTGATTCTTACTATAATATTGTGCAAGTGATAATAATATGTCCTAAGTGCTGTTCTACATATATAATTATCATATTATATTAATTATGTATTCAGTTCAGTTCAGTTCAGTCGCTCAGTCACGTCCGACTCTTTGCGACCCCATGAATCACAGCACTCCAGGCCTCCCTGTCCATCACCAACTCCCGGAGTTCACCCAGACTCACGTCCATCGAGTCAGTGATGCCAACCAGCCATCTCATCCTCTGTCGTCCCCTTCTCCTCCTGCC
>NW_011494809.1:751883-752158 GCF_000754665.1 Bison bison bison | reverse complement strand
ATGAGTCAGCTCTTCACGTGAGGTGGCCAAAGTACTGGAGTTTCAGCTTTAGCATCATTCCTTCCGAAGAAATCCCAGGGCTGATCTCCTTCAGAATGGACTGGTTGGATCTCAATGCAGTCCAAGGGACTCTCAAGAGTCTTTTCCAACACCGCAGTTCAAAAGCATCAATTCTTCGGCACTCAGCCTTCTTCACAGTCCAACTCTCACATCCATACATGACCACAGGAAAAACAATAGCCTTGACTAGACGGACCTTTGTTGTCAAAGTAATG
>NW_011494809.1:721458-751783 GCF_000754665.1 Bison bison bison | reverse complement strand
GTTTCCACTGTTTCCCCATCTATTTCCCATGAAGTGATAGGACCAGATGCCATGATCTTCATTTTCTGAATGTTGAGCTTTAAGCCAACTTTTTCACTCTCCTCTTTCACTTTCATCAAGAGGCTTTTTAGTTCCTCTTCACCTTCTACCATAAGGGTGGTGTGATTTGCATATCTGAGGTTATTGATATTTCTCCTGGCAGTCTTGATTCCAGCTTGTGCTTCTTCCAGCCCAGCGTTTCTCATGATGTACTCTGCATATAAGTTTTAATGTGTGTAAATTCACTTAATCCTCAGAAAGACTTGTTAGGAAGGTCACTATTTTTATTTTTATTAGGCAGATGATGAAACTAAGGCAAGAAAAAGTTAAATAATTTCCCTAAAGTCATGTAGCTTATAAATGCCAAAGCTAGGATTTGAATATACACCATCAAAGCCAGCATCTGTGTGCTTTTAACCATTATACCATGTGGTTAAGAAGCAAACTCTACTTTCTATCTAACCCTGGCCTGAGATATGCATGAGTGATGTAGGAACACAAGAGTGATGGCCCATGCCCCCCCCAAAGACTGAAGGTGACCATCAATGCCAGGTAGTTTTTGCCATGCTAGAAAGCATATACAGTGTTGCTAGATTTTCTGAATTTTAAAAGACATCATTTAGTTTTTAAATGTTGCAATTAAGTAAATATTGCCTTCATATGTGTATATGTATATGTGAACATACGTAGCTATATGTGTCCCAAGTCATTTCAGTCGTGTCCAACTCTTTGTGACCCTATGGACTACAGCTTGCCAGGCTCCTCTGTCCATGGGGATTCTCTGGGTAAGAATATTGAAGTGGGTTGCCATGTACCTAAATGGCTGGGTATAAATGTATGTATATGTGTGTTAATAGTGTTCACACTGAGCGAACTTGTGGGCTGGGTTTGGCTTGCCTGCTCCACAAGCATGTGACCCATGACTTGACTGAAACCTGGGAAATCTCATCTTTCTGACGTGCAAAGAGAGGTTAATTGACTTGTTCAAGGTGTTAACAGTTAGTTGACTCTGGACATACAGAAGGCTGGCTTTTATCTCATTATCATGTCCATTCTGTACCATGTTTACATAAAGATGAAGTGAAGGAAGGACTAGCTGAAGCGAGGAGCGGGGTGTTCCTCCTTCATGTGTAATACTTCTCAACAGACTTCTCTGATGGTTCAGACAGCAAAGAATCTACCTGCAATGTGGGAGACCTGGCTTCTATCCCTGGGTTGGGAAGATCTCCTGGAGAAGGGAATGGCTACCCACTCCAGTGTCCTTGCTTGGAGAATTCCAGGGACAGAGGATCCTGGAGGGCTACAGTCCATGGGGTCACAAAAAGAGTCAGACGTGATTGAGCACCTAACACTTTCATTCTGTAGTAGATTAAAATGGCCATTCTTTGTTATTCTCGTCGTTGAGAGATGGAGTGTAATTCTGTTCACCTACTGACTTGCTTTGCTTGGCCCAAAGAATGAGGCAGAAATGACATACTGGGTCTTCTGAGATTAGTTATAAGAAGCCTTGCAGCATGTGCCTATGCCTTTTGGTACACTCACTGTTGAGACACTTTCTCTGGAACCTGCTGGGAGAAGATCAAACAACATGGAGAGACCAAGTGTCAGCTCTCTGGCCGGCAGCCATAGCTAGGCTCCCAACCATCTGCAAGAACCAACTGCCAGGCATCCTGTCCAGGCCTCAGAGCAGTAAGCAAAGATATTGGATGTGAATACTTCTTCCTCAGCTGCCCCAGTTGATGCTACTTGGTTCAGAGCTCAAGTCAACAGTCCAGCCTCTGCTAAACTCCTGACTCACAAAATATGAGCCAGATAAAGCTACTGCATTTGGAGTAACGTGCTGCATAGCAACAGATGACGTGAACAATACCTTTAATTAGTCTATTCCGGAAAATACTCCAAAGCAGCTTCCTCTTCTCTGCCCACTTTACCTTCAAGTTCTACTGTAGAAATTTCATTTGCTGCTGATATCACACAAGCCTATTTGTGCAGAGAAGTCATTTTTGTAAAAGAGGTCTTAGTAGTTTCCATTTTCATATTGAGCACATTTGTCATTTGGACATAACTGACGGGTGGAAATCCTTAGACAAAGGGAGTCAGTGACATATGAGTGTGTCCCTGGTCATAGGATTTATCACCTCATCTCTCGGTGGGCCTTTGGAAGACTAGTAGAGTTGAGAGGATGAAATGACTCCAGGCCTTCTTAGGATTCCACCTAGGTTCACAGTATTGATTGGAAGTGACCTGTGGGACAAGAGAACAAGGTGTGGTCCCAAGGTTGCTGTGTCTGACAGCGTGACACTTGTGGATGTACCAGGAAAAGTATGTTTGTATCCACCCAGGTTGCCCTTCACTGCATCTCACCATAAACAGTGTGCCAGAGGCTGAAGGTGTAAAAATAATAAATGAGCTTCTTTCCTCAAAAAGCTACAGACTAAAAAGATACATATGTTTACATTCATACATATATCTCCTTTTTACATATATATATACATACATACATATACATGTATACACATGCATACCTTTTACACACATATATTTAACTAATAAAATAGTTTTTTTACTTGGGTGAACTTTGTAGAATATAAACAGGAAACAACTTTGTTATTATCTTACTGTTTCCTTCAGAATTTCTATTCTTTGCCTCTTGATGACATCTCTGGCAGTTTCCATAACTATCCAATTCCTTTTACTTTCTTTTGACAATATAAAGTCGTTTTTGAACATTTAAAAGCCTAATTCTATCCTTTTCCAAACTCTAAGGTCTCTTTTAATTTAAAACTTCTCTTATTCACTCAAAGTGTGTTTAACTTGTGTCTTGGTGACCAGGATGGAAGGCAGTCTGATCCATTCTTTGTTCATCACCTTCCCTATTCTGCTTCATCTTCCTCCAGAGTTGGAGGCGGGGCCAGGAGAGGTAAGGTCAGGCATTAGACACTGCAAAGATGAGGCAACAACCACACGGCTGACAGTCTGTAAGGCTGGCATCCCTGCCCGCGGTGGCAGCAGGTGTCCAAATGCTATGGGAGGCACCTTGTAGGTTGTTCAAAGGGTTTGCTGCCCAGCGCCACCAGCCCAGGTCCAACATGGGGATTTCTGCAGGGCAGTTTCCTAGCACAATAGCCACAATCTCTGGATGACCCTTGGCAACTCCTTTCTAACCTTTATCTCTCTAAGAAGTCCTGCCCAAACAGGCATCCAGCCCTCTTGGACAGGATCTCATCAAGTCTCACGTGCCTCTCACTTGGTCATCCTCTCAGCCTTGCACTTGACAGGAGGAAACTCTCACGTACCTGTCAGGCCCAACACTTTTCTGATGCCGCCTGCTGCCCTCTCACTGTCATTCTGGGCTGCTCTGGTATCCCTACGCCAGAGTCCTCCAGGATTGCAAGCAGGTCTAATCTCTGTGTCCACATATGTTCCTGACTCAATCTCTTCCTAGAAGTCTCGTTCTGTGTCTCACTTGGGTCCCCAGCTGCTGGGAGGCCTGTGATTCTACAGTAAGGTAAACATCCTGCTGGGGAGTAGGCTTCCATCCTCTCCTTCTTGCAGCTATTCCCAGGATCTATAAATAATGCTCATCAAGCCCTTCCTTCTGCCTCTTGGTTGAGAAAAGCCAAGAACTTTCTATTCATTTACTGAAACTCCTTTCACATTCCTAGAATTCTTTCACAGCCTGGATGGCTTAGTGGTCTTCAGCTTCTCTCTAGAATGTGTCAGTACTTACCTGTTGTTCTTAGTGTTAGCCTGGATTCTGGGGCAACAGCACACAATACAAAATATTCTGAGCCACACTGATAACTGTTAATGGAGCTAGGCAATCAGCAAATTCAAGGGGAGGAATGACAGGGGGACCTCAGGTGGCCAGGCATTCAGGAGGAGTGGGCTCTGAAGGAAGTGAGGAGGACACTCTAGGCTGGGATGTGAGAACAAGTCTGAGGACAGAGAGTGTGGTGAATTCAAAGCACAGCAAGTTTGCAAGTCAGGTCTGTGGGGTAGTGGAGGGGCGTCAAAACTGCAAAGGCCATTTGGAACCAGAGCGTAGGAATATGGTGGGGATGTGATGTGATATACTTGGCTAGACAGAAGGCACCTAGGATGGTGAGCAGGGAGGATAGCTAGAGATTTGTGCCAGGCCTAGATGAGCAGTAACAGAGGCCTACTTTAGGTAGAATAGACTTGGAGAGGAGGGCTGGTTGGAGAAAGATTTTCAGACAGGGCCTGGAAATTGGCTGGGTGGAGCTCAGTTCTGTGAGCAGAAATAAAACCTTGCCCAGGCCCCTCAGGTCACCCCATTTATTTAGAATTTTACTCTCTTGGATATCTTCACCTTTGTGTTCCCCTCCAGAGGGGTGACAGACAGTGGTAAATAGGTGGCAAAATATTTATTTGGTGTTGGTGGTACAGGTTGACACGGCCACATAAGAGTGAAGCAGGTATCTGAAAATGTGCTCTAAAGCTCTAACCTGAGGAAATACAGAGAGCTCTTATTTTTAAGCAGATATTGTTTGTAACTCATTTGGCAATTAATCATGAACTATCTGTGACATTTCATCTCTTGTTATCTGAAATTGTTATTTAAGTCTATGAATCCGCTTGCCTTATCCCTCAGGGCTCTGCTTCTCGGTTTCCAAGGTGATAGCTAGCTAGGAGGGAGATTAACTCATGCTCAGCCATTAGTTACTACCATATCAAGACAACTCTGAGTAATGCCATGCATTTTAAACCTAGAACTATTCAGGCTTCTTTTAGAAGGAGAAAAAAAAATTCAGGCCCAAAGTATTAACCTAGATAATTTTAAATTATAACATTAATTAAATAAGTATGTAGACCATTTGAGTGTGCCAGACATGTTCCTTTATTTTATGTACTTAATTCAGATTGAATAGTCCTGCCAGGTCAGCAGAAAATTGAATCTCAGTCTTATAAGGGCTCCTTGCAGCCCAGGCTGACACATTTTCTAAAGGCTGTATAAAGATATTGCAAGGGTCTTAGGAGGTGACAAAGCATGTACGCCATCAGCCATGTTAGTAACCAGTGAGATGGCCTTATCCAAGTTCTTAGGGGATCTTAGAGTCTACTGCTCTGGTAGACCATGTTTGGTGGACAAAAATTGGACTCCAGATCCATAGCATCTAATTGTCCAAGGTATGCCAAGCAGTCATTTACGCCATTTCCCAAGCCTCGTCCTGAGAGGGGATAAGATGTGAATCCCATTACTTGAGAGACTCTCAGAGCCTTATCACCCCCCAGACTTGGAAAAATTATTTACTCTATACCTTCCTCTAACTCTGATGAGAAGCTTTGCCCCTTCCTACCCTGCTGGTGTACTCAGCATAAATAGGTGAGGTCTTTTTTTTTCTTTTTTTTTTTAATGTATGTTTTTATTTTATTTTTTATTTATTTATTTTTTAAATTTAATTTTATTTTTAAACTTTACATTTGGCAAAACTAATAGGTGAGGTCTTTACAAAAATCCCTTTGTGATGTGGTTTTCTAGTAGCTCCACTTGTGGCCCCACAAATGCTCCTGATGAGAATACAAAGCACCTGATTAACCGCTGGACCAGAAGAGTAGGTCACGCAGACTGCAAACATCTCGATAAATTCTCTACCTCTTGTATAGTTATAAAAGTAGACGTAAGGTTTTTAATGTCTCCAGTTCTTAGCACAATGAGAAGCATAATAAAGTTATTAATTAAATAGAAACAAATATGCAACCTAATAAAACTTAAATTAATGATACAACTCATATGTGATGATGATATTTGAAGAAAAATTGTTCTAGGCATTACTATGGCTCTGACTGCCAAGGCACAGCCCTTTTGAAGCCATCATAAGTGTACTATTATGTGTTATGTGATGATGACTCAATTTGCCTACGGTTCTTTTGTTTCAGCTATTGTGACCTTTTTTCATACAAATGACTGTGATGCTATTCAGAATTTGCATTGTGCCAAAATTACTATTTACATAATAAATATGTTGTACTTTTTCCATTATCCTGGGACAATTAAAAATTAAAGTTGCATTAATTGCTACCAACTCCATCACCAATACAACACAAGCTTGGACACAGAAATCATGGATAATGTTTGGTTATTAGATGGTTATTAAGATAAGTCTAAGTATAATCATTATTTTAAAAAAATTAAAATGCAAATAGAAAATGAAGAATTTTTTGGATTGAATGCTTTGAATTTGGAGCATCTGTATGTGAATCCCAGGCTTGTGGAAGCCAGTTTGAAAATACTGCTATAGTTGTATGAGTCCTGAAGTCAGACGGAGCTGAATTTGAATTCTGCTTCAGTTTTTTTAAAATTGTTTTTATTTATTTTTAATTGATTGACGATTGTTTTACAATATTTGTTTGATCTGCTTCAGTTTTTACATCTGCAGCATATGAATGGTAATGCCTCTATATTTGCTAGTGCTTCATAACAAAATACTACAAGCTGGGTGGCTTAGAACAATAGACATGTATTATCTCGCAGTTCTGGAGATTGGAAGTTTGAAATCAGCATGTTTGTAGCCCATGCTGCCTTTAAAGACACTAGAGAAGGCTCTGCTCCCTGGCTCGCTCTCAGCTTCCTGTGGCCTCAGGCTTCCTTGACTTGCAGGTGCCTCACTGTGATCCACCATCTTCACATGACATTCTCTCTGCATCTGCACATCATTTTCCCATGTCTATGTCTGTCTCTGTGTCCAAATTTCCCCTCTTTGTAAGGATACCAGCCGTGTTGGAATAGGGTTTGCCTCTAAAGACCTCATGTTCTCTTGATTTCTCTATAAAGACACACTTGCAGAATACGGTCACATTCTGAAGGACTTCAACAGAGGTTTCAGGAGACACAGCTTAAAGCACAGACCCTTCCTTTGGTGGTCTAATTTTTCAAGGTAATGGATCAGAGCAGTCAGGCTCATCTAAATGTCAATAAGAAGCAGTTTTGTTCCTAACAGAATGGTTCCTTGCTCCTCCCACAGGCACACTTCCTGGCAAAATTTGCATTCAGCACACTGGCTGTAGTTTGGAATTTCTGAAGCTGCAGTGTGTCAGTGAGAGAAAGACTGTTTGCTATGGAATTTTGGTGGATCAAATTCCACCAAAATGTTTACATCTATTCAATACTCAGGCTGTCAGATTTCATTACCTACACGTTAGTTTTCATAAATCACGTTAGGCCAGCTGTGAGTCTTATGATTGCAATTACTACCCTATCGCCACTGTCCAATAGCTGCTTAGCGAATGCCGGTTCCTCTGAGCTTCCAAGTTTAAATGGTGAGATTCTTTTACTTTAAAGAAACAGGCAGCTATATATTTATTTTCTTTACTTTTTTTAGTTGGATTTTGGAACTGAGTCTGATTCTCCCACAAATGAAGAAAAGTAATGCCAATCTAGAGGCAGTGAAAAGAGGCACTCAGAAAGAAGGCTTTGAAAGGAAAGGATTATGTGTGATTTGTTGTCATGGCTGTGGCCACCTGTGTCCAAAGATTTTGAAAATCTCTGCATTTTAATACTGAATTTCATATTCTGTGCAGATTAGATTCTCAAAGAGAACTCTGAATGGTGGCCTTTGTCTCACGGACATACAGTTTTTCTTTGTGGTGTCTCATGCACATTGAAATAGGGGAAGGAACCTGGCTCTTCAGGCTGGCTGAGGGTTTTCATGCAGTGGAGGGAGAGTGGGGGCACCAGCTTTATCGAGTGCAGTATCAGGTAGATACACATTTGACACGGGAATGCTGAGTTATCAAGTTTTCTCCAAGGGCAATCGTATATCTTAGGAATCCAGAGCCAAATTATATTTGACATTTCATTTAAAACCTGAGACATCTTGATATTAAACCAGAGTCTAAAAGTGCTAAACCATGAGGCCATTCAACTTGACAGAAAGGATGTTTCTATTCCTTTCTTACCTGCATGGGTAATAGACCAGTTGGGACAGCTCTTCCTTATCTCATCCAGATGTAATCACGGAGTAAGCTCTCTGCTGAAATGACAGTAGTTCAAAGTTATTTTCTCTCTGGCAACATGAAGAGAGCACATCTGGAATCATTTAGAAGCTGCCTTGCGGCTGGCATTATTTATGCAGTGGGTAACAAGGCTATATTCACTTGGCTCACATTCCAGATTGAAGACGTATGGGTGTGTGTGAGTGGGGGATATGTGAGCACCCATCCAATGCCATTTCCTCCACATGCAGGGGGCTGGGAGGGAGGAGCCCGGGAAAATTGCCTTTAACTCCGGGGGTGATGATTCCCATATCGTCTTTCTTTTTATGAGAATTTTATACTTGTCTATGTGGATTTGGGAATGAGGGCAGAAAGGAAAAAGGGGTAAAAAAGATTCTAGTTTAGTCTAGTATTTTTCAGAGGCATGGACATGAAATAATTTGTCATGTAAAAATAAGAAAAAAATAGATGTATTATATTGCATGGTGGTATGTAACATGTAAACAATTCATATATAAAGAAATGTATATGTTAAGAGATGATGCTGAAATATATATCCATATAGATATCTACATATATTGTATACTGCCTTTTCTTTTTTTTTTCTGAGGGGAGTATCAAGTCAAAAACCAGCCAATTTCCTACACTAGTTGGTATGTTTATTGCCTTAGGAAGTTACAATTACACAGTCAGTCCATCTTATAGTCAATAATTATTTTAGGAATACCTAGTATTTAAATGGTCCTGTGCTGAAGTTTGCAACAGAAAGTAAGAGAAATGAGTGATGGCCTTTGCCCTCAAAACTCTCCCATAATGCAGAAGAGGAAGAGGAATAAGCTGGATCCCAGTGAGTTGCTGAGGGTAGGGCACACACATCCGTTTTCCCAAGTCCAGTGACTGTGTCAGCCTGCCAGGGAGCCGGGGATCAAGAACAGTGGACAGAGTAAAGAAGTGAGTGACTGAGTGAACAAACGAGTTAGAAAGTGCCCTGTCAGACTAGAGCTGAGGAAGAACTCACAGTGGACTGGGCTGCAGTGGTCATAGAGAGCTTAAAAGAGGGGCACACTTATGAGCCAGGAATTCCTATTTTATTTGTGACCTTCTACAAATGCAGCCTGTTTCCTCTTTAGGGGCCTCAGTCAGACCCATGCCCAAAAAGGGCTCCTCAAAGGATAAGAGAAGACATGTTGGCCCCTCCAACACCGTGCACATGATACCTCCCTGCTCCAAGATGTTCTTTTTGCCTCATTTATCATCTCTCTTTTTAAAATATTTCTGTGACATTACAGCCAAATGTTAGAGGATCAGTAGAGATGTATTGCTAAATTTTAGAGAAAATATCCCCAAACCAGCATGTTCTCATCACTCAGAAGTGACCATCGTTCACACCTTATTGCATATTTATCTATGCCTATCTAGGATATTTTACACAAAAATGAGATCATATTGTATATGCTATTCTGCAACCTGCTTCTTTTGCCAGTAATGGTGTCCAGATGTCCAACTTCTCATTTTATTAGATGGTAAACTCATCAAATATTCTCCCAAATGACATTTAAGTGACTTTTACTTATACAGTTTTTTTGTTTTTTTTTTTTCAGGATTAATCCGGGACCACAGGGAGCCAGGCAAAGTCCTCCAAGCAGTGGCATGCCACAGCTGGCTCCAGCTGTGTACGAAAGATTTTGTGAGCTGTTTGAGATCACAGAGGTACCCTGAAATTGCCTTGATGGGGCTGTTTACAGCATGAAAATCAACAAATACTGCAAATCCAACTTCTAGTATCTCTCTGAACTGAGTGCGAAGCATTCATCGGCACACTATAATCCATCATTGCATACCTGTGGCTTTTTTCTTATGACACTGACTTATTAAAGAGAACAGATCAGTTGCTCTGTAGAATGTGTTGCTTTCTACATGTGTCTGACTGTGATAGCCCACATATTTCCTATATACTGGAGGTTATATCAAAAGGCTAAATAGATTCAAGTTAAACATTCCTGGCTTTTAATTGTTTTAGATATATAATATTGTGATTTTCCAAAAGACACATAATATTTGGTTGACTCACCACTAATGATACTAACATTGGCCTCTAGATTAAATTTAGTAAGAGCAATTCAGTCCCTCCATTGTAGAATTATGTTTTTCTCTTGGGACTAGAAACTAATCTGTACAGTATTACTTTGCACTATATGAATATATTGCTGTACAAACCATTCACCTTCTGGTTTTGATACCAATTGATCATCTTTGCCTGAAGCCGTTAATTTAACTAGAGTTTCTAAAATATTTTTAGTTTTTTATTTTTGGGATGAAACTGGAGCCTATTATACAGAGTGAAGTAAGTCAGAAAGAAAAACACCAATACAGTATGCTAATGCATATATATGGAATTTAGAAAGATGGTAACGATGACCCTATATGAGAGACAGCAAAAGAGACACAGATGTATAGAACAGTCTTCTGGACTCTGTGAGAGAAGGCGAGGGTGGGATGATTTGAGAGAACAGCAATGAAACATGTATATTATCATATGTGAAACAGATCGCCAGTCCAGTTTTGATGCATGAGGCAGGGCGCTCAGGGCTGGTGCACTGGGATGACCCTGAGGGATGGGATGGGGAGGGAGGTGGGAGGGGGGTTCAGGATGGGGAGCACGTGTACACCCATAGCGGATTCATGTCAGTGTATGGCGAAAAACACTACAATGTTGTAAAATAATTAGCGTCCAATTAAAATAAATTTTTAAAAAAGAAAAAAAAAATATTAAAAAATTCTACCACTCTTTCTTCATTAGTTAGCTGACATTCCTATGCAAAGAAGAGCTTTCTCTCACCAAATGGGTTTTTACTCGGAAACCCAGTACCTGCCAGAAAGGCAAGGTAAACGATCAATTCTTTTCCTTTATTTTCCAATTTTCAAAAAGAGGTGTTGTGTTGATTCTTACCTCAAATAGTGATAAATGAGTTTTCTATGACTTTCTTTTTTAAAGTATCATTATGCACACATTGATTTTTCATTGATTTGATCTGTTTCAATCCACTAAACTCATTATTCTTTTTGAGGTCTAAATTGTTTGACCAGTGGCAGGTTCTTCACATTGGTTCCTGGATGTTTGACACAATGCCATTAATCTTTGCAGGGACTTCTGCTTTCTGACAAAAGAGGTCCCAGATTCACTGGGACCTTTCTCTCTTAGACTTGAATCAGCCATTTCTCCAAGGAGCCTTGGTTTCTTCCCATGGAGAACAGTAATAAAGGCCACAATCTGGGCACAAGGGATGTTAATTGTGGTTTAGGTTACATTGCTTCTAGAAGTTTGCAAGGTCTTGGTGACAAAAATTTCAGAAAAGACAAAAATGGCAACAGGCTTCTAGATAAAGATATTGGCAGAGTTATGATTAAAATGCTACATTCCTTTAATGTTCAATTAAAAATGAGACATAAAACAACAGAGCATACAAAGTACAGTGCTTCTAAGAGGATTCTTTATCCAATCTAAACTATTACAGTATTACTAAGGAGTTATGTTTCCACTGAATTACTTAACAATGCATTCCTATAGTACAGCCATGAGAAGTACACACATCAATGGTTCTCATCAGAACATAAATATGAACACATACACATTCATCCCTCCCCTTCCTTCTGCCCCTTTGCTGCCAACCTAAATGAACAAGAGCTGATGTCCTCAGAGACGGTGTAACAATTCCATGTCTAAGATGCTGAATTTTTTTTTTTTAATGTAGAAGATAGTTTTAGGTTATAACTATAGTGCATTTTTGTAAGGTACCTATGTTTATTGTGGACAGTGTTCATTCTTTATCTCATAACATCTAGGCTTCTTAGGTGTCCTGAGGTGACAATGTGTGATAAAAAGTAGAGCTGGCGAATTAACCAATTTGTAAATATCTTTGTTATAATTGAAAAAAGCTTTCCTATAACACTTGATAAAGTTATGAGAAACAACAACAAAAAAAGAGAAATGGAGAAATTGGAACATAAACTAGGTAAAAAGAGCAAAGATGTCACTTTGCTGACAAAGGGCTGCATAATCAAAGCTATGGTTTTTCAAGTAGTCATGTATGGATATGAGAGTTGGACCATAAAGAAGGCTGAGCACCAGAGAACTGATGCTTTTGAACTGTGGTGTTGAAGAAGACTCTTGAGAGTCCCTTGGACTGCAAGGAGATCAAACCAATCAATCTTAAAGGAAATCAACCCTGAATATTCATTTGAAGGACTGATGCTGAAGCTGAAGCTCCAATACTTTGGTCACTGGATGTGAGGAGCCAATTCATTAGAAAAGACCGTGATGCTGGGAAAGACTGAGGGCAGAAGGAGAAGGGGATGACAGAGGATGAGATGGTTAGGTAGCATCACCAACTCAATGGCCATGAATTTGAGCAAATTCTGGGAAATACTGGAGTACAGAGGAACCTGACGTGTTTCAGTCCATGGGATCACAGAGTCAGACATGACTTAGTGATTGAAAAACAACATTGCTTGTAGGCATCACAACAAAACCAGAATGAATGAGAGTGAAAAAGACCAGATTTGTGTCTGAGAGGAAGAGGGACATGTCTTGGACTAGATAAATTTTCTCAATCTCTACAAGACAACTGCTTTGCTTCTCAGAGGCTAAACTTTCTCCAACTGATTCTTTCTTTCCCAGTAAACAAGGTTCTAGACTGTCTGTGCTGCAGTGAGGCTGCAAATGAGAAAAGCCAGAATTCCTTAACAGGTATCAGAGCCTCTTCCAAAGGGATCTAGTAATGGATGAGAAGGTGATAAGGTCAGGCTTGTATCCTGTATGAAAGGAGCCTGAACACTTGACTCACTGAAGTTGTTCCTTATAATCAGGTCCTGAAGTTTTATGTTTAATATATAAAAATGGTCTAAAACAGAGTATGGGAATACAAAGTTCATAGCCCCATGTCCACTTATTACTCATTCATTTGTTTATTCAACAGACATTTATTAACAGTCTCCTATTTTCTTTTTAATTTCTGTTTTTAGTGCTTCTAGGAGAATTCATTATCCAGTCTATAGTATTAAAATATTAGCAAGGAAGTTGTTTCTACTGATCTACTGAACAGTGTATTCCTATGGTAGAGCCAGAGTAGATGCACAAATATCAATGGTTATCATTAAAGTGTAAATATGAGCACACTGCATACATGTGTCTCTATATACTTTCTTCTGCCCCTCTGCTGCCAATGAACAAGACCCAACTCAGAGATGGCTTAACAATTCCATGTCTTAGATGCTGCTGTCTTATTAATTATTTTTAAAAAAGATATTTACAAATTGGTTAATTCACTAGCTCTACTTCTTATCATACATTGTCACCTCAGGATGTTTAAAAATCTTAGATGTTGCAAAATAGAGAATGAACTTTGTTCACAATAAACATGGGCGGTTTACAAAAATGCACATGTAGACCTCTGGCTGTAACCTAAACCTGTCTTCTTGATACAGAAATACTAGCCAAGAGCCTTTCCCTTCCCCCTTTTTCTCCCTCCTGCATCATTTCGAGAACTTAGTTGGGCAAAGTAAGATATGATCCCTTTTTAAGGATCTTCTAGTATAGAGCAATGGCCCTCAGCTTTTCAAATCTCACATTCCAGTACTAAACATTTTTTAATATGCTTTCCAATTATCCTTACTTATTCATAACTCAACATAGTTTACTATTCTAGTATGAACATTATAAAATGTACAAAGAACATTTTAGAAATATAAACTTGTAGAAATATAAACAGAAATTCTAACATTTTCTCCCTTAGAACAGTTTTGTAAAAAATATTGACTACCATATCAGTGTGCTACGGACTATTGAAAGTGGTTAGACATCCATGTAGAAGTTGAAGTGAAAGTGAAAATCTCTCCGTCGTGCCCAACTCTTTGCAACCCCAGGGACTATAGAGTCCATGGAATTCTCCAGGTCAGAATACTGGAGTGGGTAGCCTTTCCTGTCTCCAGGGGATCTTCCCAACCCAGGGATTGAACCCAGGTCTCCTGCATTGTGGCCAGATTTGTTACCAGCTGAGCTGCAAGGGAAGCCCAAGAATACTGGAGTAGGTAGCCTATTCCCTCTCCAGCAGATCCTCCCAATCCAGGAATCCAACCAGGGTCTCCTGCTTTGCAGGCAGATTCTTTACCAACTGAGCTATCAGGGAAGCCCATGTAGAAGTTAGACCAATTAAAACAATTTCCTGAGAGTCTTCTTACCTGGGTCTCCATATACCTGGATCTTGCCTCTAATGTTAATGTGGAATTGTCTAGTTCAACTAAATCAAAGGGATCTTTTATTTCATTAAACTAAGACTTAAAAGGCAATAAACCTTTTTTAGGGGTGGGGATAAAATGAGTTTTTGCAATATTACCACCTGTGTGCTGTGCTTAGTCCCTCAGTTGTATCCAACTCTTTGCAACCCTATGGACTGTAGTCTGCCAGGCTCCTCTGTTCATGGGGATTCTCCAGGCAAGAATACTGAAGTGGGTTGCCATTCCCTCCTCCAGGGGATCTTCCCAACTCAGGAATTGAACCCAGGTCTCCTGCATTACAAGAGACTTCTTTACCATCTGGGCCACCAGGGAAGCCCAAGAATACTGGAGTGGGTAGCTTGTCCCTTCTCCAAGTGATCTTCCTGACCCAAGAATTGAACCGGGATCTCCTTCATTGCAGGCAGATTCTTTACCAATTACCACCTGGTTATAGGCAAACGTTCCTGAGAATTCATTTCCAGTTCATCTGTCAGAAGGCACTGGTAATGAGCCTAACTGGTGACGTGCTTAAGGGGCCAGTTTGGGTTCAAGATTTTTTTCTAGACGCACCATAGTATTCTGAGTAATACTGAGCAATATTATTGAGTAATATGTAGCTCAGTTGTTAAAGAATCCACCTGCAATGCAGGAGACCCCAGTTCAATTCCTGGGTCAGGAAGATTGCTACCCACTCTAGTATTCTTGGGCTTCCCTTGTGGCTCAGCTGGTAAAGAATCCACCTGCAATGCTGGAGACCTGGGTTCAATCCCTGGGTTGGGAAGAGCCCCTGGAGAAGGGAAAGAGTATCCACTCCAGCATTCTGGCCTGGAGAATTCCAGTCCATGGGGTCCCAAAGAGTTGAACACGACTGAGTGACTTCCACTTTCACTCACACTATTCCAGTGCATCTTGCTCTTGATTCAAAGGCACTACTGCTAAGGCATAGTCTATGCTTACACACTCACTCAAAAGAAAGCATTTAAACACTGAACTTCTATTAACTGAGTTTGGTGCAGGCTTTTTCCTCTCCAATGGTCTGTGATGCTGCAATTTTTGGGCCTTCTTGGTAGAGTAGATTTTTTATGAATTGTGGTGTTTTGGGATTGGGATGGTGTGGAAGACTCCATTTTGCAGAAAGGCTTATTTCCCTTTTGAAGTCCTGGTTGACAAATGAGTTTCCTCATTGTGCAAAAACATGAGTGCCATGACATTTCCTGCAGAGATCATTAAGCACCTCTGTGGCAATAGCAGATTAGGACACTATATTTATCACTCATATCCAACATTTTGTGAGTTTCAATAAGAGAAATATTAGTGCTAAATCAGAAATGTAAACTTTCATTTTTAACTTCAGGCTTACTACCACAAGTTTGAGAAGAAATTTAAACAAAGTATTTTTCTTTCTTCTTTTAAAATTTTATTTATTTTTATTTTTGGCTGTGCTGGATCCTCATGACTGTGTGCAGGCTTTCTCTAGTTGTGGTGAGTGGCGGTTACTCTCTAGCTGTGTGCACAGGCTTCTCACTGCAGTGGCCTCTCTGGTTGCACAGCATAGGCTCTAGGGCACATGGGTTTCAGTAGTTATGGTGAGTGGGCTTAGTTGCCTTGTGGCCTGTGGGATCTTCCTGGACTAGGGATTGAACCTGTGTCCCCTGCATTGGCAGGTAGATTCTTAACTACTGGACCACCAAGGAAACCCCAACATCATATTTTGTTAAGTTTCCACAGGAGATTTGTTTCAGAAGAAATAAAGCAGTGATTTCTAATTTCCACATTTGTTTGTACATAAATGAGGGCTGCAGTACTCTTGCCTGGAAAATCCCATGGATGGAGAAGCTTGGAAGGCTGCAGTGCATGGGGTCGCTGAGGGTCGGACTCAACTGAGTGACTTCACTTTCACTTTTCACTTTCATGCATTGGAGAAGGAAATGGCAACCCACTCCAGTGTTCTTGCCTGGAGAATCCCAGGGACGGGGGAGCCTGGTGGGCTGCTGTCTATGGGGTCGCACAGAGTTGGACACAACTGAAGTGACTTAGCAGCAGCAGCAGCAGCAGCAATGTGTTTGGAAGTCACTTAAAATATTATTGAACTATCTCGCAATCCAACCCCTAACAATCTACTTCACTATATTAACTTATTTGTCTCCTCACAGACAACTTAGAAGGAGATTTCAGCCAGAATCAGAATTATTTAGATTTTAAGTAGCACAATCTAAATTACGGATGCCTTAGTGAACTTTAAGGCTTGGTTTAGAGCTAACCTGACAAGAAGTAGGGAGCCAAGCCTGGTGAGGAAAGAAAAGGACTCTGAAAGAGTGTGCAGCAGGCTCTCTGTTCTCTCTTTTATGGAGTCTGTTTAGCTCTCTCTTGTGTCTCCCCATTTTCAATATTAATATAATAATATCCACATACATGGGCTTCCCTGGTAGCTTAGAAAGCAAAGAATATGCCTGCAATGTGGAAGACCTGGGGTCAATTCCTGTGTTGGGAAGATCCCCTGGAGGAAGGCATGGCAACCCGCCCCATTATTCTTGCCTGGAGAATACCCATGAGCAGAGGATCCTGGCAGGCTACAGTCCTTGGGGTTGCCAAGAGTTGGACACAACTGAGCGACTAAGCACACATCTACATACGCGGGGCTTCCCTGGTGGCTCAGTAATAACAAATCTGTCTGCCAATGAGGAGACATGGGTTTGATCCCTGGATCAGGAAGATCCCCTGGAGAAGGAAATGGCAACCCACTCCAGTATTCTTGCCTGAGAAATCCCAAGAACAGGGGAGTCTGGTGGATTACAGCCCATAGGGTTGCAAAAGGGTCAGACACAACTTAGTGATGAGGCAACTACATCCACATATGGTACCTCCTTTCCAAGGAAGAAAGACATTAAGATTGAGCCAAACTTTGTATCTCCTCAGCCACATTATGAACAAAACAGTTGGTTTCCTTGCCTCTGGGGTGTAAGCCTTGGTCGCCTATAAGTTACTCAAATATGCAGGAGATAAAAGTGACAGAATTTGCAGTATTCTTTTAAATTAAAGATCAAACCACAGAGTCTTGATACTCTTGGGATTAATGAAAATGTGTTTGAAAAGTGAAGTTTTCTTAGGGAACATTCAGTTGTTCATACGGCTTAAACAGCAGAGAGATAGTGCCTTCAATGGGATGACCATCATGGTTCATTATCTTCTGCAGCAGCCATCCTACCTTATTTAATGACTCTTAATTGAATACTATATGATGTATATGCACATCCTAAACACTATGCACCAGAACCTCATTTATAGCCTTTTCATAATTCAATTGTTTATCTGTGACTTTTTAATTAATGTTGGTATTCCCTCAGGTCACTTGAACCATGAATGCAGAGACCATTTCTGGTTTGTATTCAGTTTCTGCACAGGAACTAGTATCTAGTTATCCTAAATACAGGACAGAAGGAAGAAAGGAAGGATAGAAGAAGTGAGGGAGGGCAGAAAAGGGAAGGGTAAAAAGAAAAGAGTGGGCTCCAGAAGGAAAGAGAGAAAAGGGAAGGATAGAAGCATTGAATACAAAAATTACAATGCAGCTGTAATCCTTGCACTTTTGGTTAAAGAAAGTGAAAGCGTTAGTCACTCAGTCATGTCAGACCCCATGGACTGTAGTCTGCCAGGCTCCTCTGTCCATGGAATTCTCCAGGCAAGAATACAGGAGTGGGTTGCCATGCCCTTCTCCAGAGAATCTTCTCCACCCAGGGATCAGACCCTGGGTCTCCCACATTGCAGGTAGATTCTTTCATCTGAGCTACCAGGGAAGCCTTCTTGGTTGTGGCTCTTCTGATATTTTGGATAGGTCGGTGATTTCTAGTTACTCAGAACCTTCACATTATGGGGCCTGAGTAGAGTGACATAGTTCTGTTTGCCTAACTCCATTCTCATTTGCTTCTGTCTCCTTGGTATAATTATTACTAAAGTCCCCTTTTAGGTCTCAAAGTGTCCTGATTAGCAGACAAGTATATGGCAATCCTAGGCAAGGGGATATAGAAAATGGGATTTGCTAGAATTTAGCTACCCACTGACCACTCTTTGCTGACCCAGTACTTTTCTGTTTTTAAAAACAATGGAGCAGGTTGAATCCCATAAAGCTTTGTTCAGTTCAGTTGCTCAGTCATGGCTGGCTCTTTGCGACCTCATGGACTGCAGCACATCAGGCTTCCCTGTCCATCACCAGCTCCCGGAGTTTACTCAAACTCATGTCCATTAAGTCAGTGATGCCTTCCAATTATTTCATCCTCTGTCATCCCCTTCTCCTCCTGCCTTCAACCTATCCCAGAATCAAGGTCTTTTCCAATGAGTCAGTTCTTCATATCAGGTGGCCAAAGTATTGGAGGTTCAGCTTCAGCATCAGTCCTTCCAATGAATATTCAGGACTGATTTCCTTTAGGATGGACTGGTTGGATCTCCTTGCAGTCCAAGGGACTCTCTAAAGTCTTCTCCAACACCACAGTTCAAAAACATCAATTCTTTGGTGCTCAGCTTTCTTTGTAGTCCAGCTCTCACATCCATACATGACTACTGAAAAAACATAGCTTTAACTAGATGGACATTTGTTGGCAAAGTAATGTCTCTGCTTTTTAATATGGTGTCTAAGTTAATCATAGTTTTTCTTCCAAGGAGCAAGCATCTTTTAATTTCATGGCTGCAGTCACCATTTGCAGTGATTTGGGCCCCCCCAAAATAAAGTCTGTCACTGTTTCCATTGTTTCCCCATTTATTTGCCTTTAAGTGATGGGACCAGATGCCATGATCTTAGTTTTCTGAATGTGGAGTTTTAAAACCAACTTTTTGTAGGGGAGAAAAAGTAATTTCTCTCTACCCTCTGAGTTGCTGACCAAGATTCCTGTGCTAAAACATACATTAACAGGAGAAAAACAAGTAGAAATTTATTAGTATGTGAATCATGGGAGATAGCCAAGGAAAAATGAATAGTTCAAAGTGGTGGCATTAGAATTCAGGATTAAATACCATATTAAATAAGAAAGAAGGTGTAAGCCTCCTAAGGGAGAGTAAATGATTTTTAGGAAAATGAATGGGGCTTTAGAATAAACAAGGGGCAGTATGACATTTTGTGGAGAAGTATATCTGGGTGTGGTGTTGACCTCTCTCCCTGGTGGGTGAAAGTCCTGGGAAGAGAGTTTATGACAATTGAGTTCCCTTTTGGAGGGTCTGTCTTTAGGCAGATAAGGGGACTTCAGACAAATCACCACTCTGCATTTATTGCTTTTCAAGTGCTTATAGCTCAAACTAATCTATATTCCAAAGCTATATATTTTGGGTTGACACATTCTGCTACCTTTCACCTTGTACCTCCTTGAAGTGGCCCCAAGTGAATGGGTCTAAAAAGACCTGTGAATCAAAATGCTTCTATTATTTAACCAGTTTTTGATTCTTCCAAGGTACAGGATCTGGCTCCAGTTTCTTGGATGCTGAACAGAAATGAAATACTTGAAAGATGTGATCTGTTCCAAGTACCTTAGTTAATGTCTTGATCTTCACTAGTTTGTGAATTTTACAGCAACCAGAATGCTTATTTTCACTCCTAGATAAAAGCAATAGAGAGTGAAATGAGATATAGCAGTGTAATTTGGGTTGATTTGGTTTGTACAGTATCAAGACTTTAGGACAAAAAAGGAACCCCTCAGAGGATTATCTGAATGTTTTGTGTATGTGACATCAATCATATAGATGCAGGGTTTGGAAATAGCCAAAATGTTCTGATCTTCTACTATTTATCTGATTTTTCACCATCCCTAGCTAGTACTCATCTGACTTCATGCTTCCTTTGGAGGGACAGCAGGGTCAGAACTGTCAAATGTTCAACTGCAGTTCATAGTGAAGAGAATTAACTCTCCGGTGAAAACGAAAGTATCAGCAGGCTGCTCAGATCACTGTAGACTCTGAATTTAGATCTGAGGGGAGCTGGTGTGCTTATCACGTCCTCATTTTGGTGATGAGGATATTGAGGCTCAGAGGGGTTAGATGACGTGGCGAAGGTCACACAGCTGGTAGCAGAAGCTCTGTTTCATGCTGCTGCCTATGCGGAGTTCAGACAAATCACACTGCATGTTCTGATTTCTGTTGCTCTCCATACTGACCAGAAGCCAGAGTTCTTGCTTCAGAAGGAGTGTGCTGCAGCAGAATAATCTCGGAATAGCACAGAGCTCTGAGTGATTTGCAGCCAGTCTTGTGAAATTTGGATGTGTGGCTGATACTGACCTTAGTCAATCACTGGCGCTTTCTCTGGTTTTTGGGGAGGAGGTAGTGTATTTGTTTTGCTTGTTTCTTTAGTTGTAGTTATGAACTGATATTTTGAACAGATACACTTTTTTCTTTCAAATCTTTGTTTCTTGTAAGGTTAATTAAATTGGGCACTTGAAGTGTCATATCTAGCACCAAGGGAAAATAGAGTCTCCTTCTTTCAAATCTACACATGTTTCTCCGCCCCTACTATTTCATATATCCCAGGCCGTGTAGTTCTTTTGTCTTAATTCTGTAATTATTTGAAAAGATTCCAATACATCTACTCATCAAAGGTCTCTGGAATGCATGCCACATCCTTATAATTAGAATTGGTTAGGCATAATTAGAAAAATAACTGATATCAAACTCTTTTCACATTTCCTTCTGTATTGATTGTCCAAAAGGTGATTATTGTGGCTGCTTGGCTGGCTGTTCTCATTAGGAAACCATTGATTATGGGCTGCTTATGGTTCCACAGGCCAGGCGAGATGTGCTGCATTCAATCCACAGTATGAAGAGCCAGATAAGAAAAAGGAAAATTAGGGCCAGCATTTTATCATCCAAGTTCTGGTAAAACTGCTTTACTTTCTCACTACTCCCCCAGTTCCCTCCCCAAGAAACAACATTAATTAGTGTTTTCAGCTCTGCAGCCTTTGGAAGCAATACTCTTGATCTATTGAAGGGCACATTATTAATATTGTCTGCTGTGTCTGCCCTTAATAAGGTCAAAGGTATCTATGAATGCTGATTCATCACAAAGGCCCTGGGGATGCACACTTCTGAGAAAGCCTATTTTATTTTCCTGTTGCAAGGTAAAACTGCATTGCAACCTCTCCCTTGTTTATCAGAAAGGGAAGAATCCACTATTAATTTGGAGAAAGGCCTAATCATTTCATCTGGCGTTCTTCGTGGAGGGTTCTTTGTGACCAGGCTACATTTAGGGGATACAGTGGTAAGGGAGGATTTGAATTCTCTAAGTGAACGATAATTCCTCTCAGGAGATTCTTGTCAGAATAGATTTCCCTCTGAGCTCTCAGCTTAAATTTCTTTAATAGTTATTAATGCCTCTGTATTGGCAGTGTTCCTCTCCTGCCATGATAAAATCTCTCCAAAGAGGATTTCTACTGAATGTATTCAACCAGATTTAGGAAGACAAGATACTGAGAAAAAGAATTGATTTTTCCTCTTTCCAAAGTGTATAATAATGGAGACAGACATTGGTCTGTCTTACACCACAAAATCTTCAAATTACTTCAAAATTGCACAAGATAGTCCTCATAATATCCTCAAAATGTAAAGGCTCCCAATTTAGTATTTACTTTGTGCTTTCTGAAAAAGAGCTGTTTCGTATTTCTACTGAAAATATTGTAGTTCTGGAATTTGGGGGATTATCAGTAGAGGAAAAATGTTGGCATTAGTCCCCCCACACAGATACATAGCAAATATGAGTGAATATTTGCCAACTTGTGGATAGTTGTCAAGATAAAAGCTAGAATTCCCTAGGAGTCGTTTCAATACAGCTCCCATTTACAGCAAGTGATTAGAGTTTCATCTTTAACATAATATATTTCTTAAATAAGTGTGACTATATAACTGTAGAATCTAAGCACTGAAGTTTCAGAGAGCTCTCCCTTCATATCAAATGCAGGCACCAGCTGCGAAGTCATCATCTAGCATTCAGTTGTGGACTTGTGTTATTTTTTTCCATTTCCAGACTTGCAATGATATTTCTTAGAATACGTGAAAAGTTTTGGCATCACTCCTAACCAAATAACTTGAATATTAATAAAGTGTGTGGTGAAGTAGTTTCTTTTTCAAAGCTTTGAAAGTAGTATATTACTCCACTTGGCTGAAAATGTTATGGAAAATTTTGATTACTAGCTCATGTCAGGAAGCTTTCTATTAATCATACTAAAATATATATATCTAGCAATTTCTAGTGGGTTCTGGGCCCTTGCTTGAACTTAGAGGTATAAAGATACCTAAACCATGGCTTCTAGTCAATAAGTCTGATTATTAGTAAAATATGGAGCATAAAGGAAACAAAAAGATTTCCTAGTTGAATATGCCACAGAATCTGAAAAGATCATAGTCTGTTGTGGAAAAATTTGACCACTTGTAGATGAGTGGCTGGAGGAGAGTTTGAGAATTAAGGAGGGGCCACGCCATTCAGCACTTGATAAATCAAACTGGAAGATTGGATAATTTGTTGTATGGCCAACAAAAAATTAACCTTGGATGAAAGGATTGCCTGTGCCCTTTAGAAAGTTTGTGACTGTCCATAAATCCAAGGAAAAGAGGAAGAATTCAGGCTACAGTATACCCCACATGTAAAATATACTGAGATCTAATACTGGATGTTGCATTATTCTACTGAGGGCTTTTTATTTATTTATTTACATTTAACAATTTCAATAACAGACTTGGAGGATGCATCCTAGTTGGCAAATCACTAATTTTTCTTTTTCATTGCCAACATCATTGTGCCTCTAGGAAAGGTGACTGATCTTCAGGTGGGATAAAATATCTTGCATGTACTCTTCATTTGATTTCTGATTTACATAGTAACTCTGTTCAGCAAGGAACACCTTGCATAGTTTCTTGGTGCTGACTTGGATTTTATTTACAGCTGCCCTAAATTGTGTTATCATGACATACCGGTTGTTCAGTATTCAACGTTGTTCCTCTGTAACTTAATATGATTTATTTCTGACTTGGGTTTTCTTTATCAAATACTGACTTTCCCTAAGAGGGTCATGTAGAAATGTTGTGCATGGGAAAGGTCAAAAACATGAATACTGACACAGGGATACAAATACAGGGCAGAAGAGATGGTGGCACACAAAATTAACTCGTTCCTTTGTCTGTCTCTCATTTACTCCTAAATGTTGTGGAGTAACTGCAAATTTTAGCATATAAAATAAAGTTAGGAAGTAGTTTTCTGCTGAAAATCTGTTATTTCAACCTTAAAGTTCAAAAATTCACTTGAAAGCTGTATTTTCATTTTATCTGGACCCAATGCACACAATTTTAAGGTAGGCAGTGGCTCTGATACTATCCAGGGGTTGAACCTGGGTCTCCTGCATTGTAGGCAGATGCTTTGCCCTCTTAGCTACCAGGGAAGCCCCTGATACTACCTAAGAAGCAAATATTTCTTGCAATCTATTTCTGACTAATTTGAATGAGCTCAAAGTAAATGACACAGAGATGAATTAAATGTCCCTTGAAATACACCCAAACTTAATAATTAGGAGAAAAGCATTTGAATAAACACATTCAGAGTGTTATTGAGCATATACAAGCTTAGATCATCCATATTTCGAAAAGGCTGTGAGTCTGTGGCATATTCTGGGGAGCTGAGCTGATTACACCATAAATAAAAATGGCAGTGGAAGCATTTGTTTTATCATTCAATTAAGCAGGAGGAATTATTTCATTCCTAGAGAGATTTAGGTAAGGCTAATAATCAGACAACCCTGACAATAAGAACAACAGAAAATAAGAAAGCATTATCATTTAAAAGTATGAAATCACTTCTCTCAGAGTCTTTTATGATTTAACAGTGTTTTTCTGTTGGGAATGTCAAATTAAAACTTTCCCTAAAGCATTGGAAAAGAAGATGAGTCTTCACAGGACACCCAGGGCTCATTGTCTCCTGTTACTCAACTAACATCCCTTTGTATGTTTCCAAACCATTTCTTTCAGTGTCTCCAGTATGCAAAATCCTTGCTCTGTCATTGGCTTGCTATCTTCATCTTGAGCAGGGTACTTAATATCTCTGAGTCCCAGTTTCCACATCTGTAAGTGAGAAGTGAAACATTAGACTCAGGTAAGGTTGCCTGGGATTGAATGAGGCTCAGTGGAGGATGTGCTTAGCTGGCTTTGTAACTCCTTTTCTGATACTGAATCCTATTGGCACGTAGACTCAGATAAGGCCTTCCAGTGTCGTCCTTTGACTCTTTCTAACATGTCTCCTGCAGGCTCTGCTGATTGTTGTGTTTTCCAGTCCACCAATACTCCTGGCACTGTACCATATCTGTTCTTGTTCCACAGTATTTCCCCACACATGGAATCTCGAATGACAGTGCAATCTTTACAGAGAACCTCTGAAGTAGAAATATTATTCGTCCACAGTGAATATAAAAATAGGTTCATAACAAAAGAAAGACTGAATATGAATGAAGATGAAATTATGCATGTCCTTGTGACATACACATATATATATAGAAAGTACTCACTTTTTACTTAAAAAGGGGAAAAGTTCTGGGATATTTCTGTTACTATTCTGGCTGTCCTAACCATACAGACAGATCTGGTTTCCCACTGAGGCTAAAGCTTATTTGTGATGTGTTGATGCTGTTCATTATCGTGGTTTTCCCAGAGGTCCCTCTGGAACAGACAGAAGTCTTCACTCCCTGCAAGCTGTGAGTCAGACATGGCATCTGCATGACTCATTACTAAATGATTCTTTACCAAAATTTTCCTCATCCTATCACTGGTCCTCTGCTCATGTCTGATGCTGTTCCTCAGGGTCACTTCAGAGAGCCTGATTGTGCACCATGACCCCACTCTAATCTGTTTCCAATGCTATCTTATTAGCCAGATGGTCTACAACGTAATTTGTGTTCAGAGAATCCTCAAGGCAAAGTGTCTTTTAGAAACTCACTCCCTTGAGTTATCTCAATCTCTCTCCTGTTCAAACACATATATTCTTGGGAAGAATACACATCAAGTCATCTCTCCATTGAAAACAGCACGAATCTCAGATGGCACTGGGACAAGTTTGCAATGGGCAACATAAAAGGGAGGGGGAAAAGTGCAAGGGGCTGAGGTTGAAGATGTCCATGAAAAGACTAGGGAAGGCATTTGGGACTGGTCTGCACCCATGGAGGAGGACAGAGAAGATCCAAACCAGACCTGTTATGGTGCACAATTCTGTTATGAGCTGGCTCTGCTCTTTATAACACTGTAGGCATAATAGAACACCTGTCCTTCTCATTAGGAGCAAAACTCTTTATTGTTTATAGTATATTCCACTTATTTAGAAGATAAGATCCATTTCTAGAACTAACCTTTTCAGAATGGCATTCAGGTTTTCAGAAAAGACCAGCACCAGCATATTTCTTATCCAGTTGAAGGTTATAATAAATCTCTCTTTCCATTAATTCAGAAGTCCTTCAACCACATGCCATTTTTAGTCCATGTGCTTTCCTTCTTCTCTCTAATCTTGGGGAAAATCTTTCACACCCAATCTCCCTAGATATATCAGTATGAAATTGGGTATGGTTATCTTCTCCCCCTAATGAGAAGGTCAGAAATTACCTGGGGCTTTTCCATCTCCCTTCTAGCTGAACACTGGCATTTAGTAAATCAAAAATTGGTTACAAATTAGTGAAGCTGACTGGCTCCATGAGATATAGCCCAGAGTCTTTTCTGAAAGGGTGAAAGTTTAACTATGGTTTGAAGGGAGATTCTAGGTGAACTCTATTTGTCAAACAGTAGAGTTAGCAACATAAAAGATGAGAGATATTCTCCTGGGTAAAAGTGTCAAATTGCATGGGGAATGGAAATATTTCACAAGATAATTATTGAATTTTGAGCATCACTCTTAGTGGATTAGGAATAGTTTTTCTTTTTATTTCTTTATTTTTAAACAGGTTTAAGGAAGTAGCTGTAAACAGTTTTCAGCCTGGAAAATTGTTTCAGCCTAGAAATCAGTAAGGAAACCTTTTACATGTCTGGCAGTCTTCCAGGTGCTAGAGTGATGTGGGATAAGTTTCAAAGGTTACAAATTCATGAAATAATTTGCAAACAATGAAGTGTTAACCTATGTGGTGTGGATGACAGATGTATTAGGACACTTGAAGTGGAGGGAAAGAGAACACCAGATGAAGAAATTGCAGGAAAGCTTCGTGGATAAGCTAAGTCTTGTACTGAGCCATAAAAAATGAATACATATTTGTTTGTTTGTTTTAGCCAGAGGTAAGCAGAGTGGAAACTGGAGTGGGAGGAAAGATAACAGTAATAATGAAAGTGGTTGGGAAAAATGAGTAGGTCTGGATATGGGATCGAGAGTAGGAAGATTCTCCTCCCATGTGCTATACTTAGTCGCTCAGTTGCGTCCGACTCTTTGTGATCCCATGGACTGTAGCCCGCCAGGCTCCTTTGTCCATGGGGCTTCTCCAGGCAATAATACTGGAGTGGGTTGCCGTGTCCTCCTTCAAGGTATCTTCCCAAACGAGGGATCAAACCCAGGTCTCCCGCAAGACAAGCAGATTCTTTTACCATCTGAACCACCAGGGACACATCAAAACTGTAATTGCATATAGAACAGCTCTCTCTGAGAACAACCTGAAAATTAGCAGCACAGTTTTACTACAATTAAGGATCTAAAGAAAAACCATATTTGGACAAAAACCATGAAGGGAAGGGAAAGAATCTAGTCAGAATCCACATGTCCAGTGAGTGATCCCAAAGAGAAAGGGGACATCACAAACTCAGAGATCCTTTCTAGGGAGTAGGGAAATTGAGCCCCACATTGGGCTTTCCAGCTCTGGGGACTGGCTCTGGAAAAATGAGCTGAAAGCAAGCAAGGCTTATGCACAAACTCACTTTCTCTGAGACCCAGCACAGAGGCAGCAAGTTGAAAAGCACCAAGCCACTAGAGTTGGCCTGGTTGGCCATCAAGGTCACCTCAACTTGACCCACAGTCAGCAAATGACTCTGGTTCCAGCACATTTCTAGAGAAGCCCTGGTCCATACTTAGTTCTAGCTCAAGCCCCATTCAGCCAGGGTGGCAGCTTCTGGCATATCTTGGGAGAAGCCCTGGTCCAAGCTGGGCTCTAGTTCTAAATCCCTCCTCACCCAGACAGTGGGATTCAATGTGCCCTGGGAGAAGCCCTGGCCCACATCAGGCTCCAGCTACAGCCCACTCAGCCAAAATGGCAGCCATGTGTCCCAGAAAGATCTCCAGCCCACACTTGTTTTAGCTCCAATCCTCTGGTCAAACAACTGGGCACATTCAGTCTGCATAGGGATACTCCCACATAAGGAGTGGGAGCTGCTGCTGCTAAGTCGGTAACTCTTTTACCTAATTTATAGACCAACACAGAAAGTCACACAAAATGGGAAGAGAGAGGAATATTTTCCAAAATAAGAACAAGATACAACCCTAGAAAGAAGCTGTAATGAGACAGAAATAAGTAATTCAGCTGATAAAAAATTTAAAGCAATAATCATAAAAATGCTCACTAAACTTAGAAGAATAGAGAATTAGAAAATACTTTTTAAAAAGTCAGAGCTGAAGAGTATACTAGCTTAAATGAAAAAAATACTCAGTCAGTTCAGTCACTCAGTCATGTCCAACTCTTTGAACTGCAAAGAGTCCAACCCTATGAACTGCAGCATGCCAGGCTTCCCTGTCCATCTCCAACTCCCGGGGCTTGCGCAAACTCATGTCCAACAAGTTGGTGATGCCATCCAACCATCTCATCCTCTGTTGTTCCCTTCTCCTCTTGCCTTCAATTTTTCCCAGCATCAGGGTCTTTTCTAATGAGTCAGTTCCTCACATCAGGTGGCCAAAGTATTGATGCTTCAGCTTCAGTACCAGTCCTTCCAGTGAATATTCAGGACTGATTTCCTTTAAGGTTGACTGGTTTGATCTCCTTGCAGCCTAAAGGACTCTAAAGAGTCTTCTGCAACACCACAGTTCAAAAACATCAGTTCTTCTGCACTTAGCTTTCTTTATGGTCCAACTCTCACATCCATACAGGACTACTGGAAAAACCATAGCTTTGATTAGATGGACCTTTGTGGCAAAGTAACATCTCAAAGTAACATCTCTGCTTTTTATTTTTTTATTATTTTTTAATATAAATTTATTTATTTTAATTGAAGGTTAATTACTTTACAATATTGTATTGGTTTTGCCATACATCAACATGAATCCGCCACAGGTATACATGTGTTCCCCATCCCAAACCCCCCTCCCTCCTCCCTCCCTGTAAGCGAGACGTCTCTGCTTTTTAATATGCTGTCTAGGTTGTCATAGCTTTTCTTCCAAGGAGCAAGTCTCTTTTAATTTCATGGCTGCAGTCACCATCTGTAGTGACTTTGGAGCCCAAGACTAGAGGAAATCAATAGCAAAATAAATGGTATAGAAGAATACATAAATGACCAGGAAGATAGAATAGTGGAAATCACACAGTCAGAAGAGCAAAAAGAAAAATGAGTTTAAAACAATGAGGATAGCATAAGAAATCTCTGGGGCAACATCAAGCACAATAATGTTCATGTTGTAGGAGTTCCAGAGGAGGGAAGAAAACAAATTTGATGAAATAACGGCTGAAAACTTTCTTAACCTACAGAAGGAAACAGATATTTAACTGCCTGAAGCATGGAGTGTCCAACCAAAAGATAAACCCAATATATGTACACCCAGACATGTCATAATTAAAATGGTAAAACTTAAAGAGAATTTTAAAGGCAACAAAAGAAAAACAAGAATCACATATAAGTCCTCACAACACTATCAGCTAATTTTTCAGCAGTAACTGCAGGCTAGAAGGAAGTAGCATAATATATGTAAAGTGCTGAAAGGAAAAAATTGCAACCAAAGATAATCTACCCCACAAGCTTTTTATTCAAAATTGAAGAAGAGATAAATTTTCCCTGACAAGCAGAAACTGAAATAGTTCATCATTACTAAACTGCCTTACAAGAAATGTTAAAGGTATTCTTTAAGTAAAAAAGAAAATGCTCTAAGAAGAAAAAAAAATACATGAAGGAAAATATCTCAAGTGTAAAGGCAAATATATATTAAGGCAGTGGATGAACTACTTGAAAAGTTAGTATGAAAGTTAAAAAAAATTATTCTCCTATTAAAATAAATAAATTGAAAAAAATAAAGATGAGTGCAGAAGAATTAATTCTTTCAGGAAAAAAACCCCATAAAATTGATTATAACTACAATAAATAGTTAAGGTAAATACAAAGATGTAAAATGTGATGTCAAAAACATAAAACATTGGGAGGGAAGGAAAAAATGTAGAGCTTTTAAAATGTGTTTGAATACATGGCTATCAGTTTAAAACAAATTATATATATATTTATATACTATATACAGATCAATATAGATATTGATAAGAAAGTCTTCCTCAGTGATCAATGCAAAGAAATAGAGGAAAACAATGGAATAGAAAAGACTAGATCTCTTCAAGAAAATTAGAGATACCAAGGGGACATTTCATGCAAAGATGGGCACAATAAAGGACAAAAACAGCATGAAACTAACAGGAGCAGGAGATATTAAGAAAAGGTGGCAAGAATACACAGAAGAACTATGCACAAAAGATCTTACTGCCCAGATAAGTGTGCTGGTGCGATCACTCACCTAGAGCCTGACATCTCGGAGTCCAAAGTCAAGAGGGCCTTAGGAAGCATCACTATGAACAAAGCTAGAGGAGGTGATGGATATCCAGCTGAGCTATTTCAAGTCCTAAAAGATGATGCTATTAAAGTGCTGCACTCAATGTGCATATTTGGAAAACTCAGCAGTGGTTGCAGGGCTGATTTCATTCCAATCCCAAAGAAAGGCAATGCCAAAGAATGTTCAAAATACCACACAATTGCACTCATCTCACACACTAGCAAAGTGATGTTCAAAATTCTCCAAGAAAGGCTTCAACAGTATGTGAACCATGAACTTCCAGATGTTTAAGCTGGATTTAGAAAAGGCAGAGGAACCAGAGATCAAATTGCCAATATCCATTGGATCATCAAA